>NC_136498.1:33020227-33312727 GCF_053919585.1 Euprymna scolopes | reverse complement strand
GTTTAATATAGATCCACAGAATATTGTGATAAGTGTTTCAGCGTGAACAGGTATGGCATAATAAATTATGGGGTTTATCTATTTTATTTTTACCTTCCTCATATTTTGCTTTGGTTTTGATACCTCCAACTTCGAAGCTATCTCTTTACGACGCTACTTTTCATAACCTATCATACAACGACTGATCCAATGATTCACGAGTAGTCTAGTCTAATATATATATATATATATATATATATATATATATATATATATATATATATATATATATATATATTCAAGCAAATATTATTATTTTGAAAACAAAAAAGACAATACGAAAAATTGAAAAATTAAACAAAAAGAATTATAAGACAAAATGTCTCCGTTGTATTTAATAATATTTGCTTGAATGAAAAAATGCTGCCTAAATATACCAATATATATATATATATATATATATATATATTAGACTATATATATATATATATATATTAGACTATATATATATATATATATATATTAGACTATGTATATATATATATATATATATATATATATATATATATATATATATATTTTAGACTAGACTACCCGTGAACCGTTGGGTCAGTATGTTATATTAGCTATGGAATTAATGTATGAACCTGACATTTCTGACGTAAAGAAATAGTTTTTTGTGATATAACAAAAACATTTCTATGAAAGTATATTAAAATGAAAAAGGCATATAGATGATTCTATGAGTCGGTCTATGTATAATTGTTTATATTTAAAAAAAAAACGTACTGCCATTGAATCATAAGTGGTTTGCCATACTTATAGGGATATGTGCACTGAACATATACCATGATACTTAAAGTATAATTCAAACACTGATATATCTTTTTTAAATGAAATTGTTACACTTCCCCACTGTTAAAAATGACTTTTGAAATAGAAAATGAAAATACAATGTAACTTCTTGTAATTACGTAATACGGAAAAGAACGATGTAAAAAATACAGCAAGGATTGACAATTGTTTATTTGGGTAATTTAAACGTGAAAAAAACATTGGGACGCTGAAAACGCACACAGTAAATTCATACGATTTATTGTCGCGTTGATTATTTATTTGTAACGCAGTTTAAAAAAAAACATATTTTCGGTGTTATTCTTTTATGTTGGTTGTGTAAAGAAATGTAGGAATGTCTTATAAGAAAGGTCTATTAAAAAATGTAGATTAAAATAAAAAAACAAGGTGGTGGGTAAATCGTCGTTGTAAAATTATCTTTGGGTGTTCAACGAGTAGATTATTTGTAAGAAAATTGCGTTAAAATAACTTAAACGTAATAGGGAAATGAACGTTGTAAAAAAAAGCATGAAGTATTTACAGTTGCGTTCTATCCCAACCATTATCAATGGACCAGAGGTCATCTCGTAAGCATCAGACAAGGCCAAACTATTTGCAAAGAACTGTGCAGCTAATTCTACCCTATGCGACGAAGGCCATCAACTCCACATAGTTCCTCCTATAACACAGAACACGCAGGTAACATACACACATCCGTACATGAGGTGGCCAAGCTAATCAGGAAACTTGATTCCAGTAAAGCAACTGGTCCTGACGGCATCCCAATTATTAAAAAAAGCTTCAACCAGAATTTTCTCCCATACTTACGATACAGTTTAAGCGTTGCCTTAAGGAGAAGTGTTTTCCGACTCCCTGGAAGACCTCATCAGTTTGCCCTATATTTAAGAATTCAGGTGATAAGTCATCTCCCTCTCAGTAAAGACCAATAAGTCTCCTGTGTGTTATGAGTAAGTTGCTGGAATCCATATTAAATAGAGGAATAGTCAACCACCTCAGCAGAAACAACCTTCTTAGTGAAACACAATATGGTTTCCGCTCTGCAAGATCTACCGTAGATGTGCTGACGGTTATATCTCACAGGATTAGTGAATCTCTTGACAAAGGCTTCCTTTCTAGGGCAATTGTTTTGACAAGCTTCTGGGCTTGACATTTACCCCTAATCTGAAATGGAACACGTACATCAAGTCTGTTTCCAAGGTCGCTGGAAAGATGGTGGGATCCTTCTACCGCTCCAGAAGATATCTCACTACTGATGTAATTCTCTATCTATATAAAAGCCAAGAACGTCCAATGATGGAATACTGCTGCCATATATGGGCAGGCGCCGCTAAAAACAGCCTATCCTGCCTTGACAGAGTACAAAATAGATTCGTGGCTTAGTGGGGGATGCCCTTTTCTCTACCTCGCAACCTCTCTCCCACAGAAGAGATGTTGCGAGTCTATCCTTGTGTTATCGTTATTTCCATGGCAGGTGCTCGTCTGAACTCCAATCTTTGGTCCCCCCTCGCCAATCTTTCACGAAAAACACCCGTCTAGCCGAATCCACTGTGAAAAATTTTCCCCACTCTTTATCTGTGCCTAAATCAAAACGTGGATTCCATGAACAAAGCTTCTTTCTTAGAACTGCGTGCCTGTGGAACTCTTTTCTGTCTGCCTACTTGCCACCTGACTACAACTTTGATGTGTTCAAGTCCAACGTTAACAACTTCATAATGAACCGCCCCCTTAAGTAAACACTTTATTAAATCTCCACACTAACGTAATGTGATTGCAATAACCCTTATCCCTGAGTGTCTTCCAGGCCTTGATAAGTGGTGACCACTATGTAAAAAAAAAACATTGTTGTTTTGGATAATTTAAACGCGAAAACAATATTGGGACGCTGAACACGTACACAGTAAAACAATATGTTTATTGTCGCGTTTATTATTAATTTTGTAACGCAAAAAAAACACAACATATTTCCGGAGTTATTTTTTATGTTGGTAGTGTCGATAAAAATGGATGATTTTTTTAAAGAAAGATTTATCAAAAAATGGAAATAAAATAAAAAAGAGGAAGGCGGAGTAAAATCGCCGTCCTAAATTGTTCTTATTGTTTTTAAGGGGTTAAAGTTTATTTATTTGTAGAAATATGCGACAAAATAGTTGTAATACAGAATAGTTACACAGATGCCCACCCTTTCTATGTGAAATAATAATTTCTAAATAATAATTAACATTTCAGTGTGCACGTCAAATTCTGCAAAAGTTGCGATTGGTGTTTATTGTTTTACGCCATTATGGATTTATTTTTATGTCTGCAGGCGCAACCGGAATACCTGAACCGGATGCGGGTTACAACACCCGTTACATTTGATCTGTATGATTATATATATATATATATATATATATATATATATATATATATATATATATGTGTGTGTGTGTGTGTGTGTGTGTGTGTGGGTGTGTGTGTGTGGGTGTGTGATAGAGAGCGATAGAGTTGAGTGGATAAGGGTGAAATAGTATTTTAGCGACATCCCACGGGGAGTTGGATTTTTTTCGTCTAACATATCCCTGTATCAAACTCTTCCTTTTCTATCTTTCCTCATTCACGACAAGCTAACCATTTTGAGTTTGAGCGCTGCACGCTTCTTATTATGATAACAGTTATTACCTCCATGTGTATCTGTTTGAATATCTGTCCCTAATTGCATCGGATGCGTAATGATATCGCCGTAAGTTGCTTAGCATTCTGGTTTTACACCTACTTGCCGCATAAACTTGTGGTCATTTGCTTAGATACGTCATACGATTTTATGGACCAGTTAATCAAAGGGAGGGTGCAATTGCCACGAGACTTAATCTGATTTTTACATTTAATTTATCACAGAAACATCGAATTGCTCGAATTAACTTTCCTCTGTACATCATTATTTAAAAACTTCCATTACTTAGTAGCAATTAAATAATTATCAATAATGCACTCTTCTGTGCATTTAAAGACATGGAATATAAATAAACACACTTAATAAATAAAACTGGAGAATATAATGATGTTACACGATTTTACAAAAGTGTTAACATGCAAATACACAATACGGTATAGTAATAGGAAAGAAATTACACTCGCTGTTTTTAAGAAAAAAGAAAACCCTCCTATTCTTCAATATCTTGCCATGCATAATTCCCGTTGCGTTTTTGACGTCAACCACGTCTCTAACCTTATCGTGATTATCTCGAACGTGAAATCAGTCTGTGCGCGCTTTCTTCTTTTAAAAACTTTTTTCTTCGTGTCTTAACATCATCTCACACACGACCTGGTCATTTGCATACAGCTGTCATATACACACATTCTATTACATACCAAACTTCTGATTCTCAGCTGACTATATCATAATCATTTTCAAATCTAAAGTATAAAAAATGTTTGTTGAAACGTGCGTCTAAATAATCAATTGTGTCTAATCTGTTCACTGTATTGTTCCCGCCTTACTAACTATCTCATTTACATTTATTCACGACTGGCAATCAGTGGTAACTCATTTAAGAAAGATTGTTTATTAATACGACCATATCAATTTCTCATCTATTATTTATGCTTGAAATAATACACTTGTTTGTCTGTGACACTTGCATTGTACATAGTGCTTATGTATATGTGTTTTAACATAGTGTCATTGGAAGGTATGCGTTTACTATTTCGGACCGTATCTACTGTGGACAAGCCCAAGGGATGAGCGAAATTTCTGTTCACGTTGTTTAAACTTTTACATGTAAATACATCCACGAACGCAGAAATGGGAGGGGAATAACAAAGTATAGCAACTCAAAGTAGAAAATATACAGGTAGGTTTACCTGGATATGAATACTTCAAAATTAAGGAGGGTGATATTGCTGCTGGACGAGTTGTTAGAGTGTACGTACGTCGTGAGGGTAAAAATAAAATTAGTTCCTCGAATTACATTCAAAACAAAAGATTTTAAAGAAACACCTGAGCAAAACATTATGTCGATCTGATAAAGGTTGTTACTTGGTTAGATTAGATATTATTTTAATTCTATCTGAGATTGGGATATAGTGCAACATCCAGGCTCCTGCAGTTACCACATTTTTTATCTTTTTCTTTTCTTTTATCTTTTTTTCTTTTTTTAACCTTTTACAGCGTCACCTCTAATAGAGTGCGCATCCTGGCTAAGCTTTACTTTTGCCTGTTTCTCTTACTGTGCTTACAAGCAGGCGGTAAAAAGTCATATAAACATATACCTTTCTGTTTAATCCCCACAATTCCCTAGCAGACACGACCCCGAATATTAGCTTCAAGTGGCAACATGCCCATTTTAAGATTGAAAAAAAAATGCAAAAATGCCCGAGTATTATTATAACACGGTGGAGGATAATTTAAAATTACATCTATTATATGCCATTTTCCATTTTAATACTTTTCTTTCATTTTTCGGTCACTCTAAAATATTATTGTAATCGAAAAACACTCATATCGATTTGACTCATCTGGAAACTATCGTGTACTAACAGTTTTCACTTTGGACTATTTCTTTTTTCGCACGGAAATATCTTCTTCAAGAAGTTGTTTTGTGTTTTCTTTGTTTACTGTCGGAGAAATTTGACATTGGAAAATTTCTATATTTAATTTTTAATAATTTGTTATTTGCTTCAATTCCCGGAATTAAAATAACTGCAATACATGGTGTTTGCTTAAAGACTATTTCCCATCATAAAAAAACGAACTAATCTAGGAATGCATATTCCGTTCATACACTGTCTCATTCAATCTATTTTCTTGCATTCCTTTTAATTATAAAATAACACTTTCATATGTGTACTAGCAGCACAACTCGTCTACACACAATAGTTTTTTATGATGTGTTATTGTAAAATACATATATCATAATCACATATTTTTAAAAAAACTATCGAATATACATAATGTGAAGTGTTGCATATTCATGTCTTGACTTGTTCATTGAAATGCGATTGTTTGAATCTTCACATATTTACAATAACTTCAACCGAATTAAGCGATATTAGTATTTATCTACTCAAATATCTATTAATATTCTTAACGTATGTTTATATTAGATTTCCGAGTGACCAGCAATCTGTGTCCTATTTAGTATGTTATCCTTAGCAAAATATCGTCTGGCAACTATAATTCTTTTTTGCATGTGTACCTAAAACTCTCCCATACTTCCCTGAACTATCATGAATTATCTTATATGGAATGGGTTAACATACGACTGATCTACATCATAGCTGATTGTTGCATATGTGATTCTAATCGTGTTTATACATTACTGTTGAGTCCCACTATTTTTATCATTTAATTATGCCGATTACAAAGCTATGTAAATATCAAGTGTGAAACAGATTTTATTTTAAAATGTCATTTACTTTTAATATTAATGTGAAATCTTTACGGATTTTAATACTAATTTTGTTATTTAAACATGTCTAGTTATTATTTATTTATAAAATAATAATATAATTACATCTACAAGAATCATCGTCGGAGAGTATCGAATGAAAATATTCGTTATACCATCCAGATATAAGTCAATATTATGTAATCTCAGGTTATTATTCACAATTTTATTTTATTTGTAAGGCCTAGGACATATTTAAAATTGAAGAAATTACATCATAGTCTCTTCGGGCATTCGGTATATTTTTAGTAAGCTTATGATCGAAATTATAATTATTTTAACAGGATGAGTGACATAGGATATACTTCAACAAAAGTCATAAGTACAGCGAGGAAAACTTGATATTTTGAACTTGGAAAAACATTAAATTGCAATATATATATATATATATATATATATATATATATATATATATATATATATATATGAGCAAACAGTTACTAAAATATTTTAAAAAACACTTTGAAATGAGTTAAAAACATATTTAATCTGAAAAGGAAATACTAGATAAAGTGATTGTCCTTAATCCGCGGAAATGCTGTTTCGTTGTATCACAACTCATCAGTGCGGATAGAAATACACCTTTCCCCAGCCGTGGATCGCACATACAATCGTGACATTTACAGTCGGCAGCTCTCAACATCAGTCTACGAAGCAGGGCCGTAAATAATTCTCCTCGAGTTTCTATTAAACCCACACCCGTCGCAACATTGCTCTAACCATAAGCTTGTTTACAAACAAATTAATAGTGGACTTGGCTTAATAACTTAAATACGCGTCGGCTGAAAACATAGCTAGAAAGTGCTCAATCCAAATAGGGCGGTTATATGTATATATATATATATATATATATATATATATATATATATATATATATGATGAGAGAGAGCGAAAGAGAGAAACAATCAGAATGGAAAGTCAGAAAATCTATATATTGTTGAATATAGAGTGATTCATTTATTCAATAAGGGCCAACAAACATTTAGTTTATGGATATAGGGGGATCTTTATGGCAATGCATGTCGAAGCCTAATGCTTGTCATCAGAGGAGTAGAAAAGATGCTAGGTACATATGTGGATGCGACGTCTAGATTGGGATTCATTAGGAAAAAATATATCAATAAAATTATAGATGATGTTGGAGGAGTTTATCGAATTCTAAGATAAACAGAGGGGCGTACTATATGAAGTGTAATGGAAAAAGATGTATAGGGTATCTATCCTAGTCTTCGATGGATGTAGTATGTGTTAAGGAATATGGGGAGGTATAATGTGGGTGGGTGGAAATTTTATTTTATCGGTATGTAAGATGTCTATTATCTACGCAGGAGCATTTTATTGACAGATGCAACCGAGACAGCAACAGCATTTTGAGACGATGTATGATCTCAGCAGGAATATTATGATGATGACATCAGGCGAAATTGGACAAGAGTAGTAATTACATGGGGCGTAGTGCACCAGGGTTTTGATTTAGTGAAGCGAGGAAACGTCCAGAGGTGAGCTATATAAGCTCTAATGAAACTTGTTGAGCTTCATATTATCTAGATATCTTTCATCTTATATAATTGAACTTGATCGCTTCTTTTAACTCACTAAGTTGTATATATATATATATATATATATATATATATATATATATATATATATATATATATATACATATATATATATACATACATATATATATGTATATATATATATATATATACATACGAACAAATGATGAATAAAACATGTTAAAAAACATCTTGAAAAAGAGTTAAACATATTTAGTAATTAAAAGGAAGCACAAGATACGTGGATAGTCCTTAATCCGCGGAGTTTCGAAGTATACTCTCCGTCTCATCAAAGGGCAGGGATTATCAAAATACGGGATCGGATTTTGCATGTAAAAGTATTTAATGAAACCACAAGTAAGTCACATATCTTACTTGGTTAAAAAAAGGGTGAGGTAAGGGTAATAGGAGGTAAAAAAAAAAAATAAAAATCCAAGAATGGTAAAATCCAAACACGGTCGAATTAAAAATTTCCAATCCAACAGGTAAGTTCCAAAGGAATCAAGGAATATATTTTACGTTTACCATTTTGATTACCTTATTAAAGTTATTGTAATTTATATATATATATATATATATGTATATATATATATATATATATATATATATATATATATATATATATATATATATATATATATAAACAATTGATTTAACGAAGTTTTGGTAGTGATTGATAAAAATCTATTGCACGATACAGCCTTCTTATTTAATTTTTTCATAGACATAACTAAATACGAAACCTTGTACAATCTAATAATGTTTATAATTATTAAGTAACACGTAAAAGAGAATATTGCTAAATATTACTACAAACATTCATATAAGCTATACTTTTAGCTCGCAGACACTTTCAGTGTGTTTTGTGGTTAGGTTCACCTGTACCTTTGTGAACTCGCCCCTATGAACTCCGAAAATGCAGAGATAATGTCTCCTCATAAATCATAAAGTTATATTATATGTCTGTCAGTGTTTCATACTTTTCATAAACGACCTCAATGAATTTTTTTTTAATTTATGAATTAAATCTATCTATCTATTTATCTATTTATCTCTCTATCTATTTATGTATATATATATGTGTGTGTGTGTGTGTGTGTGTGTGTGTGTGTGTGTGTGTGTGTGTGTGTGTGTGTGTGTGTGTGTGTGTGTGCGTGTATTTCTATTAAAATTTTCAAAAGATATGATCGCCGCAGCGAAGTCCTGGGACGACATTCTATAGACAACGGCAGAAGTATTTAATTATCATATATACACACTCATACCTTTAGGAACACACGCACACACACACGTACACATACACGGGCACACAGACAACCCCCCATATATATATATATATATATATATATATATATATATATATATATATATATATATATAGTATTATCCCGGGATACGGTGACCCGAGGGAACGTTTTTTTCATGTTACTATGTGGACTCCGATGTGTTTTTCTGTCCCCTGGTTACGATATTTGCCATACGGAGTGTTTATAATGTTATTTGCTTATATACAGGTGTATTAATACTTTACTGTATTTTATTACTAATGTTTAATCCCCTATCCCACGGTTCCATTATATATATATAGTTATATATATATATATATATATATATATATATATATATATATATATATATATATATATATATATATACATATATATAGTTCGCTCTCGTATAAATATACACATTTTATTAGTTTTTTTTTTGTTTTGCGTGTAATTGGAAATTTATTGAAATAAGTGTATATGCAAAAACACACATAAATGTATATATATATATATATATATACATACATATATATGTACATACATATATACATATATATATGCATATATATGTGTGTGTGTGTGTGTGGGTGTGTGTGCAAAATGTATGTTCTTGTTTTTTATGTATTAGTTTGTCTAGCAGGAAATATAATTGTAAATTTGTCTGCGCTTCGTTGTATGCCTCATTGTTCGTTTTCCTCTATGCCTTCATTTCTTCCTGTTTCCTTATTTTTATCTACTGAATTTCAATCCGTTTCTCTACTTATTAAATGTTTAATTTCCTCTTAAGCAAACACTTTAACCTTACTTTTCGTCGAGTCTTCCATTTCTAATTTGAGATTTTCTAGTAAAAAGCGTAATTCTGTGAAAAGCGCGCACAATTCCTCGGGACAAATAAAACCTTTACAATAAAACGATCGGAAGTGTGTTACAATTAGAAAAAAAGTTATTGGCATTGTATTTGGAGACATTTTATATTATTTTATTTACTAGATTAAATACCATTTGAGATCAGATTTTCCGACACAAAATCAATTGCGTACGAATACATCTGGATACAAATAGATCCATATGGAATCTAAATAACGACAATTGCGCAGTTTATTAATTTTATTTATTGCAGGCTGTTATCCTCATCTTTTATTATTTGTTACACGATGTTTTGGCCAACTATTCTTCTGGCCTTCCTGTGGTGGTAACCGCGACGGATAGGAACTCGGAATCTCCTGACTACATTCACCTCAATTACTGCCTTCGATAATTGTTGTCGTCTCACCAGGTTTTGGCCAAGTAAGCCTCTGGCTGGCTTTGTGTAGGATTGAAACTGCGATCTTAAGGCAATTCTTATCTGGAACCGTAGAGATTGAACGTCTCTACCAACATTCCTAATCTCTGCTATTAAGATAGCGGTTTCAATCCTTCCCAAATTCGGCCAGAGGCTTACTTGTCCAAAACACGGTGAAACGACGACAACTATGGAAGGCAGTAATTACAGTGAATGCAGTTAGGAGATTCAGAGATCCTATCCGTCGCGGTTAGCATCAGACGAACGCCAGAGGAGTAGTTGACCGAAACGTCATGAAACAACTAATAAAAGATGGGGATAATAGTCCGAAATAAATAAAAAAAATAATAAATAATACGTATCTGAATGAATTCCAATGAAACATGATTGCGCAATTCTTTATTAATTTATCATTTTTTTTTATTGAAAAACACAGAAAATGCTTCATTCGTGTATCTTTAAATGATTAATATTTTTCTTGATAAAATAACTATACCAACATAGACATTTTATAGATTTATAAGTTTATTTCCTTGTGTACATTTCATGATTGTAATTTTTCCTAAAAACAGTTTATTTTATGTAAAAATTGTTTGTTTTTTTTTTGAAATTAGCAACTGCCTAATGTTTTATTCTAAACCATCCTTGTAAAATACATATCTCACCTTACATGTGTCATTGTTGTATAGAAACAGACTATGGACCCGAAAGTGCCGGATAGTTTGGATGTAGCAAACATAAAAAACTGGCATTGATTTATTGATTACAGTGAAAATCAATGTAGAATGGCTCGTCGAATATTAGGAAAGTATTTTTACGTTTTTGTTGAACGATATGTAATAATTATATATTATAAGAGTTAAATTGTCTGGCAGGGTCTACATAAATGTCGCATGATTTTTACTAATTATATGTTTATTAGTACTTTCATATTTCTATTTAATCTGCGCTATCATCATCCAGTATTTTTGTTTACGTCTTTATTCTGAGGATGAATTATGTAGTACCTATAAATTATATCTAATACATCGACGCATATTGTTCAAGAGAAGCCAACTTCTTCTATGAAACACTTATTGTTTAAAGCACGCAGGTACTCTGGTTCTTTGGAATACTATAGTTTGAGAAAGGAGCAGACACTTCGGCTATTTACAGTTTGATATTTGACATCTACAAAATGTCATATATCTTAGCTTGTTTAATTCTAATTCCGTCTATATCAAAATAGTGTAAACCTTCCTTTACGACTAGATGCGTGCCATAACTGTATTTAAATTTTATCATCACATCTACTGAAATTTATGGCATATCAGTTGGTTACAACTTTCTATTTTGGAATATATTTTTAATGACTGATATATGCTTATTTATTATTAGCATTCATATTAGTTGCTTGTTTATGGCTAAGACGGACAGATATTACATTTTACGTTTGAAAGTACGCTGATTTTCTAATGTTCACCGGAATCAATATTGTAGCATTAGAGGTGTTAACAATACTCATGTCTTCAAAATCTGTACTAGCGTATTGGTTCTTGATCATATTTACTTCGAGTACTAATACGACAAAATATCACGAGAGACAATGTAGCATGATCAATTGAATATATTGAATGCATTTTACGTTTTTACTCTGCTGGTTCCATATGTAATCCACCAGTCTTTGCTATGTAACTCCAGTTTATAAAGATGTACGCGGGTTTCAATAATCTGATCACCTGTATTTATTAAAAATGTAATTCATTTAATTTCGTGTCAAATTAATCGAACATTGTGCATGATAAATTTAATAGATGTGTGAATCACTGTGGTATTAATTAAAAAGTTAGTATTAAAAATGTCACTATTTATATATAAATAAAAAAATAATATGAATATTACAATTGTCAACAATTAAGGACTATGTTTTGCTGTCGGTATATAAATATGTATGATCAGAGAATAGATCAGTACTTATATAAAGAATATTCCTTGCAATAATTCTAACATTCTTGTCATAAAATATTATATATTAGGATGCATAATTAAGTGTAATAATTACATCTGGTTTCTGTTTCTATTAATATATTTTGTTTGATAACAATTCACTGTCTATGTATATGTGTATAAATATATATATATATATATATATATATATATATATATTTATATATATATATATATATATATTCAACTTGGTATCATTGATAATTCTTACTATATATTATCAGATATTGATTTTATGATGTTTCAGTAAATACAAGCAATATAATCCGGAAGCGTACAGAAAATCTGACTTCTAAGAAATATATAAAATATATATAAATATATATTTGTATACATTAATTCAAGTGAGAAAAACAATAATTACTTGGGTTTTACGGAACTATAAATTGAAGTGAATGAATATTTTATATTTTAAAATATAAAATATTCATTCAATTTCTAGTTCATAAAATCCTAAGTCACACATTGTTTTTTTCTCACTTGAATGTATATATACAAATATATATTCATATCCACCACACACACACACAAACACACACACACACACACACACACACACATATATATATATATATATATATATATATATATATATATATATATATATATATATATACGTAGAGGTTTTTGTTGATTTTTTAAACTATACTGAGGTTAGCGTCTCCACCGATAAGATTGGATGATTTTTTGTTTTATTTTAGAAATCGCCCATTTTTTTTTTATTTTGGATGTAAACAATAATAGTTTATTTATTTATAAAACAGTAATCTATCTAAATGCCGTTTTCGGGCCCCTCCCCCTCTTCAGCGTAGATTGACAGTTATTAGGACTCGAATCCTGGACCTTATGTATTTCAGTCCAGCATCATAATCCAGTACGCTAGGATGATAAAGACGATTTACTGTTTAGTCTTTTTTCGTTTATATATTTACGTAGATTTAGTTGTTGATATTTAATCGATATTGAGGATAGCGTCTCCACCTTGAAGGTCGGATGTTTTTTCTTTTGTTTTTTTTTTTGTTTTTTTTTTTGGAAATTGACCCTTTTTATTTTGGACGTAAACAAGTAATATTTTATTAATTTTTCAAACAGTAATCTACGAACATGCTTGTTTCGGGTTCCTACCCCTCTTCAGCGTAGATTGACTTTCATTAGGACTCGAACCCTGGACCTTACGTATTATAGTTCAGATTCATAATCCAGTACGCTATGGTGTAATAGGCGAATTACTGTTTAGTTTTTATCTGTTATATATTTACGTAGAGTTTGAGTTAGATTACTGTTTAAAAAATAAATAAATAAAATATTACTTGTTTACGTCCCAAATAAAAAGAAATGGACAATTTCTTAAAAAAAAAGTATCTTCAAGGGGGAGGTGCTAACCTAAATATCGGTTAAAAAATTAGTAATAAAATCTACGTAAATATATAACGATAAAGACTAAACAGTAAACCGTTTATGGCACCATAGCGTACTAGATTAGGACATTAAAATACATAAGGTCCAGGGTTCGAGTCCTAATTCGAGTTACGCTGAAGAGGGTAGAAGCCCGAAGCATGCATGTACGTAGATTACTGTTATATATATATATATATATATATATATATATATATATATATATATATATATATATATATAACATTGAAATTTAAATAAATTATTCGCCCCTATATACATTTATTTTATTCGTAATTTTATTGTTTGATATTTGAGTTTAAGCAAAGTTTATTTGGCGCGTTTTGCAACTATCACACACACACACAACCCCCCCACACACACACACACATATATATATATATATATATATATATATATATATATATATATATATATATATATATATATATAAAGGCAGGATCTGGCTTTGGTTTTCTTTAAACGTCCCAATGCCTTACAATAGTCTTTGTCTTTTACTATAGTGATAGAAAGGGTCACCTTTGTTTCCATTTCTGGGCGGTTGCTTGAACTGCCCCGTGGAAATTACTTACTTCTACGTATAGAACACCTACATGTACCGGTCTATATACTAAATGTTTTGTTTCACTCTTAAACCCAGAAAGTTGACGTTAATTTATATGGTGGGACATTATTTTCACTTAGAAACCTATATTTCCTTTTCTCAAAAACGACAGTTTGCCTCACACAAAACTTAGTAATATTATATATAAATTCCAATGTCAGTGTCATGATGTATATATCCGGCAAACCAGCGTTCATTTTGAAACAAGAAGTAGACGTCATGTTCTATCACCAGTTCGAAATTTAAATGAAAGTAAAATTCTCCTCAACCCCATCCAGAATAATTTAGATTCTGCAATTAGAAATTATTTATCGGATAACCCAGAATGTGGGCAGGCATATAAGGACGACTTTTTTTTAATTTTACTTCGTAGGCGATCAGGTACTCATTTGAAAATTGTCGAATCCGTCTCCATTGCACGCCTCACACACCCTCTGCCTGTAGGCAGAAAGGGTTTGTGAATATCATCGGCTTTTTAGGCGAATTTAAGAGAGATACTTTAGATATGATTCTCCAACCCTGTTTTCTAATTTTTTCTCCCCGTATGATAATATGGGGGCTATCATTCCCCATTCGTGATAGTTTTCTTTTAAATAGTATGTATTATGCGTTATATATATATATATATATATATATATATATATATATATATATATATATATATATATATATATACGTTAATTCATGTTATGTTATTTTTTTCCCTTTCCCTCCTCCCTGTATATCTATTTTTATTATAATTGTAAATAAGTCGTTCTCATTTTCATCAATATTTAAATTTCTTCCCCATATTTTCGTTTTTTTTATAAATATCAAAAATGCCATCGTTTGCTCCTGATAAGGATGGTTAAAGGTGTCTAGTGTCCAAAAGAAGTATTTACTGTCATTGTTAACACGAATAAACCTTTTCCAGCTACGTATATATATATATATATATATATATATATATATATATATATATATATATATATTAGTGATGGGACGATGCAAAAATTTTTCCCGATTCCGATTCCGATTCCGATTCCGTTCAAAATTTCCGATTCCGATCCGATTCCCGATTCCGATTCCGATTCTTGTAAAATTTATACATATTTAATTAGAGATTTTTTTTTGTTTTTTCGTAAATTTTCAAATTATTACATAAACCCCTGGTTAATGTCCGCGTATATTTTATCTCAAATGTTTGCCTTGTAATTGATTAAAAATTGTAACACAACAAAACATTTATTTTGATTTTAAAACAAAGCTATATTGTACCAGTTCGTATTTACTGTATAACATGCTACTTACATGAATAGTGGAAAATATTCGAAGATTGGTAGGCAAAATAAGAAAACGATGTAAGAACAATATATTTAACAACGCCACTTAGCAAAGCCACATCTCATTGTTACGAACGAATTTCTAAATAATAATATTGCTATTATGAAAACCATGTTTAACGTGAGATTGCGTGAGCTTTCTATGCTTTCTCTCGCAGCTAAATCCCTATTCCAAAATGAAATATTACTTTTATAGATTACGTGTTAGAACATTTTTTTAATTGGCGGAAAGAAAAGCGATCATTTAGAATTTAGAGTGTAAGATCAGTTTCGAATATAAATTTAACGTAAAATGATCATCATTTCTGGTCATCCTAATTCTTTATGGGTATTAACTAAAGTGTTTCCCACTAAATTAAGTTCGGTTTGCAACGTTGTAAAACCGTGTGTAATCGCTTAAAAAGTAGACACCCTATCCCCAATAAGCGCACATAATTTAAAATTGGTAACACACTACAACTCATGTTACGTTATATTTATTTGTGAAACTGACCGTCTATTTTAAATTCCTAATCGTTTTATATATATATATATATATATATATATATATATATATATATATATATAATATAATCATGAGTGTTTATAGGCAATCTTTTTATTTCATTTTTAAATAGTTACGTGTAAAACGGTACGACGTACCGGGTACGTAGATGTAAATAATGTATTCTCGTGAAATTATCGGTGTTTTTATTCCGTTTTCATTTTTCGCCCATCGCAATTATAAATTTTTGTTGCGAAAAGAAAAGTTCGATTCTCCATTTTATAAAAGACACGGACACTTCCTATTACTAACCTTCAGTCCGTGATAATACAAACAAAAAAAAAAACGATTATTTGTGCTTTTATGATTTTGCCGATTGGGTTGTGAGTCAATGGTAAAAAAATTAGTTAACTGCTTTAAAACGATTCGAATGGCTGGGAAACGGGGGATCATTTTATAATAAATTTAGAAATTTAGGAAGTTCGTTTTTTTTAATCTGGAGAAAATCCAGCTCCCCCAAAAGGGGCACTTTTGATAAGAACAAAAAATTACAATTGCCTGAGTTTAGTAGGATTTCTCCTTCATTGAACAGGGAGAAAATAGATGAAATGTAGCATCAGCACAGATACTACACTTTCTTCCTAAGTGATAGTACGTAATACGACTTCCCTCGTGTACTCCGACTCCTATAAGTTTTTTTATTGCACATCAAAGAAAACTGTTTTTTTTAAGTTGAATGATAAATCTGTGGTGAAAGATGGAGGTCCCTAATGAAATTTCGAGAATATTCTAGAAGTAAATTTGCAGTTTATTTTCAAAGTATCGAAAAAATTGTTTTAAATTAAAGAAATATTTTATCAAGAAAAATAATATCAAGCATTATTACTAATTAAATACAAAGTAGAATATAACGTGGTATTTGTTTATCTTTCATTTATTTTAGTGTTGTGTCGATTAATCGGAATCGGGAATCGGATAAATCGGTAATTTTGGGGGTATCGGAATCGGTATTGGAATCGGAAAAATTTGTGTCTAATTTCCGATTCCCAAATCGATTCTTTTAATATTTTTAAAAAGTTCATTTTCAATTGTTTGTACCGATTATAAATATTTCTTTCTTTTAAACTATTAGTAAAACTAAAGAAGATCTAAACTTATTTTATATGCGTAAAATAAACAAAACAAAATTGAAACTTTGCGAAAATTCGCTAGGTAACCTTTAGAAGAATGCAGTTTATTTTCAAAGTAGCGAAAGAATTGTCTAAAATTAAAGAAGTATTTTGCCCAGAAAAATAATATCAAACATTATTGCTAATTAAATGAAAAGTAGAATATAAAAGCGTTGGGGTTTGTCGGTATGTTTGCTGCTCCCTCACTCGGCAATCGATATTGACAAATATAACAAGCCGTGCATGCATGGTCCCCCTCTATGTGAGGAGGGGGGATCGAATAAAGTGATAAAAAAGTGATACATAACTGATAAAAAAACAATTTTGAGTGAAAAAAAAATGTTCAAAAGTTTTCAGAAAAATGACTAAGTTCAACTTTTGCTCCACACCCAATATTAGCCCTAAAACCTCCAGGGCTTGTGACTCTGATTTTTCGCAGGGTCAGTGATACTTCCATCAGGTGTATATCAGGTATGTCCATGGTTTTGCCAAGTTTCAGAAAAATCTAATGAATGGATGAAAAGTTATTCTGAAAAATATGTCAATTTTGTCTATTTAGAGTCATTTTGAGGTATTTTTTTACCTCTTTTGCCCCCATGGGGGAGCTGATTACTTGTAAAAATGGACAAACGGCTATGTTTCAGGCCTTGACATGTAAATTTGAGTTCAGCACCATAAGAAAACACTAAATAGAGATACATAATCACATTTTAGACAAATATGAAAAAAGAGCCTAAAAAAGGGGTGGTTTTTAGCCCTAAAAGTTCCCGGGGGGCGCAAACCAGAGTTTTGCCAGGGTCAGCGATACTGAATTTACATTTGCAACAATTGCCTTCACATTTTGGACAAGTTTCAGTAAAATCTAATGGACGGGAAAAAAGTTATGGGGCCAAAAGTGTCATTTTTTACCCCTTTTCAGCCCCTGGGGGAGCAACGAGAGTTTTCTTAAAAAAAAAAAAACTCGATGTTGTGCACATCTACGTATTGGAGCACAACTTGTGGCAAAATTTCAGAAAAAAAGTAATGGACGGTTATCCGGGAATCATCCGGACGAACTGACGCCACTGAAAACTATAGTCCCTCTCCGATAAATCGGGGGGAACTAACAAGGAATGGGCAAAATTGTGAAAAGGCTTGGCCTTTGATTTAATTTGAAATATGCTTCCAGTGTGATTTTCTTTGATTCTGCCGGTATTGTTTATGTTTATACTTAAGGATTGCTACGACGGCGCCAATGCCTCCGTTTTTTTATTTATTTATTTATTTATATATATATATATATATATATATATATATATATATATATATATATATATATATATATATATATATATATATATATATAAAAATAAAATCTCACTCAAAAGTTGAGTTGAAAGTATTATGGGGTAATTAACACCTTCGATGCCGTTGGTTTTGACAACAATAACTTTTCTACACCCACTTGCCAAATTTCTCAAGGAGTTTAATATGAAAAGATTTCAAACGAATAGTTTTATTTTATTTTCCTGGAGCCACATTGTCTGACACCGTCGCATTTTTCTCGGGTTTCGGAAAAGTTAAAAATATACATGAATATCTCACAATGAATTTATCAAAGTCTGGATAAAATAGATAAAGAGAAAACATTTACAATTTTTTCAGATTGAAAAAGAAATTATATTTACATTTAAAAGTCACCCCCTCATTGAAATTCTACTTTAGGACGATATTTGTAAACCCACTAAAAACCAAATTATTTTTAGATCTAGGATGAAGCTCTAAACTGTCTTCACCTATTAAAAAATGGTGCTTGTGCAGTTTACGCTGTGTTAAAAAACGAAAAATAAAAAAATATATATATTCTACGTACTCGTTATGGAATGAAGTTCTCATAAAAAATCACGTAATTTCATCAAATAGTTTTTATTTTATGCCGTAAAAACGATTTGGGAAATTCGGAATCTTCCTAAAAAAACTGCGATAATTAGTCAAGGGAGCGTAAAACAAAAACTATTTAATGAAATTACGTGATTTTGTTATGAGAACTTCATTCTATAACGAGTACGTAGATCTATAGAGTTTAGTTTTACTAATAGTTTAAAAGAAATAAATATTTATAATCGGTACAAGCAATTGAAAATTAACTTTTGAAAAATATTCAAAGAATCGATTTTGGAATCGGAAATTATACACAAATTTTTCCGATTCCGATGCCGATTCCGATTCCCCGAAAATTACCGATTTAACCGATTCCCGATTCCGATTCCGATTCATCGGCACAACACTAATATATATATATATATATATATATATATATATATATATATATATATATGTATATATATATGTATATATATATATATCATTTGTAGTCACCTATCTTTCTACGTATATATATATATATATATATATATATGCATGTATATGTGTGTGTGCACATATATGTGTGTGTTTGTGTGTGTGTAGTTAAATTATTTGTAAAACGCAGCAAATTAAGTTTGCTTAAATTTAGACAACGAATAATAAAATTACAAATAAAATAAATATTTTATATTTTTTTATTTTTTATTTCAATGAAAGTTGTATTTTAATTGTAAGTTCATCCTCGATTTCGGTTTGTTGAGCAAATCTTGAATCCGTTATCTTGTCGTTTTAGTACTTTTATTTTGAAAATAAAATGTAAACACGCACACACACATAAATAAATATATATATATATATATATGTGTGTGTGTGTGTGTGTGTGTGTGTGTGTGTGTTTACATTTGATTTTCAAAATAAAAGTACTAAAACGACAAGATAACGGATTCATATATATATATATATATATATATATATATATATATATATATATATATATATATATATATCTTTGAATTTAATTCTGACTGGAAACTATCAACACTTACTGTTGCCGACGGAACGTACACAAGATAAATATATTAGCGTTTTTATTTATTCCTAAACACAGTCAAAACAAAAGGCACTTACATTGCGACAGTCAGCATTAAACTTTCACATTCCTCTGAAACTATGCAACGAAGGTGCGTTCCGAAATTAAAACTGAGGTGTCAGAACACCGCGATGTTAAGATAAACAGGTAATATATATATATATATATATATATATATATATATATATATATATATACATATATATATATATATATATGTGTGTGTGTGTGTGCGTGTGTGTGTGTGCTTGTGTGTCTGCGTGTGCGTGTGTGGGTGCGTGTGTGGGTGTGTAAAACATTATAAAACATGGCATTTTAATCAATTACTTTTATATATTATAAACATATATCTCTATTAAATGTAAGTATACAAATTCACACAGATACACTTGCATATGCACACGCACGCATATATATATATATATATATATATATATATATATATATATATATATATATATAACTACTTTATTTACTCACATAAAATTAATGTACGAAAGTATAAATTTATGCGTAAACTTTAAGTATTTACTTCAAAAGTGCTCACTACGTCGGTAGAGCTAGTTATTAAGTAATTTGATAACTTACTATATATAATTATATATATATATATATATATATATATATATATATATATATATATATATGTAAGTAATCGACAAATAAAAAAAACTGTTTATCATTATTTTGCCATTACGTTTATTTATTTATTTATTTATTAAGGAAGGAGAATTTGTTTTCATTCAATACGTGTGAAAATTTAATGTTTTGTCGCTGGTTATTAAGAATGAACCTAAGGTCATATTGCAAATAACATGGGTTAATCATTTCAGGATTGTTTCATATTTGCAGATTTATCGCCTACAAATGTTTTCGTTCCCATTGTCCTATTCATTTTACTTTTAGTTTGAGAACGCTGAAAATATCTTATCGAAAGATAGCAGGCGCCAATTTCGCACATTACTCTAGCTTTTGGGTGTACAGATAAAAATCCATTTATCTATACCTACTCAATGTAACAACGTGCATACGTATGATGTTTTTCAATACATTTATTTTTCTCTATCGTTCAGTATACATGTGTGTAAAAAAGAAAGGGGGAATATTATAGAAGGATGGCTCTAGTGCCTTGTATAATTGTGCGGATGGGAAGAAATGTGAAAGCGCAGATTTTTAAACGTACAATTATAAAACGAGATTAATAATATTCATTTTTCTTGCTATAATATACGTTGCATATCTTATATATGTTGAATATATTTTATATGTTGTATATCTTATATATGTTGCATATCTTATATGTGTTGTATATCTTATATAGGTTGCATATCATATATAAGTTGTATATCTTATATATATATATATATATATATATATATATATATATATATATATATATATATCAGTTTAATTGGAATTCATTGAGATGAGTATTATTTATTCATTTTATTTGTTGCGGACAATTACCCTCATCTTTTATTTGTTGTTTCACGACGTTTCAACCAACTATTCCTCTGGCCTTCGTCAGGAAAATAAAGGCAGGAGGAATAGTTGGTCGAAACGTCGTGAAACAACTAATAAAAGATGAGAATAATAGTCTGCAATAAATAATCTTATATATGTTGTATACTTTATATATGTTGTATACTTTATATATGTTGTATACTTTATATGTGTTGTATACTTTATATATCTTGTATACTTTATATAAGTTGTATACTTTATATATGTGATATACTTTATATATGTTGTATACTTTATATATGTGGTATACTTTATATATGTTGATTATCTTATCACATATCATTTCGTCTACTAATCACAAGTGTGAATAATTATTGTTATTTTTCATCATCAATTATTCTGCTTTTTTGTTTCATTCCTTTCTAATATGTGATATTTCGGAGAGACAGAGAGAGAGAGAGCCAGAGTGAGAGAGAAAGTGTGAGAGAGAGAAAAGAAAAACAAAAACAATGAAAAGGCTATAGGATGAGAAGGGACAAAACTGTTAGTAATATATATTGTATAAAACATACGCATTGGATAGTATGGAAATAATAAATTGAAACTTACTAAGATCCGACGAACCACACTAATTGAAATATTATATTTTTTGTTGTGAAATATAACAGGAAAACATCCATGTAATAATCGGTTAACATTAGCATATTTATTATTCTAAATTGTTCCCATAAAATGTACGAAATATATGTATATATATATATATATATATATATATATATATATATATATATATATATATATATATCATCAGAATATCTTTCAATTAAGAAGATAAAACATCCTGTATTTAACGTATCGTTATATCATCGTCGGATTTTTTTAAAAAGATAAGTTACTTATGGCGTAAGAACCTTTATATTTACCCCGATTATCCTAGTATTCCTTAATTTTTTCCAAAGATATTCTAAATTTTAAATGTTATCACTGCGTAGCTTTTGTTTGATGTAATGCGATTTATTTTCGATAGGATTGAGGTCTGAGGATTGTGCACGCCTATCTAAACACGGAATATCATGCTCTTGCATGAACCTCTGTACATTATTAGCTGTGTGAATGGTAGCATTATCCTTCATGAAGATGGGATTATCATCCAAATTCCGACCAAAGTATGGTAGAAAATGTTCAGTCAAAATGTTTATGTACTTGGTCGAATTATTTCGGCCTTGGAAGCGAACTATAAACCATGTACCATTGGTACTTATAATGCCCGACACCTAGACTGAACCTCCACCACCTCGCAGCGTTGAAACTGAGCACCTAGGATTACATTCCTCGGCATTCCTCTGAAGGACGTGCTGCCTCTAATCACTGCTTCGCCTATTGAATTTGCTTTTGTCGCTAAAAAGCGCATTTGACGAATATGATGAGTCATGATATTCATTGCATCTGACGAAGTGTAGACTGCGCTTTCTGTTCTTTACAGAAATAATTCGATTGCGTCTTGCAACATATCCTAGCAAATGTTATTCCTTTACTCTGTTCTTGACTAGAAAGAGAGCACTTTTTAACAAAATTGCACTGTTGTTGGATTAGGGGAGTCGTTTCAAATCTGTTTCTTAGGCTGCGGATCTTGATAGCATTGTCTACCCTGTTAAAAGTAACTCTAGTACGACCATATTTAGGGGAATTACGAACACTGCGGGGTTTTCGGTGCTTTTACACAGTCTTTCGTACCGTGTTCTCATCACCTTTCAATTAGCGATAATTTGTTGCTGCGGACTTTCTTTTTTTCGCCTCAATTTAAAGTTATTTTTTTAAATTGATGTGAACACTAAAATATTTCCATTAAATATCAAATTCGAACAGATAAAATTATAGAGGTATAATAGGCGAATCAAATGAGGCATAGATTGTTTAAACGGTTACATTACATTTAGCTTTAATTTGAAGTTTATGAAAAAAATACAAGTACGGATTTTCTTTTTGCCGGCACTGTATATATAAAAGACTTATCACATCTTATAAAACATTTCGTTAGTAAATTAAAATAATTTTTAAGCCAGAAAATATCAAGGAAAACTTTACCAAATTCTATTATTTGTATAGACCTTACGGTATTATAACGCCCTTAAACTTTTCGTGTTATTGTTTTATGTTTTTTGTTTACTACATTTTAGATGTTAAAGTCATTGGACGTAAATCTTCGTCTAGTGAGAAAAAACGTATGTTATTTTTGAAGATGTGGACCAGTCTGAATTAACATTGGCGCGAATTTTTAATATAAGACTTCAATTCACCTATGGAATGTCTGTGACGATGTGACAACAGGTCTCCTCTTTAAAATTCCAGATACATGAAGTTAACTGAAAGATTTTCGTGGAAGCAAAGTATGAGCTGACAGAATGGGCGACCGAAATGTTGAAAAATAACATTCAAGATGAGGGTACAAAATAAATTATGTGCCCAATTTCTACTTTCGGTTAATACGAGAATTTTTTATGTATGTTTGGGTGGACACCATAGATATAACTTTAAATACCAAGGAACAATCTAGAACTTCAAACGATTTAATCAACTTTTGTATATTTGTAGAATTTGGATTAATAGAAGATTATTGCAATACTTGACTCGGTTTGTAACCCGCCTTAGACATACAGTCAGTGTGTGAGTTATGATACTAATAACAGGACATGTGAAATTTCACAGCGGACTCATTGATATGTAATATAATTTGATTGTAATTCTGTTGATGTTCAGCGTAAATAGCGCCGCCCTGGTTGTAGCTCTTTTGGTAAAATTGCAAAATTATTTATCGAAGCTTGCAGGGAAGCACAGTGAAGCCAGGTTGTAAAATACGCTTAAATACGATATTTTAATTCATGCAGCTTTCGTACATATAATTACAGAGTTACTTTTCCAAAGATTTTTGTTTTATTAGCAAAATTAGGATTCAAAAATAAAAAAATATATATATTCATATTACTTGGGGGCTTCAGCTGTAATAGAAACCGAAATAAAAACACAAAAGTTGTATATATATATATATATATATATATATATATATATATATATATATATATATATATGTGAATAAAAAGGAAAAACCTAAAAGAGTAAAAACAAAATTAAATCAACGTTTCGTCCCCATTTCAAGGGACATCATCAGGATTTCTAGGCGAGGATGTACAGGAAGACGATCATATCACATGCGAAAGAGGAGAAGTTTAGTTCTCTTTCTGTTCTGGAGAGAAAAAAATTTCATGATGAAAAGAGAATTTATATCAAGTGTGTGGAGGGGGGTCGGGTTATATACATATATGCATTTTTTTTTTTTAATTTTTTTTTATCATCATCAACCAGGATCTAAGTTAATGTTTTGTTCATTTATTACTATATTACCTATGATTGGGGCTACATTATAAAATCCTTTTCTTTGTTTGATGGTGCTAATGTTTGAAATTAAAGCAGATTCAATAAGTCTCCGTTTTGCTCTATCTGGGATGGATTTTAAGATTTTTGCACGTCCAAAGCCGAAAGAGTGGCCATGTTCGACACAGTGGGAAAATGGTGCATTTAAGGGATTGGCATTTCTTATGTCCCTTTTATGTTCGCTTAGTCTGATTTCCAAATTTCGCTGTGTCTCACCTATGTATGATTTTTTGCAGTCATTACATGGGATGGAGTAAATACCGGCTTTGGATGTGGAGATTTCAGCGGAATGCTTGCTAGTTTTTAAAGTTCGCTTTATAGTTAAGGAAGTGGTTTGTGATATGATCGTCTTCCTGTACATCGTCGCCTAGAAATCCTGATGATGCCCCTTGAAATGGGGACGAAACGTTGATTTAATTTTGTTTTTACTCTTTTAGGTTTTTCCTTTTTATTCACATAACGTCTAAAGCATCATTTATATCTTGCTTTATTTTATTCATTCTGTCAAAATGGAAAACCAAATTCTAAAACCACAACTGCGGACATACAAAAACATCTTAATCGCAGCAAACTCTCACAACAACAGAAGAGTTTTTCTAGAGGATTGTATCAAGGAGAAGGTTATACCAACATGCATACCCAAACACTTTAAATTTTCGGACCACATTTTCCCGAAGCACATTGAAAATTACCTATCATCATCTACAACCTTTTTAAAAAACCAAAGCTCTCACCTCTTTCGAGAAGCTAGAATATTAATTACCAATCTTCAACAGAAACACAAAATACTACCCAGCTCAATCAAAAATATTAACAAATCTATAAAAAGATATAACATTCGCCACTCTCTTAAACTGAAAAATAAGCTTTCTCAACTAATCAAAAATAGCAAATGGAAAACCCTCGGACGGCCAGACCTAATTCAAAACCTCACCTCAAAACCTCTCTCAGATATCGAAACTGAATCCCTCAGTTTTGGCTTAAAATTCGCCACCGGCATACATCCAAACACCACTACTAATATAACTCTAAAAAACTACAGGCATGACGATTCCGACTTTACTAAAGGTTTCATACAAGGAATCACTTCAATAACGATTACCCAACCTCAGGAATCAACATTACCGAAAAGATACACAGATACTTTAAAACATCTAGCAAAAAATAAAGACATTATAATCTCACAGGCAGACAAAGGCGGTGGCATAGTGATTATGGACAGAAATACATACGTAGAAAAAATGCACACACTACTATCCGACACAGATACATATGCTCCCACAATCTTAAATTCCATACAAAAAGATATTGAAACCTTCAACAAATCGTTAAAAAAACTTATAAAAAATGATAAAATATGGGCATCTTATATCGAATATCACCCAATTATCCCCACATTATATGGCCTCCCCAAAACTCATAAACAAAATATCCCCATGCGACCCATAATTTCGAACATCGGAAGTGTCACACAGAAGGTAGCACGAGCCATCTCCCAAATTTTAACCCCACTAATGGGCACCATTAGTACTGCTCATATAAAATTTCTGGAGACCTACTAAATAGAATAAAAAACATCAATATACAAAAAAAAACAATGCATAGTTTGGACATAGTCTCTCTATACACCAATGTCCCAATTAAAAAATGTCTTACGTTACTTCTAAAACATCTAAACAAAATAAAAATTGTTCTACCTTTCTCCCCGAAAACATTAATAGAAATAATTAAACTTATCACAAACATTACCCACTTCCAATGTAATAACTATTTTTATAAACAAAAATTCGGACTCCTCATGGGAAAACCCCTCAGTGGGGTACTCGCTTGCTTATTCTTAGAATTCTTAGAAACTAGCTCTATTAAATTTAGAATACCTGCAAACACAACTTATTTTCGATACATTGACGATATCCTCATTTTTCTCCCCGCAAATACACACATAGAAGAATTAAAAAATAAACTCAACTCAGTCGAACCCTCCATAAAATTCACATATGAATCCGAACATAACAACTCCCTACCCTTTCTTGATGTACTTATCATAAGATTTGAAAACGATCTTATGTTTAAAGTACATCGAAAAAGTACACACAAAAATGATTATATACACTATTATTCGCACCACAGTGATAAAATAAAAACAGGCATGATCATCGGTTTTTTCTTACGTGCCCTTAGAATATGCAGCCCTCAATATCTCGAAAATGAAATCACACATATCACCGAATCACTAAAACTTTTACAATACCCAACTCACCTTATCTCTAAAACAAAGAAAAAGGCCATCAAAATATACTCGAACATAGACAAACAAAAACAGAACACACCAGATACACCACTACTAAATAGACATCTTCTTATACCTACCCACACTAACAACGACACAATTTGCAATACTCTTAATAATCTAGGCATACAAACAGTACAAACCACTTCCTTAACTATAAAGCGAACTTTAAAAACTAGCAAGCATTCCGCTGAAATCTCCACATTCAAAGCCGGTATTTACTCCATCCCATGTAATGACTGCAAAAAATCATACATAGGTGAGACACAGCGAAATTTGGAAATCAGACTAAGCGAACATAAAAGGGACATAAGAAATGCCAATCCCTTAAATGCACTCTTTTCCCACTGTGTCGAACATGGCCACTCTTTCGGCTTTGGACGTGCAAAAATCTTAAAATCCATCCCAGATAGAGCAAAACGGAGACTTATTGAATCTGCTTTAATTTCAAACATTAGCACCATCAAACAAAGAAAAGGATTTTATAATATAGCCCCAATCATAGGTAATATAATAATAAATGAACAAAACATTAACTTAGATCCTGGTTGATGATGATAAATTTTTTTTTTTTTAAATGCATATATGTATATAACCCGACCCCCCTCCACACACTTGATATAAATTCTCTTTTCATCATGAAATTTTTTTCTCTCCAGAACAGAAAGAGAACTAAACTTCTCCTCTTTCGCATGTGATATGATCGTCTTCCTGTACATCCTCGCCTAGAAATCCTGATGATGTCCCTTGAAATGGGGACGAAACGTTGATTTAATTTTGTTTTTACTCTTTTAGGTTTTTCCTTTTTATTCACATAACGTCTAAAGCATCATTTATATCTTGCTTTATTTTATTCATATATATATATATATATATATATACCCGATCACATACACTTTTTACGATAAAGCTAGAACCCAGAATTAGATAAAATCGAGCAATTGCATCGACAACGCCAGACTCAACGTTAGTTTCTCTATACTGCAACTCATCAGGGACGTGCTTCGACATAGGCGCGAACCCAGTTCGTCGCATTCATGAAGTGTGCAAAACTGATGACCTAACCATATGGATCCCGGCGCAATCTATTGGCTATGCCTCGATTTTTTTAAATTCTTATATTTTATCCAGTTCTAAATTCTACGAGGTGACAAGCAACGCGTCCTATACAACTAAGATAGTTACTGCTGGTATGTAGGCGGTAGATATAACATCTACAAACATTAACTGAAATTAGCCGACTCCCCAGACACGATTTAAGAACAACCTATTTGTTGAGGGACGTCACGTCCCTACGAAGGATGATCCGCTTTTTCTACATATATTAGACATTAGAGATTATAGATAGATATATAAATACCCGTTTACATACACTTTTCACGGTAAAGCTAGAACTCAGAATTAGATAGAATGGAGCTATTGCATCGACAACGCCTCATATGGTTAGGTTGTCAGAATTGCACACTTCTTGAGTGCGGCGAGCTGGGTTCGCGCCTATGTCGGAGCACGTCACTGATGAGATGCAGTCCATCGAAACCCACGTTGGGTCTGGCGTTGTCCGTTGTCGATGCAATTTCTAGATTCTATCTAATTCTGTGGTCTATCTTTATCGTGAAAAGTGTATGTGAACGGGTATGTATCTATCTATCTATAATCTCTTCTTAATGTCTAATATATATATATATATATATATATATATATATATATATATATATATATAACTTGAGTTTCGTCAGCTATAATCATAACAGAAACAAACATATATAAAGCATTCTTAGTAAAATTATTCATTAAAAAAACGGAACGCCATAACGATTAATCGGCAGTTACTCAGAAGACAAAAGGATGAATGTGCGACCCACTAAATAACACACCATTTCGTATTCCTATATACATTTCGAGTAGAAAATTGAGTACGAATTAAACACTCCTATTGGCTCCTACTACATATTGATTCCGATATTATGGAACATGATGCTGAACTGAAAGATTACAGTATAATAAGAACTAGATTACGTCAACGGACTGTGATGTGACCCTGTTTTCTCTGTGTGGTATTTTAAGTATATTGCTAATGACACAAACAAGAGGATTTCTAGGCAATTTTCTTTCTACGCTTGACATATCACGATTTCGAATTCGAATTTCCAATAACTACGCTGTTAACAAATGTAAGCGCACAAATGGAAACTTCGACAAGAGGAAATTAAATGTTGTTCCGTCACTCTTAAAGAAAAATAAAGTTAGCAAGCTTTTATTAAATTATTTACACAAAAAATAAAATAAGTTCAATAGAATTTAAATTAAACGATGGGGTACTAGCTATACACTGAGATAAATGAGAACATGTGGTTTTATTCTGTTTTGCTTTTTACGTTATATGAGTTTTTTTTCTTTTATACGGTGGTCACCACTTATCAAGGCCCGGAAGCCACTCAAAGATAAGGGTTAATTCCAAGTACAGTACGTTAGTGTGGAGATTGCATGAAGTGTTAAGTTAAAGAGGCGGTTCATTAGGAATTTGTTAACGTTGGACTTGAAGACATCCAAGTTGTAGTAAGGTGGGAAGCAGGCAGACGGAACAGAGTTCCACAAGCGTGAAGTTCTGAGAAAGAAGATTTGTTCATGGAATCCACGTTTTGATTTAGGGACATATAAAGAGTGGGGGAAATTTTTTACAGTGGATTCGGCTAGACGGGTGTTTTTCGTGAAAGATTGGCGAGGGGGAGGACCAAAGATTGGAGTTCAGACGAGCACCTTCCATGGAAATAACGATAAAACAAGAATAGGCTCGCAACGTCTCTTCTGTGGGAGAGAGGTTGCAAGGTAGAGAAAAGGGCATCCCCCACTGTCACGAAGTCTATTTTGTACTCTTTCACGGCAGGATAGACTGTTTTATCAGCTCCTGCCCAGATGTGGCAGCAGTATTCCATCCTTGGACGTACTTGGTATTTATATAGATAGAGAATTGCATCAGTAATGAGATATATTCTGGAGCGGTAGAAGGATCCCACCATCTATCCAGCGACCTTGGCTACAGACTTGATGGACGTGTTCCATTTCAGATCAGGAGTAAAGGTCAATCCCAGAAGCTTGTCAAAACACGGGGTCTCTCCTAGACGAGAGCCATCCATTTCAATTGATGTCAGATGGGGATCAGAGCGTTGATGATATAAGGATAGGAGTTTGGTTTTAGATGCATTAAAGGTAACCAGCCACGTCTTCCCGCACTGAACCACGCGCTCGAGATCAGAGGAGAGAGAATCAGAGAGAACTTTGCCATTTATCGCCTTTGATGTGTTGCCGTAGATGGTCGTGTCATCTGCATAGATGTCAACGGAAGAATTTAAGTATGTGTTTAGGGAAGTCATTGATGTAGATCAGGAAGAGAGTTGGGCCCAGGAGTGACCCTTGAGGGACTCCAGCATTAATACTGCAGGCCTCTGATTTTTGTCCATCGACCGCTACTCTTATGGGCCTATCGGAGAGAAATGATTTAATGATTGAGAAAACATTTCTAGTGTATAAAGAATTTTAAATGGAAATAAAAAATACAATTTTGATTACTGAAAATAGTTATCTACTGGCAGTGAATATAACTACAACAGAGATGAAATATTAGTGTGCGTAATTATAAAATCAATTTTATACAATTCTTTAAAAAAAGATAGTATCGTTATAAAAGCCGTTGGAAAAATTGAATGCATAGACACATTTAGGTAATTAGGAGAAATCTGTTCAGCTTAAGCGCAAGTTCGACATATCTGTTCCTTAGTACTGGTTTTGTTTTAAATTTACTTTTGAGATTTGTTAAATTTGTGATTGGACCATTTAACTGACTGGCAAACGTTTAGCAGGCATATGAGATATTCAACATAGGACATCTCTTTTTTAAATTGTGACCGCCCTTCTAATGCGATTTTTTGAATCCTGTTTTTTCTCGGTTCACCGGATATAATTGCCAGGTATTCTTTTATCATTTGCTCTCCATTAGTCTATAGTTTCTCATAATTACTGAAATAATTGCGATCTTCGCCAGTTTTGGTTTGCTTTCATGCCACATATGAGGTCCTCGGTACTTCGCTATAATCCCCCATTTACCTTCGTCTAATCGTGCCCCTTGAGGACTCTGATATTTAGAGTTATGTTCGCAAATATTGCATTTATATGTAATTAACTTCTCTCAGTTCCGATGTAGTTTTATTAGCGTAGACATTGAATGCTAGCCTTCGACTAAAGGTTGATTTTTTTGACTGGGTTCGAATTTCCTTATTAGTAGCAATACTCACTTACATTGATAATGGTAAAAGTTATAAACAATAGGGTCTCTAGGCATGAAAAGAGTTATTTTCTTATTCGTGGCTTATTATCTGTCCAATATTTAAACCCTTTTCCAGATAGAAATTTTTGTTTTAGTGGTAGTTGTTACGACATGAATGTTAATCATTTCATCATAAGTACAAGCAACAGAAAAATATTGTTTAAACCTCGAGTATGAAATCAGAAATTAGTATTATTTATTTTCACATTTCGCTATTGATTTCTATATCAACAACATTTGCCATTAATCATATGTTAGGTTCTGGTGCATTGTCCAACCACTAACATACATACATATATATATATATATATATATATATATATATATGTGTGTGTGTGTGTGTGTGTGTGTTTGTGTGTGTTTGTGTGTGTATGTGTGTGTGTGACAGAGAGAGAGAGTGCGTGTTTGTGTGCGTGCGTCTGTGTGTGTTCTCAGATACTTCATTCAAATCTGGAACATTTTAAATTACACATATTATTAAATAATAAAAAGTGTGTTAACGAAGATAAATAAATTAAACTTCTGGAATATTACCATAACTCTAATTAAATTTTGAAAAACAACAAAAATTACACAAGAAGAGGGTAAATAAGAACTGCGGTAGAAAAAACTTGATAGATATGTTTTTCGGACTAAACCTTTTAAAATAGATGAGTTCATCGGCCTAGCTACTAAGTCATTTTAATTTAGGTTGGATGGGAACATGTATCGACAAGTTAATCGATAGTATCTGGAAGCCATGTGAACCCAACATTTGCTAATATTTTTGTTGGATTCAAGGAGTAACCGATTATTTATGTTTCTGAAAACGATGCGCTATTTCCGCTATATGGATGATGCTTTTGTCTTATGGTCATTCTGTAGCGAAGCTGGGGGTGTGTTAGGACAAATAAACTTACTTCATCCTGCGTTGACATTTACTATGAAGTGTGAAGTACGAGGGGTGTGCAATACGTAATGCTCCTGACCGAATTCCAAGTGGATATACAAGCTGAAATTTTGCATGTGCAATAATTTATATTTATACGGATTGTGTGGAATATTACAGCTCTAAACTATTTGTGGTTTCTGTTTTACATGTGTTTGAACTGAGTGAGGTGTGGAATGGAGCCGGGTGAATGTCGCACGGTGATCCGGCTTTTGTATTGTAAAGGACGCACATCACAGGAGACTTTTCATGAAATGAGAGAAACTTATGGTGATAATGCCCCATCATATGACCTTGTAAAACGCTGACATTGTGAATTAAAACATGGCCGGAAGTCTGTGGAAACAGTTCCCAGACATGGTCGCCCACTTCTACAATTGATGAGACATCTGTCTGTCAAGTTCAGGCTTCCATTTTGTAAGATCGGCGCATAACTATTCGCCAAAAAGCCCAAGATATCGCGATTATTACAAGGTATGTGGAAACTATCATTCATGACGATTTGTCTATGCATAAGGTGTCTGCCAGATCGATTTTCAGGTTGATCACACCATTCCAGAAGCGAGAACGCCTCGAGTGGTCGAGGATGAATTTGGAGATGTGCCAAGAAGATGAGTCAAAGTTTTTCAAAAGACTGATTACACAGGATAAAAACTGGGTCAATCACTATGATCTAGAGACCAAAACCCAGTCAATCCAGTGTAAGCACTTGCACTCACCACCTCCAAAGAAGGCAATGGTGCAGCCTTCCGCTGGCAAGGTCATGCTCACAGTAATCTCGGACCAGAACAAAGTAGTGATGACAGATTTCCTGGCTAAGGGCACCACAATTACAGGAGCCTATTATGCTTCACTTTTAAGGAAATTAAGGGAAGCTATCCAAATCAAGAGTTGGGGCAAGATCAACAAAGGTACCCTCCTCCTGCAGGACAACGCTCTGGCCCACAACTCGCATGTCGCCAGATAAGGAGCACGGGCGTATGGTTATGAAATCCTTCCCATCCTCCCTACACCCTGACCTTCCCCCCTCTGACTTTCACCTCTTCCCAGCCATGAAGTTGTTTTTGAAAGGAAAGCCTTTCCCAGAAAATGCAGCCTTGATTTCTGAAGTGACGTCGTGGTTGGAGGACCAACCTTGGGTGTTCTACTAAATCGATCTCCAGTGCTTTATTAAATAATGGGAGAAATGCATAACTCTGGGTATTTTCTTATGTAGAGAAGGACTAAAAATTGTGCCAAGTTTCGTAGCTTTACTGCAATGGGACGTGTGTCAGAGGCCTTATCTATTGCATGCCCCTCGTAAATGCTTCATTAACGTTCTTAGATTTTCTCATCGGAAGATCTGGTTTGAGTTTTGCCACCAACGTATATAGGAAACTTACTTTTACTGATCAATATATTAGCTGTGGTTTCGTTCTCTTCTGATGTCAGATAAATTGAATCTAATACGAACATAGTATATGAGGCTTTATGGTTTTGCTCTAGTACAAAATTAATGCTGAACTTCAAAGCGTAATGGAGATTTTTCGGCCAATGATACTCATTTATCCACATTGAAAGTTGTGTAAGGAATAAAATCCGAACATTTAAGACTGAAATTTTGTGGATTCTGAAGAAATGTCTTCTCCTGTTAATTGGTGTAAATATCCAGAAGTTTTCACAAACAAATTTTACAGTCTACTTTGCGCTGCTATTTTGCAACTAAGGTTCGAACTGTGTTTGGGACGAGAAATGCTTTCTCCTGCTTTTGGAAGGATGATATCCCTATAACTCAATGCACTCTTGTGCTCTATAATTGTTACAGTCAGATCAAATCTGTCTACGTAGGGCATACCATTTAGTGTTTAGGCCCCTTCCATAAGTAGGCAAAAAAAGCAAATATCCGAGCATGCACAGGCTCATTAGTTGGCAATACTAGAACATTTATTGCAGTGATAGTTCTGCAGTGGAAAGTAAACGGATGAAGCTTTTTATAATTTAAGCAGAACATGCTCGAAAAATATACTTGAACCTTTTCAAGGTGGTGCCTATTAAATTGCGTCTACCGTCACTGTGTAATTAGAGGGAACATATCAATGACGTAAACTTATGAGTTTTCGGCTTCTCCTATAAATTGTGTTTTGCTTTATGTACCCTCGTTAGTAATTCTATGGTATATTGGCAACGTTTGTTACCCCCACCGCCACCCGTTTATTTTAAAGTGTCGACCGAAAAACCACTTTATACATTTTCTTTTCAACTGCACATCTTATTTACTCCACTATTCTGTAATTTGTTTCTTTTTTTAACATTGAATTAGAATTAAGAAGAAAAAAGATTTTGATGTATATTTAAGCCTCTCGCCCTCTCCCTCTCTCTCTCTTTCTTTCTCTCTCTCTCTATATATATATATATATATATATATATATATATATATATATGTAATATAAACATATATACATGTAACGGATGTATATCGTTTGATTTCCTATATTTTACCCACAATGAGATCCACTTGCTTATTGAAGAGTGCCCAATAAAAGACATAAGCTGGTCTATAGTACGTTTATCATACAGACATTCTTGGTTGCATATGTCAGTGGAATTCCAAATCGGGAACACCACTTCAACAGACAAGAGAAGAGAATCGGTTTTGAAGCGAGTGTCAAGATTACATAGATTTATAAAAGTTATTCGGGTGTAGATTACATTCCGGATAAAATTGGGGGGTATACTTGTAAATGTTCTCAGTAGGGTTTTTGGAGATATGACAGGGGAGAGGGGATGTATATAAAACATTTCTATTATGAAAGCGACGCCCAACCTATAAATTCCGCCCTGTCACATCGCTGAAGTGTTACATTTGTGTGTGAGTGTGTTTTGCAAGTTCATTTAATGAAAGTTCTCGGACTAAATAAAAACACTAGTATCCTCTCACCATTAATACCTTTTACAACCCAGGTAATCAGAAAAGGCCTGACTCTCCACTGTAAATATTTCTAGATGCCGCACAACTTTCTACTCAAATGGCTTTTCCCTTAAAATATAGTGAGTGACAGAGAGCAGGAGAGAGGGAGCAAGCTAGCGAAAACGATAGATAGATAGAGAGATAGATTAATAGAAAGGGAGAGATTATTAATATTTTTTTACATAAAGGCACGAGAATTTAATGCTACCGCAATCATCAGTGCAGAAATTGACGATTGACGCTGGTCGTGACCTTTTACGAAAGAAACCTTCACTCCATTTCCGGAGAATGTTACCTCTTGACCACCGCCAATGGTAACAAAAATTCATGGAAATTTAACATTTACAAAGACAAGAGCAGGTATGATTGCAAACACACACACACACACACACACACACACTTATATTATTAATTCATACAGAAAAAAACTATATTTAATTTAATATCAAGCACGTCATCTCTCTTATCAACAACTGGGGAAGATGCAGTCTCAGTTTTGGTGGAGGCATTACATAATAGAGAAAACACCGTTACGTACACCGTATATCTACTGCATTGCATATCTTGATGCAATCATTTGCGCCGAATAAAACCAGCAAGGGTTTCAGTGTAAATCGTTCTACACCAAGCACAACAAACGTAAAATATACCATGATGACTTAGTTATCTAAAAATAATACATAGTCCGATCATAGAGTCTATCATAACACACACACACACACATATATATATATATATATATATATATATATATATATATATATATATATATATGCGTTCGTTGGTGTGGGTGTGTGCATGTGTGTTTGTGTATATACGCGTTAATTAAACAAAAGAATAGTATCAATTATTTAAGAGTAGATTTATCGGAATAATGCAAAGCTCAATATACTGTTTAGGCGCTTATATAAAAATCAATAAAGAAAGAAAATGACGATATAATATATGTTCAGCTGTGAATAGACACTTATTTTACTTTTCAGCACAAATATTGAAAATAGTTGTTTTAAGTAGTGAATGATATTGATATGGAAAAATTATAGGAAAAGGGAATTTGATAAAACCTGGGTGGTCTCTTATCGGAAGGAGTACAATGACCTCCAGGGTTATAAATCCACGTAGGCAGAATATTGGTCTAGGGGAGAAGGCATTAGAACGATATAACAAAAAAGCGTGGTTGCTCCTTATTGAGTTTCCGAAAGGTATACGGGGCAGTCGTATTTGTTAGTGCGTTAAGTGTGTTTTGGTAAATGTAATCTAATACTTTTTAGGTGTTAGCACAGTGCATTAGATGTTGAATGGATATACCATTCCATTGTATATATTCCGGTGGGTAATATAATTTGGCCATTGAATTATTATGCAATTGATCTCGAAATAAATGGTATGGTAGCAGAACAATCCTGGAGATGATATTCAGAACGATGTGTTGGATGCCTTGGTTCTGGTGAGACTCCCGGGAAAGTGTTGGTCATCTTTCTTGTTTATAGGGGGTGATTTCTAATCAGTGTCTTTTCTCGATTATATATGTATATATATATATATATATATATATATATATATATATATATTAGTAGCGTTCGTGTGTCTGTCTGTGTGCATAACTCCAACTGACCAAAGAAATATAAAAGGTCAATGTGTGTACACCTATCCTGGGTAAGAAATATTATTTCTCATGTTAGCATATATCTGTCAAAGGAGACTTTATATTATATACGGACTTGCAATATATAGCATCCTTTAAACCACATTTATATTATTGAATTACGGTCATTAATATATCACATTAAATTAAATCCATTTAAATAATTACCTCGATTACATTATTTAATCGACATAATAGCTTTGTTCAAGCTGTACTAATTAAAAAATAGTTAGTTTATTTAAATCTAAAGTTATGTTTGATTTAACTGATTTTATCTGCCATCTGAAACCGTTTTGTTTTCAAACCAAACATCAGTAACGCAAAAGGGGAAATAAATGGGATAGTTTAATTCAAACGGGGCACGTTAAATTTTCTTTTTTCATTTCGAAATATTATTCTAAGTTGAATTTTTATTTTTATTTTTTATTCAGAGATAATTTTTTTCGCTTATTCTTAATTTTTAAGTAAACTATTTGTTTGTAAGAGAAAAATAATTAAAACGAATGTCCTCATTTATTTAATCCTCACGAGGGCAGAGTTAGTCAGATACCCATGTGAACAAAATCCATCATCCTATGCCCTTTCAATTATAAAATGTAATCGGTGTTGCCCAGGATAATTATAATAATTTTACCATAGCAAGTGTGTTTAATTGCCTGCGAAACAGATATTTTTATAATTTATTTAATATCTTCAATTAAAATGCTCGAGTTTTACGACGTGAACCAGCTTCATTTTACCCCTAGAAAAAATGGTCAATGTCAAGTTTCTTTCCAACTTCTCAAAAACATTTAAAATTACAACTTTTAATGGTTTTCGATGGTGCCGAAAACGAATATTACATTTTAATTTGGGGGAAATAAGCAGTTTTCATGATATGAAAAATTACTTTTTCAAAAAGTGGGGAACCACTTTCCTATATAAATTTAACGAAAATGGGCACCCACTGTCTAACCACCTAATAATTACTTCATATCATTAAACAAATTTTACTGTGATATTGGTTTTCAGCACCACCGAAAACCGGTGCTATTTTATTTTACTGAGATTCGTTTATGTTTTCATAAATTAGGACGTAAATAATGCTGTCAGTAAGCTAACTCGAGCGGTTTACAAAAATATATATTTTTGAGGTGGGTATTCAATTATAGAATTTGTATAGTTTTTAACAGGTGCTCCTGTACTTTATTTAACGACCTCCTTATGTAAACGTAGTTTTTGTGAAACGTCGAACTGCAGTTTTACAACTATACAAGTTCTGTCGTGAAAAAAGAACGAAAAACAAGAGTATGCTTTTGTAAACTTACTAACGGAATAATTAGCGTCCTAAAGTAGATGAAAAAATGAACGAATCGCTTAGTAAAAAAGAAACAGCGCCAATTTTAGGGAGTGCTGAAAACGAATATCACAGTAAAATTTTTTCATGATATGAAAAAAATTACTAGGTGGCCAGAAAGTGGGTTGTCATTTTACGTTAAATTTATATAGCAAAGTTATTCCCAACTTTTGAAAAAAGTAATTTCTTCATATCATTAACACTACTTATCTGCCCCAAATTTAAACCTTATATTCGTTTTCAGCACAACAGAGCACCATAAAAATTCGTCATATAAATGTTTTGGGGGGAGGGAAAGAGACTTAACATTGACCAAAAAAATTAAGACGTTTTTTGTGGCCTAATATGTTAAAGCAGTCTTCATAAACAGTATAAAAGAAGAAATTAAGGAAAAAAATAACATTTTAGCGTAGTGGATAACTTTTCTATATAAATTTAATGTAAAATGAGCACCCACTTTTTGGCCACAAAGCGTTCAACCAGGCATGTCATCTCTAGATTTTTTGGGGGGCAAGAACTGCTAGCAACGACTTATCTTGCCTTGATAGAGTTCAAAATAGATTCCGTTGCATCATAGGGGATGTCTTTTTCTTTTCCCTGCAATATCTTTCTCACAGAAGAGATGTTGCGGCATTGCCGTTTCTTTATCTTTATTTTCATAGCAGGTGTTCGGCTGACCTCCAATCTATGATCCTTCATCGCCAAACTTTCATAACAAACACCCGTCTAGCAGAAAACGCTATAACTAATTTCCCCCACGCCTTATCTCTGCCTAAACCTAAACGTAGATTTCATAAGCAAAGTTCTTTCTTTTTTTAACTTACATTACACCCCTTATTGCATTGTCTTCCGTCTTCTCTTTCCAGCTGACTAAAATATGGTTGTTTTCAAGTCAAAGGTAAACAATTTTTTGATGAGCCGTTCCATATAACTTAATAAATTTTCCGAATTTCCATTACTAACAATTATTATATTGTCCAATTTCTACTGTACACTCTTTGACCCTTATTCTCAAGTGGCCTCTTGGCCTTTATAATTGGTGATGCCTATGTAAAATAATAATGCGCAAAAAGTCACTGTTAAAGGAAAGTAATGGAGTTTAGGCCGATTTATTATGATAAGGATGTTTTGATTTCAGCTTTAAGTAAAAAAAAAAGAATAAAGGATTTAAGATTAAAAGCTTTCTGGGAGAGAATTGGAAAAGGTATGATGAGAGGATTTATCTAAGTGTATTTCCTTAGTATTGCATATCAATAGAACAGTAAATGGATTCGGTGAGATATAGGTGTATAAGGAGAAGGCAGAAAGGTGTATTCAGGGGTAATCGGAGAGTGTTACTGTGATGATTCTCTTCTGTCGTTAAATCCGAATGTAGTGATGGGAAAAATCTCTATAGCTGAGGCTATGCAAATTGGATGTTGTATAGAAAGGCAGAAGTACACTGATTTAATTACCTTTAAAAAGGGGGTGGCTATCCAGTTTCAGCTACTTGGTTCTAGATTGGGCACGTGTAAGATGTTAATCAACCGTTTATATCAATGGGGAGGAATTCAAATTAATGTTTTTTGTCAGGTCGTTGATGTAATGGGCTACATTTTTCCGCCTGGGTTTGGAAGAACATTTATACGTAGAGTTTAGGGTGTTTCCTTATTACATTTTTCTTTCATGTCTGCGACTGCGGTTCGTTATTCTGGCGCATTGCAGAGAAGGCAGAATTGTAAATTTGCGCTGTACAATGTATACTTTTCTAATATTTTCTATTTTAAGGGAAAAATCATATATTTTATTCTTTTGACTTTTTTTACTAGGTTAGATATGGTAGTTCACTGCTTAGGCATATTGATAGAGAATGATTGATAGTGGTTAGGTACTCTTGTTTATCAAAAATCCTCTGTATGTGGGCATTTTTTGCTTGAAGTGTAGAATATGTATAAGTCTAATGTCTATGGAGATTATTTGAGTTTAAGTATGTCGAAGATTGTCAATTGCATGATTACCTGATGTTTATTCTTACTGACTGTGGAATTGGTTGTTCGGTAAATTCGTCATTATTTGTAAAGTTATGAATATCATTATGGGTAGTTCTAGGTATCAGGTTTTGACTGGTCGTGGGGTCATTTTGTGTGGTCAGGGGTATTTCTCTCAATGTGCATGAGTATATGAGTATACGATATCTTAGTGCATGCTGTCATTCTCCAGTGGGCAAATCCCGGTGGCATTTAAGTTACAGTTAGGATATGTTCAGATTAAGATGGTGCTTGATCTGATGATGTATATTTTATTGTTAGAGTATATATTTGTTTAAGGTAGGGCAATCATAACAGTAAAAGAGATTTTGATGAAATTTTTCGACAGGATAGTGCTGTGTGAGGGTGTTTAAATTAGTTTTATATTATTTTGAAGAGGCCTTTAGGGATATTGGTATTACCTTATTGTTGTAGGGTGGGTCGAAAATATGTTTTTCTTTATCGAATACTTTTGGAAAATGAGCTTTCTTCTTTTCTAAGACATTGTTTGTGTGTTTTCTTTTGCTTATAATTATTATGGTGTGATATCATTGCATTTTTTCTATATTTGAATTTGGTTATGTTATGGGTGTTGCGATGTTTTATACTATAAAATGCATTGTTTTCATTTCGGTAGGGTATCCCGAGTGAGCTAAAGTAGTGTTAGAAAAGTTGGAAGTTTCTTCAACTATGGCATATTTAGCAGATCCTTAAGAATTCTGTTCGAAGTTGATTCTTGGATTGTTTTAATTAGAGGTCTAGATTGATTAGGGAATTTATGGACAAAGTTTAATAATAGATTAGTTTATAGTAAGGGCAGTATAATCATTCATTAAGGTTTAGGTTACGTCTGGGAAGGTTGAGCTATCCTTTTGTTATTTTCGATTGATATGTTAAGACAATAGGTACCAAAAAATAATTTTCAATTTGTTAATGGTTCTCTCCTCTTCTGGTGAGAAGCGTTAGGTTTCGGAATACTATGGTATGAAGAGTTTTAACTAACATTACACCCCTTATTGATGTATCACCCTTATAAAATAAATGAATATATGTATATATATATATGCATATGTATATATGTATATATATATGCATATGTATATATGTATATATATATGCATATGTATATATGTATATATATATATATATATATATATATATATATATATATATATATATATTATAGCAAAAGTACCCGTCGTTGACTTGGTTGAAAAACAGCCAACACAAAATAAACTCTGATTTATGAAAGTATGATAGGTTATGAAAAGGAAGGGTTGTAAAGAGACAGCTTCGAATTTGAGGGTATCAAAACCAAAGACAAATATGATGAAAGTAAAAATATAATAGATAAACCACATAATTTATTATACCATACATGTGCTCACTGAAACACTTATCACAGCATTCTGTGGATCTATATTAAAACACCTTCTTAAACTTTGTGACATATTTCCATTGTAAGGAGGTCAGGCGCGAACGAACATTCCATAATTTTATTATACAATATTGCTTCAAACTGAAACAAAATTATCAAAGTATACTTACGCAGATAGATATGAAACGTCTTTATTAACGTGTGTGCTTATTTCCATTCTATTAAGGCCAGACCCCACAATTTTATCATACCATCCTTATTTAAGTTAAAACATACTTATCAAAGCATTATTATGTACATCTATATCAAAAATATTTAAACGTTTTTTTTTTTTTTATAATTTGTTTATTTTTATTTCCATACTTTGCCGGCAAGGCGCGTACGCAGACCCCACAATTTTAATGAAGCATCATTATGCCATATCAAACATACCCATTCAAATGTCTCGATACATCTTCTATCATTATATGTTATCAGTTTTCTATGGTAGCCAACCATATAGGAGCCTATTCGTGACCAGACACACACCGTTGTTCCGCTATATATATATATATATATATATATATATATATATATATATATATATATATATATATATATATATATATATATATCGTCATTTCATTTCTTTATTAAATTCTATATATGTATATGTTTGTGCGTCTGAGTGTGGGTGTGTGTATGGATGGGTGCACAGTGGATGAATGTTTATAGACATGTACCTCTTTAGATGTTGCATATCACTTATCATTTAAAATCATGGACGACATTCATATCTACCATATTTTTGTATATGTGTTTCATCCGTTCAGAAGTTGGTAGATTATTATTGCGCCTTAGCATTTTCAATTTTCGTTGAAAGTGTGCGTATGATCAAATTATCCCCGTTTTGTCATACTTAGTTCAATCATTTAGCCACGAAAGAATCCAAGGTAAAACTACTTTGAGCATTTAAATGTATTGATGTTGCTTGAATGCTAATTCGACAGCTGCGCCCATCATGTACTTTAAATCATCGCTTCTATAATAATTTCTGACATTTAATGTGGCGGTTATATTCTCTTGCTCGTTTACTCCTTCGAGAGTACATCAGAAATGATTCCTTTCATTCATGTCCCCGCTTGTAAAGATTTTTGTTTGGCTAACATAGGCGATGCTCAGAATAGAGCCGCTTTTATATCGTTATTATAAGCATTTAACTATATATACATATTTTCAATATATTATTGTGTTTTGTCAAAATAATATACTTTCTAGGCAACAGAGTTTTATATAACTGTTAGGTATGTGTATGTTTTTCATACAATTAAAAGACGGATAAGAGGAATACAATCACGAGCCTGAATATACATTTTTGTCTATTGTATCAAATGTAAGGTTCTTTGCTAAATTATGTGTCTATGTGCAAGTAAGACGTATGCGATTAGTAAACATAAGTGTAGTTTTACATAGAAATTCGCATGAATTGTTATTTATCGGGAATGGCAGTAGGTGACTTACCCCGTCATTGACTATACCGTTTTTCGGGTTGAAATAATTCCCCTAATTAACTGTTAATGCATTATAATTATACAGGTATCTTTTTTATATTTACATGTGTAGCATATCATTTGTCGTGTTACAACATATTCAAATGAAAAAAACACATACTGTTCTTAGAAATATTTAAGAAATAAGATATTTACAACAATTTTTGCAACGTCTGATCTGTAAAAGTTTTAGCACCCATGTTTTAAAATATTGTAAATTTAACTTCTAATTCAATACTTATAATTCCATTTGAGTTCATTCTTAAATAATTTGGCGAATTTCAATATTACCCTGCGTCTATAAAATGCCAACAGATTGGCATAATTTAAAAATGCAAAATGTAATTATTCTTGCAATCAATTTTCAGAAACAAACCAATCATTTGATCTGTTATGATTTACATTGTGTGAACTTTTCTATTTTAATGCATAAAAAATATTGAATTGCATTTCAAACTAATAATGAATATTTTATTGTGACGATATTAATTAAGCCTAAAATATACCTGTCAATTTGCTGTCTGGGAGATAATTAAGATTAACTTGTAGAAAAGTGGCACGCTTTGCAAGATTATTCTATTTCAATTAGAATAATACCAATATAATTTATATTGTAATGCAAGGTATTAAAATTTAGATAATGAATCTTACAAATAAAAATCTAATAATGTAATAATTGATATAAATTTAAACAAGCTAAAATAAATAAGACTGACAGTAATATGAGTATTTATATTCGAGACATTTAATGTTATTCATTAAAGCGATTAACATAATGTTACTATATGTTATTATTATTATTATTATTATTATTATTATTATTATTTTTATTATTATAGGTGATAAACTTGTTTAATAAACTATGCGCTTTACATCATATAGTAAGTACAAATCGTTCGTGTAAATAGTAGTAAGTTTTCCTTATTTTATTTTAAAATATCCAGAAATTATAAGAGAAAAATGTGTGCTTTTAAATGAAGATGTGTTTTATAAAGTTTAATTGTTTAATAAACTATGTGCAATACACCATTTAGTTAGTACAAATCTTAAATGAAATTGCCCTCATTTGTAAATCTACATTGCGGCTACACTCTTTTATATGACGCAAATATTGAACAGACAAAGAACGCAGAGTGCAATGTACAAGAAATATTAGCACTTACATATTTATATAACCAATGAATTCAACATCCTACGTTAAGTGGAAGTATAAGTTTAAAAGAAAGTTTTAAGAAGTATCACAAAAGGTATGACGAAATATTTTATTAATAATCTTTAAAGAAGACACATATATATGTGCGTGTGTTTAGTATTTATAGTATAAACGTAAACTATCATTAGTTAATATATTACTGCATAGATAGTTGCTTAGGTAGTGCTTAATACTATAGAAGGTAGGTAGTAAGTTATAGAATGTATGAGTATAAAGCTTATTACTTCATCTTTATTTCATACAAATATAAGGTTATACGAAAAAGACTATCTTTACGAACATCTTTATAAGAAATAATATATATATATATATATATATATATATATATATTTCAAAAATGTATATATCAGTAACGAATTAAAATAAGGGAACTGTTTAGGAAAAAGAAAGAGAAAAACGTTTAGATATAGCTGGCGGTTTATAGGTAATACGAAAAAAACATACAAGAACAAGTAAAATAGAAAAATATATACTAGCAGTGCCCTATATCGGCGTTGTTCTGTGGAAGCTGGATCAAAAAAATTAAAGTTCAGTTGTTGTTGTTGTTGCCCTACCCCCAAACTCCGTGTTACGAACGGCTTTTGAAATAGACACCCCTAACTCTTCATGATAAGAACGTCTATCGGAATGGATACACGCCACTTGTCAAGATCAGGTGTAGTAAGGATATTGAGAAACCTCAGGCATAAAAAATGAAAAAAAATAGCAGCAAGGGGAAAAAAAGAAAATAGACGAAGTAGACAGCTCAGGTGGAGAGAGGTGAAAAAATAGCAGTAAGGCAGACAGGGAGGCTCGAACCTGCACAGTTAAGGAAGAAAAAAGGTGAAAAAAGGCAACCATTTAGCCGGCCCTGGCGGTCGAAATAAGATTATTCATCGCTAAACGTATGATGACTTAGGAAAGGGATCGAGCGGGTGAGAGAGGAGAAAGACATAGATAGAGAGAGAGAGACAGAGAGAGGGAGAAACAGAAAAAGAGAGAGAGTTATGTTTTCACAAAATAAATTCGTTGTGTTTTCAATAAGGAAAAACAGGAAATACTTCGTCGGACAGTTTAAATATGCCCCCCAAGAAAATGTGGCCCATGTTTTGTGTTGTTACGTAGTTTTTAATGTTTTTGTTGATACAAATGGTATCACGAGCGTTTCACAGAAATGTGTTTTATGTTTTCCTTCTCATTTGTTTGATTGATCGCGGTGGGTGGTAGGTATTTATCAAAACGTGTATTATTTAATAGGTGGTTCTGCAGTTTACGTAAGCGTCGTTCCATACGTAACGCGCTGAAATTTATTGTTTAACATTTGATAAAAATTATGGGTTTACATTTTTGGGGAGGTGTTTTGGTGACAGCAAGCATAAAAAAGAAAAAAAATTGAAGCTATGGTAATGTTTACTGGTTACTTGCCAGCCTGTGTAATGAAAATAAATCGTTTCAAAGTTGTATTAAGAAGCAGAAATTTATTTAATAACGAAAACATAGAATCGTATCCTAAGGAGTTAATTCGGAACTTTTTTCTTGTATTTGTTTGATTACTGCAATAATTTGGTTCAATTATATCAACTTTCATCGCAACAAAAATGTATAAATATAATGTGTAATAAAGGAAATTAGGTGCATTCAAAATAATGGGGAAAAAACAATTAACCGTTTTCGTATGTTCTTTTATGAGAAACTTAAAAATACTTGAAAAAGGGACGAAAAGTTACTCTTCAACCTATTCGTGCAGGTTTTGTCTTTTAATGTATTTGAATGTTTTTATTCAGTGAATCAATGTCCACCAACTATAACGTTTATAACCTCATATTTTTTAAGAATTACTTTGCTTAATATCCGGAAAAGTACTAATTTGCGTAAAAAATTAAATGCCATATACGTTTTCAGTACATTTAAAGTAGTTAAGTGATCTGTGAGACAAACCATCCTCATTTAAGAACACGACTATCATGCCACTTTAGTAGCTCCTGTATTTTTTCTGATAAATACATATTACAATTATACACTTACACTACCTGTGTTTATTCTATTTGTGACCCCTAGCATGGGTCTACATCAACTGAATGAAAAGGATAATTTAAGAACTTCTTGAATCAGTCTACAACTATTGGTTACAACAACTTGATGACAAATATTCGGATGAGAACGCACTCTAAAACAGCTATTGAAAAACATCATATGACGACTAAAAGGATTCAAGCAAAAAGAACACACGCGGAAATTCAAAATAAGTTTTCCCTACACTCGGGGGAAATTCGAAACTTCAAAAGAATTTCTTTTCAAAACTTCGGTGAAGATCGGGAAAAACTACTTGCCAGCGTTGGGAAAAACAAATATCGATCGTAAAAACTCACAGACACGGGATAAAGAAGACTCTTACAAAGGACAACATTTTTTGGCGAAAAATAAATTTTACAAAGACGTCGGCAAAAGACTTATCTTGCTGTTATAAAGCTACAAAAAGCGTAACTACGAGTTGAAACTAAAACAATTGCGTTGAGATTAATTACTACTGAATCAACGATACAAAGTTTTCAGTAATTACAAAAAACAAAAACAAGTATTTTCCATCTCTATAAATATAAGAATGTTGAAGGACACACTTTATCGTTCTAAAAAGCCTGCTTCGCTTATACGTTTTTTTATGGTTAAAAGGCATTAGTATCTTGAAAAAAAACACTAATAACTAATTCTTTAAAGGAGAAAAAACGGAAACTGTGTAGGATCAACAAGGAATTGAACCCAGTACCTACCTGTTACGAAAATTAAAAACTGGCAAACTCAATCTACCACTTTCTATATAAATGCAAATGTCGAATAATTTTCTCAGGAGAATTACCACACGAGGAGATAAATATATAATAGAAATATTGGTTTAATAAGCAGGTACGAACATTTTAAAGTTTTGTCGGTAAACTTGGTACTATAGAAAATGTAAATCAACACACACTGTTGTCTCAGAAAAAAAAACTCATCTTGTGATATTAAATAATTCTTAACATTCTTCAAAAGAATAAAATGGACGATTCTGCAAAAAGGATGTTGGAAAAGGTAAAATTTCAACAAATCATGCAATTAATATTTGAAAGAAGGTTCCGAGAAGGATAATTGATAACACTGAGACAAAACAACGAGAAGCAATTTACAATACAGAAACAAAACGCGAGAAGCAACTGACAATAAAAGGCAGATGGAAGAGAAGTTAAATTTTTTGAAATACTTCGTGGAAAAAGAGGAAAGATAAAAGAAAGAAATTAACAGAGAAATATTGGAAAAACAGTTAAATTTAATAAAATCCTACGAGGAAAATGCATTTAAATACCTAAATAAAATAACATGTTAGCTACGCAAGCGAACAGTACCCAGGACCTCATATTGCATAGCAAAACTGGCAAAAAAGATCTACGTAAAAACTCAAAAAATAAACCCTTCACCAACAGACGACATAATGAAATATGTCACGGTGAGAATTAGAAATAAAGAAGTAAAACCGCAGCTCGATTCAGGGTCGGATTTCTCGATTCTGAATTTTCACACGTGAAAGAGAAAAGAAAAGCCCACGATGACAAAAACTAAAAATGCCGAAAAATCGGTAACTGTTGGAAAAATAAATTTGGAAGGGGGAGGTAGTTATGAATGTGTCATTGAAAAAACGACAATTCAGCTAAAAGTATTCGTCCAAAGAACGCAACGAATTTATGCGGGACCGATTAAATTCAGCAATTTGAATCATGAAACTATCCAATGAGTGATTTTTTTCACAAAATCGAAAACCTAACAAAAAATATCTGAAACAATTTTCCCAAATGTTATCTCTGAAAACTTGGATGCTGCACAAAAATAAAAACGATATTCGAATTGCTGGATGAAGCAAAACCAATATTCAAAATGTCACGGAGCGTACCTTTCGCGTCGAGAAAAAATTGAGGAATGATGGGAAAGACTAGTTAACCCTGGGATTTTAACCCCTATTAACCATAGAGAGTTGGCAGCAACAACCGTATACATGAAAAAAATCTACAGAGATTAGAGTATGTGCGGATTTCTCTATCTGATATAATGCAGCGCTCAAGGACCACCATTATCCGCTACCAAACTCAGGCGAAGTATTTGCTAAGTTAAATGTCGGAATTTTTTCCCAAAATAGATTTAAGCGAAGTGTACCTACAAATAATAGTAGAGGGAGATAACTCGAAACCTGTGTGTATCTCAACGCATGAAGGGCTTTATAAGTTCAATGGATTATCATTTGGCATAAAAGTAGCAGCTGCAATTTTTCAACAGGTAATTGATACTTTGCTAAGCGGTTTGGATTTCTCAATTGGCTATTAGGCCAATATTTTATTGCGCATTGAAAATGTTCAACAGCATAGAAAGCATGTATTTAAAGTGGTTCACAGAATGAAAGTGTACGGCTTTACATTGAAGGAATCAACATACGTTTTTTGTGGAACTAATGAAATACCTAGGTCATATAATAGATAAGGATGGAAGGAAACCCGATCCGGATCGGTCCAGAGCTATAACAAACATTCCAGAGCCTCATAATATAACTACATTGCAGAGTTTTTTTAGGGCTCGCGAACTATTATAAAACGTTCCTTAAGAATGTGCATTAATTGCGTGCGCCATTGAATATATTAATAAAAAATGGCAAAAAATTGAACTGGACACCTGAGAGCCATGCAGCGTTTAAGAAATTAAAAGATGTATTAACGTACGATTTCTCCCAGACTCATTTCAATCCGAAACAAGAGATTATTGTTGCAACCGACGCAAGTTCCTATTAGATCGGAGTATGCATTCTACACAAGATGCTGTATGGGCCCACTAAGCTGATAGCCCATGCGTCGAGAACTTTACTGCCTGTCGAGAAAAATTACTCCCGAATCGAAAATGAAGCACTGGGCATCATATTCGGCATTACAAAATTTCATCGATGTTTACACGGTCATAAATTGAAATTACAAACTGACTATAAGCAGTTTATAACTATTTTTGGCTCTAAAACAGGTCTGTCAAATTGCACAGCCAAACGCCTGCAAAGATGAGGGACCATCATACTGGATTACGACTTCAGTAGGGAATGGCTTTACATCTGCAAATTTAGGTTACGCTGAGGATTGTCGCGATATATTCCGAAATCAAGGGAACCGCTGGAACACACAGTAATAGTGTAACTACAAAATGAAAAGGACTATATACAAATACTGTGTAAGACGATCAAGGATTTATCAGTGCATTTCAAAGATATATTAATCGAGGCTGAAGAAGATCATCATAGAAACGAAATGAAAAACATCAATCTAATATATCGGCGCCGGTAGTTTATTCTATGTGCAATGAGGTACTGCTGTAGCGAGAAAGAGTAGTAATCCCATCTCGACTACAAAGAAAATCCTTAAGTATGTCCATACGGGGTACACTGGGGCTAATCGAATACAGAACCTCATGCGGTCCTACGTTTACTGGAAGAGTATCGACACTGATATAGAAGACACGGTAAAGCCGTGTAAGTGATGCGTATTGGCTACTAAAGCGCACCCAATACAATTTAGCCCGTGTCCTAAAATCGACCAATCATAGTAAAGTATACACATAGATTACTCAGGGGTCTGGAGGGAAACTCTTATTTGATAGTTGTAAACAGTTTTTTTTTAATGGGCTGAGATATTTGGATGTTAAAATCCTACCACGGATTTAAAATCAGTGCTCTTATCGAATTGTATGCTAGGTTTGGTGTGGAAAATGATCTAGTGCCAGACAATGGCACGAAATTCACTTCACTTCAGCGAGGATTTCCATGTTAAGCACATAACGGCGCCAACCTATCATCCATGATCGAACGGGCAGACCGAGAGGTTTGTAGACAGGCTAAAAATAGCCCTTAAGAAGGCTAAAGGAACGCCCTCAGAAAAGACGATAAAACAGATTTTACAAGTTTACCGAATTACGACAAATAAAAGCGCTCTATCGCGATGTTGCTAGTGGAGTAAATTCTTGCAAGGACAGTAAGCCCGCTCTTCGAGAAACATTTGCCAAAACAGGTGAAACCGCAGAGTACTATAGTTTCTAAAAAGAGATACTGATGGATGAAAAGATGATTTACCAGGTACACAAAAACTCTATACGATATAAGAACAAAGAATTGTCCAGAAAAGATCCGGACGATGGTTTACATCATCGAGGGTCCAGGATTTTCTCACAAAAAGCATTTGAACCAAATTCGTAAACGTATCACAGGTTGCCTCCTGCTGAACATCAAGAGATAATGGGCCAGATATATGACACATTCGACCTGGTAACACCACAAGCAGCAGGACAACGCCGCTCCCCCAGATAAAAGAAAAGTACAGCCCCGATAGACATTTTCCCCATGAAAAACAGATATAATCATTTCAGGAGAATGAAAAGCTCGGGAAGAGGTGTTGTGGAGGAGAATCAACCAGCTCTGCGAATACCACTAGTTGCGGAGACTAGATGCAAATATTCATAGCAGGTTTAACAGCATGCTACGAACACGTTCATCTTATACCACTTAATTTGCTCCTGTATTCTTTATAATAAACACATATTATATTCATACACGTTCCACTACTTGTGACCCCTACCGCAGATCTACAAGATTAAGTTGAAAAGCAGGTAAGATTTTACAAATATCGACAATATCTGCTTTTTGATTAATTTTGTATTGGTCTACCACAATGACTAAATACCCCATATTAAAATTGCAAAAAAAAAAAAACAATGGCCGTAAATTGAGTACGAATTTCATCAAAATATTAGAAAAGTTGATCACCCACTTTTTAAAATTTTTTAAATTATTCTATATCTTCCTGTTAAATGTTTTTTAACTACTGATGGGGTCTATGAAACCAATAATTTAGACGATCGTTTTTATAACAACACGTCATGGGTTTAAAATGAAAAACTTGCAATGTTACTATAAAAATTGTGTAATTCTGGATTCAATCAGTTCCCCGCATTCTTCGTTACTTGCAATTGCACTCAGGATCTGATTTGAAATGCACCGCTTCTTCACCGACATTTTTGTTACTAGCAATTACACTCAGGATTATACTGCACTGCTTCTTCGCCGTAATCTTTGTTCAACACAATTCCTGCTCTCTTAACAGGTTATGGACCCAGCCACCGTCTTTTCTTTGACGGTTCGGAATCGAAATTTTAAGTGTGGAAGGTAAAATTTCTGGTGATTCGGAAATTACACAAAGTGATACAATTTCCAACAGATAATCCTAACGACCCGCAATTTCTCGAAAAGAACGCGACTGTGTCTGCAGAACTGATTCAATGCTTAGGCGATAAAAGTCTGTCTCTTATTAAAATAGATTCATTGGATGATGGACGGAAAGCATTGCACACATAAAGAGAACATTATTTATCAAACGTGAAACCGATAGTTGTATCGCTGTATACAGAACTAACGTCTCTGAAACATAACTAGGATGAGACTATTACCGACTACGTTATAAGGGCAGAAACACCGCCAATGCCTTAAAACTCTCCGTTTAAATAATAATCGATAGCTTTTGATATTAATGACCCTAAAAAGACGTCTAGCCATTTTAAACCATTTACAATTGTTATAACGCAAAAAGACAAAGCCATAAATGTCAGTGAATTTAAAGTGGCATTGCGCAATTACGAAGAGACGAATCGGATGCTCGTAAACAATAATAATTCCAGCAATATTATGAAGTTCAAAAATGCTTCTCGAAAACAGACACCACCAAATTACGCACCTTACCGCAACGTTTTCACCAAAAGTAATTTTCACGGGAAAAAGAATAAAATTATCTGCTATAATTGTGGACGGCCTAACCAGAAAAGTTTCCAATGTCGATATAAAAGCTCTAAAATGGATCCCATAAAAAACGTTGAGAACTTTGAGGAATAACATACATTTCTATTTACATGTAACTTTGACAACACCACAAATGGTAAAAATCTCATTGTAGACTGCGGTACTACATCACACGTTATCAGCAAGTAATCTGATTTTATAAAGTTTGATTCAAATTTTAATCCCCAAACTCATTAGTCGCATTTGACGACGGTAGTCAAATAAATGATATAATCTTGAAAATATGTGATGCTAAAATATCCCTAAACAATAATAAAGGTGGAATCTGTAACTGTATTCTAAAAATGCTCTGTTCATACCTACATTTAAGCAAGACACATTTTCCGTGCAGGCTGCCATTAAACAAGGTGCGATTATAGAGTTAAACCAAAACAAGTCCAAGTTAATATACCTCAATGTATTTGACATTAAAGAAAATGGGCGACTATAGTATATTAAAAATGTATAATTCCTTCAAATACTGCCTGTCACAAAACCTGGCATAATATTCTAGGACACTGCAATACAGCTAATATTTAAAAAATATACCAAATGTAGTCGAAGGCATAAAAATGATACCGATCTCCCAAATTGTGATGTATGCGAACAGGGGAAATGACAAAATATATCAGCAAAACGCCAGAGAAAAAAAAGACACGAAAATTCTCTCACTTGTGCACTGTGACTTGGCAGGTCCGTTTAGCCCGATGGGGAGAAATACTCTAACGTGCGTAATGAAATTTATTTATGATTTTTCTAGTTTAATTATAGTTTATTTTCTAAAAACAAATCCGACACTATCCTCGTCACTAAGAAATATTTAGCTGATATTGCCCTATACGGCTAAATACATGTATTCACTATGGCAATGGGACTGACTTTATTAGTACAGACTTAGAACTTCTATTAATCATTCACCGTATGAAACAACAAATCTACGCCGTATTCCCCCTACCAAAATAGCATTGCTGAAAGGGCATGCCGAACCCTTTTTTAGATGGCAAGATGTCTACTTATCGAATCGAAAATAGACGCATAGTTTATGGACATATGCTTTCATGGCAGCAGCATATATCAGAAATATATCGTTTAATAGAAGATTAAGCAAAACACTGTTTGAGGCGTTTAGCAGTGTAAAACCCAAACCGAATACAGATATTTGGTTCAGATTGGTTTGCATTTATAGAAAATACCAGTAAACTAAATACTAAAAGTGAAAAGGTATTTTCGTAGGTTACGGTAAAAACAGCCCAGCATATTTTATCTACTTTCCAACCCAACATGCCATAAAAAATTGTTAGATGTGTAAAATCCAATGATACATTCAATTTAAAAAATTGCAATTAATGGATGAAAAATATGAAGAAATATTACCTAGCATCTTAATGGATAACAATAAAATTATTAATAATGAGGACAATATGAGTAGAAGTGCTGAGAAAAATATTAAACAGGCACGTCGATACCCAATAAGGGAGTGAAAAAGGTCAGACTTCTTAATAATTGAATATATACAAGACTAAGTAGCGGATTACCTTTTCCTCGTTGAAAAGCGCACAGGAATGTTATAATGGGGCGATTAATTCACAGAACCAACAAGAAAGAAAAACGCTATGATATCCGAATTGAAAGCTTTATCTGAAATAACACATACGAAATAGTGGCAAAGCCAACAGATAAGAATATCATTTCTTCACACTGTTTTTTTCCAAAAAAAAAACACATAACAGCTCTGTGCAGTGAAACTTGTAAAGCAAGATTTGTTGCAGAAAGTTTTTCACAAATTTCTTGAGTGGAATATTTTGCAACATTTTCACCTACGACCAATTTAACGATAATTAGAATGTTGTTACAATTTGCCGCTCAATACGATTAAAAATATATCAAATCGATATAAAAAATGTTTACTTAAATGCTCCCGATTAGTGTGAAATCTATATTTACCCTCCAGAGGGATTTAAAATGAAAAATGATAATTGCATGTTAAAACTGAATAAATCGTTATATGGGCTAAAACAAAGTGTACACAATTGGAATTTTACACTCCAAAATTATTTAATAGAAGAAGAATTCAAGAAATGTCACGTAGACGCGTGCATGTATACCAAAAATCTAGGTAATAAATTGTTGATTTTGTTTTTTTGGGTTGACGATATATTCCCCGCCTAAAACTCTGACAACACTTTAAAAGATGTTAAAAATAAATGGAATAAAAAGTTTAAAATGGTTAATCTAACACGATTGCCATGGTTTCTCGGTACCTGTGAAAATGAAACAACACCAATGAACACATCACGGTACACAAAAACATTCTGCTCAAGTAAGGATTGCAATATTGCAAAACGCATACAACTCCGGTTGAAATGGACAGAAATAAAAATATAGAGATCGAAACAAAATCAATAGACGATCGATTATACAGATAAATGATTGGAAGCGCCATGTATTTGAGGACCGCAACTAGGCCTAATAGAGGCTGGTAACAAACTATCTCCAAACTCATCGAACTCGACAATTAAATACCATGATCGTGCAAAACAAATCCTTCGCTATCTAAAAGGAACCATGGAACAATTTTTAATTTTTTTTAAATTCTACAAATCCTCTAAATTTAGAAGGATTTTCAGATTCAGATTGGGGTAACTCTGAGGATAGAAAAAGTATAATGGGATATTGTTTTAGACTGTCAAAGGCTGGCCCTATGATTTTTTGGAAAACTAAAAGGCAACCAATTATTTCTCTTTGTACTTGTGAAGCAGAAGTTGTGGCCCTCACCGATTCCCCAAACATCCTTTTAAAATCTATTTTAAAACCATCTATTTATATCATATAATTTTAAAATTAATGTAATTTTCAGTAATAATTTTAAAGACTGTCTATCAAAAAATATATTTTTTGTGGTTTAGTAAAACATAATATTATTATATCAACGATTACTTTTAATTGTCAGTAAAAAAACCCTATAGTAATTCATTGTGACAACCAGAATAGTATCTTATTAGCAAATAATTCTATAATTAATAAAAGGGCGAAGCATATCGATATCAGATATCATTTCATGAGCCATGAAAAAAGTAAACACATCTATTGTTCTTAGTTATGTGACGTCTGAGAATAATGTATCCGACATTATAAGTAAACCTATAAAAAAGATAATATTAAAATATTTTATAGCCGAACTTTTTGAAATCTAATTATGAATAAATCTCTTTTCAGAAACCTAAAAAGAGAAGCATGAACAATCCAAATCACACCTAAAGAAAAAAAAGATAATTTAAGTTGTCCCGGGAAAAGCATTCAACTGTGACCATTTCTATCTTACTAACAAAATTAACCAAATAATACTTAACATAATGTTTCCAGTTTTGTTAAACAAAAAATAATGTATTTTTGTGTGAGTTGGTGTGGTTGTATATTTATATGTATTTTAATAGGATTTGTATATTTATGTGTGTGTATATATATATATATATATATATATATATATATATATATATATATATATATATTTGAATAGTGTTTATTTGTATATGTATAAAAAACGTAATATGATTTTTTAAAAAATGGCTTATTTTTGCACACGTTATACCAATATATTAATATATCTTTTGGACAAATGAGAATAAAGACAAATTCTTCCAAACACAAACAGCAATTATTTTCTAGATTTGTTTTATTAGTTTATTTAAAAAAAATATTTGTATTTATTTATTTATTTATTTATTTCCCTTTTCTCAAGTCAACCCATACTGAATCCGAAAAGAAAGTTCCATTATATCAAAAAGGGAAGGGTGTTAAATGTTTTTGACTTCTGGGGAGTATGAAACCAATGATTTCGACGATCGTTTTTATAACCACAATTCATGGTGAGCAACTAATGAAAAGCTTCAAAATTTACTATAAAATGGTCGAATATTGGATTCAATCAATTCGCCGCCATCTTTGTTACAGGCAATTACACTCAGGATCTGATTTGAACTGCAGTGTTTCTTCGGCGGAATTTGTGTTACTGGCACTTACACTCAGGATCGTGCTGCACTGCTTCATCACCGCCATCTTTTTTCAACATTATATCTCAGCACTTAACACTTAGAAACCATTTATATCATATAATTTTAAAAGTTAATGTTGTTTTCAGCGCCCCTGAATAGGCAACTTTTAATGACTTCTCATAAAAAATAAATAAATAAATAAAATAACTAAAAAATACACTAATAAAAATAAACCGAAAGAAAAAACAACAAGAAAACAAATCTGTATTTGTTGCTTCATTTGAATAATAAAAAAAAACAAAAAAACAAATTAAAGCGAAAAAATCTGTTTTAATTTAATAACAAAACGAAAATCTGGAAAATATGGGGAAAATACGCAATATTATCCGCATTTATCGCAAGAAGTATGATGGCTACAGACAAGGATGTAGGGAAAGAGAGTATGAGTATGTAAGTTTTGATAGGCTAAATTCGTTGTGCTTTAAATAACGAAACTAAGGAAACACATTATCGGACATTTATTAATATGGAAGCCCCCCCCCATTCAAAAAAAAAAACGAAAAAATGTTTTTGTAGTTTTAATGCTTTTAATTGATTCAAAATAATAAAGTTATCACGAGAAACATTTTTATAATTTCCTTCTTCTATTTTTACTTTTGAGGGTTAGTAGATGTTATTCCATTATGTGCGAATCATAACGATAGTATACATGTGCAAAACCTGCATAGAATGTAGATTTATGGACGCTGAATTCAGAAGTAGTTAATTGTATGTCTATAGCGGTAAGCGAGGACAATAATTTTAAGTTTTAGAAGTGGTCGATTATTACTGAAATTTGCTTTATTCTGGAATAGGTGAAAGCCAATTATCATCCAATCAGCAAGACAGGAACATGTCTGGGGAGCCATTATGTTTTGTTTCGAGGAATGGCATATGAATGCAATGTCTAAGAGTTTACAGATCAGTTACGAAGGGCGAGGTATCAATATAAGTACACTGTCTTAAAATTTAGTGCAGTGTAATGTTTATAAGTTCATCCATATCAATTAACCTGAAGATATATGTGTGTAAATATTTTATATGTAAACTTCTCACACACTCCTCACTTAGCCCTGAAAATAACAGGAAATTGTAATTATACAGCAAGTTTATTATTATTACGAGTAAAGACATATATCGACGAGATGACATGCGAAATGTTCATTTTAGCTGGCGGACATATTTAACTTCTTTCTGTGCATGCCTACAGAAAATTAATTTCTTTAAGTGTGCTAATAGTTTGACCTTATTATTATTCCCTTTGATATCAACATCGGTAGGGAGCACGGTTGGAGCGTTAATTGTTTTGGTTTAGAGTCAAGCTGATGGCACCAAGTCATTTTTTATTTGAAATTTTTTTCGATCATGTCTTTGTATAAATAAATACGAATATCTGCATGATTTTCAATATATTCAAGCGTATTTTTCGGAAACTAGAGTACAAATATTTATTTACATGCTGGGAACATAAATATTTTCTTTTTAATTTATCAGAGCTTTTGAAGACGATTAATATTTTTTAACATATATTTTTTTGCCGGAAATTCCTCAAAAATTGGGGAAAAATTCCAAGAAAAAAATTGGTACGGTTACACAAGCTGCCAACTAATCTTCTGATACCCTTTCCCGTCGCAAACGTTTTTCGTCGCCTTGACACTTTATAAAAATACTTTTCGTTATGTTACACCTGCATGTTCCTTTTTTATCTAACACAAAATCACAACGGATGGCATTAAGGCAAACTCAATTGACGCCCTTGAACTCTGGTAAATAATTTTTGACACAAGATACAGCCGCCTTCACTTCCGATTTGTATCATTCATTTTTTTTTTTTTTTTTTGCTGGACCTCGCAACAAATGCGGATGTGAAAAAAGTTTCCGGTTGCGGCAACAGCAACACTGACGTTTGATCTCTCATCAATAGATCTTGAGGCCAAACCGCAAGTAAGATTGTTCATACATATACTATGATGTGAATAAAATTACTTTGGTTGTAATTATATACATCATACTTCGTGTCTTCATTCCATGGCAAAGAGATCAGGCTAATTTGTATTTAATCTCCGATCTTATAATAGAAAATGATTTCGCCAACAACACTTTAAAAGTCGACCTCATCCTCTACAGGTCTGACCATTAGTAAAATACAGTTTTTTCGGTATATTTTGTTTACATTAAGTACAAATTACCACTAACATTGGAAATATCGACATTTGTATATTCAGTACATGATGACAACGAATTAGTTAATTTTGAGCTGATAAGTAATTTAGCAGATATTAAAACATTTGTTACCCAAGGCAAAATCTAATGTCATTTCTGACAGTCATTATGTTCACAACTAAAGAATTTGTAATGCGCATGCGTAACGGCTTTCGGAATAAATACATAAACCTCCCGCAGTAAAGAACAATTTTCGGAATACATATTCCCAACTATCCCCAGTAAAGTAACGGTTTCGGAATAAACCACTCAACCTCCCCATGTTTAATTCCACTTTAAGAATAAACACTCTCAAGCTCCGAGGTTGAGAACGGCTTTCAGAATAAACACCCCCAATCTCTCCCTGTTTAAAATCGGATTTCAAAATAAACAGCCCAATATCCCAGATGTTGAGGATGGTTGTCACAATAGCTTCTACAGCTTCCCCTGCTTTCGAAATTAACACTCCCAACCTCCCAATTACCGCTTGCGGAATAAACACCCCATTTTTTTCAATTGGGAGAGTTTACAATATTTTCGTTGTCGTCAGATTCAGTTATACGTATGTGCGCTAATAATTACTCAGTTTTGTAAACAAAATATCTGTCAGGGAGTGCATTAGCTTTTACGTCGGATATCATATATTTTTACATCTGATGAACGACTTATTAACCCAAAATTAACCACAAAATATCCACTAGACTGAAATCAACAAATAAATTGGTGGCACAGAAGCTATAATTCAAACATAAGGACAAGTTTTTCTGCCTATTATTTTTAAATGAAATCCAATAAAATATGAATTTACTCCAAAATAACAAAGGTTATAAATTTATGTTCATCCACCTCGCGCAGTAGAAGTGCATACCCCTAGTTGCCAAGACATTAGAATCTTGTAATTATGATTCTATTCTTTTTACATCGTACTTCGAAATCATCGTAAACCAGTATTTACATCAGTAATATTCACTTATGACATTACTTTAAGTTACCCTTAGAATGTTAATAGGGAGTAATATCTCTCACAAAACTTTATAGTGTGCAATAAGTGGGTTATCTATCAAAATAACGCTGCTATCTTTGGGACCAGAATGTTTCATTAGGTCCCTTTATAAATATATTTTAATAGTTGCCCTGCTGCTTGAAAAAGTGACAGTCGGTTGGCGAGAGTTCCGGTGAACATGGGGGATGAGGCAGAGTCTCCTAGCCCAATCTGCTCAGCTTCTGCAGGGTTAGTTGAGCAACATACGGGCGAGAGTTGTCATGAAGGAGAATTGGTCCCTTCATATTGACCAATCTCGGGTACATATGTTAAAGCTTATTGTGCATTTCGTAAATTTGTCGGCAGTACTTCTCCGCCGTAATTGTTTCGCCCAGATTCAAGAAGCTATGATGGACGCAACTGACCGCGGACTAGGAAACAATCACCATACACTTTTTTTGGTGCAATTTCGGTTCGGGAAGTGTTGTGGAGATTCTCCGGCATTCAACCAGTATGCAGAACGTCATCGGTTGTCGTAGAGGATCCACTTCTCATATCACGGCACAATTCGCTCGAGAAATGGGCCGTTTTTGTTGCATAGAAGGAGCGCAGGAGACACATCAAAATGCCGATTTTTTTTATTATACTTCTATTTTTGCGGCACTCATTTATCCAACTTTTTTGACTTCCTAGTTACTTTAAATGGCGAACGAATGTTTAGTGGTAGATATTGAGTTCAGCAGCAACTTCTCGTGTGATTTTGCGAGAATCGGCTTAAGTTAAGTCTTTCAAATATAGGTTATCAACCACAGTCGACTGGCCGCGAGCGTTCTAATCTTGTGAATATTTTTACCACTGTTGTGCTACACGTTTGTTAGTGATGCCGGGGTCGAACGTATTACTGATATCACGAGCTGTCTCGGCAGCTTTCCAGCCTAGTTTAAACTGGAACCCAGAAAATTGTGTGAATTTAAATTTTTTCAATGCAGTGAAAAGCCTGCAAAAAAGTCATGAAGACGTTGAGAACAGTAACAAATATCACGATCGATAGAACAAAAAACCGCACTATAAAATGATATATAACATAGTTATATATGTATCAGTGAATTCATTTAGAAATCATATATAAATTAACATATGGAAGAAAACGATATTGTTTTTGCACCACCATAATAACACGCATGTAGAGCATCTACCTCATGGGAGTTGTGGCTATTTTAATATTATCATCTTACGTACAATTATTCCTACATTGGTGTTAGCATATGACTATATCATAGGTCATCAAACAAAATGTAAAACGACTGGGTTACACCAGCTAATTTCCTAAGAGTTTCACAAGACAGGAATACGTGTATTTTCTAGTTATACAATAGATATTCATTATTTTTTATTGATAGCAATAAGTAAAACAAACTTTATCCGCATTTAAAATTAAAACCTACTAGTGCAGAAATGGAAGGATACTGTAAGGCAAGGGCAGTTTTAGTTTAATGGACATTTTCGTGTAGAATTCTGGAATAACTAGGAAATCTTGAATTAGTTTCGTACTTAAGCTTGAATTTGCAGCATAATAAAGTCTGTTACTTGGAAGTAGCATTTAGCAGTTTCTTTTAACTTATCATCACGTATTAATCCTCAAATACTATGAATGAATAGTACACAAGTACGACATCACCTTCGTAGATAAAATACTGTAAATTAAGCGGAATTTTATAATTATAAATAGTTGTTATAGACTTATTTCTGTGCATTGGAATTAAATACGAACATATTTTAGTCAGATGGATATCAGCCTTGCCGCATTGTGTTTACCATACCGTTATCTCTAGGGAAAAGTCTTTGCATGGGGTTTTGAATAGTTTTAGGTAAAGGAAAAAGAATGAATAAAATTAATTGAGAATTGAAGGTAAATTGATTTTTATTTGTAAATATTTATATGTATTGATAATAGATGTAAGCTTAGTCAAGGCCTTGCATAAAAATAACGATACAGTGGATAAAAAATGGTAAATATCTTCTGTGAAAAGATGCAGTAATTGAGGAGAAACTATCATCCTAGCTACATCATTTTAATACAGGAATGATAAGGTAGGAATGCGTGCACTGAGCAGCACCTACCTATGCGTAAGAACATCATTTATCTTATGATATATTTGACGTCTAAAGAAATGTTGATCTGTGTTTGATTTGCATTGTCCTAGATGTAATTGGAGAAATCTTTGATAAAAACCAGAGTAAATGTGCTGTCTGGAATGCATGTTTAAAACACAGTAGCGGTAAATATATAAGGCTAAGATTTTTGTTCATCAACAACAATTTTTTAAACTGTCAGATCGCAACGATTTGATAGTTCAGCGAACATTTTAAATATCCTCTAACAAGCAATCTTGTGAAATAAACCCTAACTCAGCATTTTAATAGATCAAGATATATTCCTCTAGAAATGAAACGTAAGACAGTACACTCAGTAGCCTTACGTAATATTAAAGTAAGCATATCACTTTTGAACTTGAAGGACATATGTTGTATGACTTGTTAGTGAGTAGACTGTATTTACTTATGTACTTTGCGATTCCTGATCATCACAGCTCCAAGTACGTCAATCATGGCGTACCGGAAACTGATTGGTCTTTATTTGTGTGATGAAGACCATATTTAGATAATATAAAATACTTTGCAAGTTGTTGAAAAACATTTTATTTGTATGCAACTCTAAAATTGATGCTTTAGGCTATGATATATTTGCAATTTTTGATAAGAATATTACCCCGGCAATTGTTTGCTTATATAAACGTATTTATACGTTTGGCAGTATCCCCGATATATATAACTATGACGTATTACCAATATTATATGAAAATTAAGAAGGTAATAGACTATGATCGTAATATATTAGGTTGTATTTTTTTATTTTAGTAAAATTATATCATGCCTAATGTTAATTGTTTAAACTAAGGACATGTCTTGGTAGAAGTCCATGTTTGTTTATCGCCAGGATTTGAAGAGGCAAAAGTCTGCTTAACGGATTAGGCATATGACACATTCACATTTTATATAAGACTATTGCAGTTGCATGCTAATAGTCTTTAAAACGACGTTAGTTTCAAACCATCGACTTTTTATCCATTACTCCATGGACCTTTGCAATAGGTTTCGATAGGAGTTTTAGTAATTTTAAACATAAATTTGGTTTTAAGTGTGTAGTTTTACCACTTATGGTTAACTATGACTATATATTACGAAACATTAATACTTATTATATTTTCAATATAACAGTGTTCACATCTATTATTGATAATTAATGATAATTATGTTTGATTAAATTATAAAGTTCTGTATAAAATGTTATTGTCATTAAGCATGTGCTGCAGCTTTCATTCGGCGTCTTCTTTACAATTTCTTTCTGTATATAACTTTCAGTAAATTTTATATGGAATACTTTTACATTGTTGTCAAGGAGCACCATCAAATTACCCAATGATCCTCAATGTCTACACTTGCGACGCGCGAATCTCAGGTATTTTGAGATTCCAGCATGGCAACAGAACACCGTCCAATCAAAGTAACCACTTCATTTTGGTTACGTAAGCTTGCAGATTGAGGCAGATGCCATCTGCGAGAGATTAAGGAAATCAAATATAAGACATGAATAAACCTTAGAAAATTAAAGAATTCGTATGATCTCGATCGACCGGCGAAACAAGTATGAATAGATATAAACTATGAATTATTTCTTATAAAACCTCATAGAAAGAAAGAAATAAAAGCAACTGATTGTCAATTAGACGTGAAACTAATGGTATTGTCAAAACACTGACTCGAAATCGTAAATCGTCATATCACTGAGATATATGAGTAGAAAAATGTAGACCAAATTCAATAAAAATTATCTATTGATTGACTTACTTTTCGAGGATCAAATGTTCGAAATAATCAAGGAAAGCTTAATGCGATATTCTTCGAGCGTCGTGAATGTTATTTACTCTCCGAAGACAGAAGGTCACATTATTCTAACATCATGAGTCTAATGTATTAAAAGAGTGGACTATGTAGCTATGCGTATCAGAATGAAACATCTTAGGAATTGATTCATCTGGATATACGTATGCAAAATATTCATCGGGAAATATAGGAGTCATCAGCCTACTATATACAGCTCGGTAGTCTATTTTAAGCGGTAGAGATATGTGGCGCATTTATAGATGGAAGACGTCCTTACCTTCGTCAAGGGAGATATCTGAGCAAATGTAAATGCAAATGTAACAGTAGGTTTCTGCATTTGCCATACGAATTTGATCAGTTTGTGTTTACATACACTTTATCTATGTCTCATTCTTTCAAATTTTACTCTTTACAATAGCCAGTTTTGTCTGGATTATACACACACACACACATATATATATATATATATATATATATATATATATATATATATATATATATATATATATATATATATATACAGGGTGTCCGTAAAGTTACTATACAATCGAATTACATCCTGTGCGTTTTATGTTTTCCAATATCGCTTCAAAATAAATTTGCGCTCTTCCAAAGTTAGCTTGCGTGGCATGCTTGATTAAATAAACCTGTAAAAAAATAAATATTAACTATAGATACAAATATAATACAATAAAACAATAACTGTATAGTAACTTTTCGGACACCCTGTATATATATATATATATATATATATATATATATATATATATATATAGTGGTTAGATTTGCGCAGGATTATTTCGGACAGTTGGCTCATTTTAGACAAGACTCATGTTTCAAATTAAATGGATATTATTTATTTTTTAGAACACTTTCTTATATTGAAGAGAGTCTGGTCTGTTTTAGGTGGTATATTTCAATGTAAAATCAAAATTTCTTAACATCTATATTATGTCGTTTGATTGTTATTTCGGTAAAACTTTTTCGTTATAGTTTTTCTTTACATGCTAAACAATGTATGTTTCTATGTTTTAGACGCCAGATAGTCAATTTCAGTATTTTATAATTATTTATTATTTTCTATAATTTTACCTCCGTAAGTGTTCTAACCAAGAAGAAATGGTGTCATATTTCCACAGTCTAAACAGATACATCTTTCTGTTAGTATTCCCGTAAATATTTCTATTTTAGTTCGTATAATCATGGATTTTATATTACAGTGCAATGAAAATGAATGAAGATGGTATAACTGTTGATTTGGGATTGGAAAAGGATTGGATATCCAAGGCATATACCAGGCACAACTTATAACGTCCACCTTTGTTCAACACAAAAGGCAGTTCGTGTTTAAAGCCTGCTATGAAATAAATGGTGTTGAAGATGTGCAGTATTTAAGTGCTTAAATAATATACATGTTTATTTTCATGTAAAATTCAAACAAAATCAAATTCGTGCGGGATAATATACAAGAATAATACGGCGATTTCCTTTGTATTCGAAAGGCAACATTTTTAAATGATTTGACTTTGGATAATATCAATTATGAGTAAAAATATTATGTTTTTTTTCGAATTTTGTCGAATAAATCTAGTATATTATTTTAAAACATAAAAATTGTTTTATTTTCATCGTACAATATTCATTTCAATATGGGATGAAGATCACATAAAAATCTGTTGATAAATGGCATTCGAAGCCAAAGCAACACAGAATTGGTTTATAATAGTTTAACAGTAATTGAATATAGTACAATTTAATTTTAATTCCGTCAATGTTTTCATCTTCATATATTTTATTAGTGTTATGAGTTTTTCAAATGTTTTTCTTAAAAAATAATTCTGTAATATTCACAGGGCGCTTGAAATATAATAAAAAAGCCTTGATAAATTTCCAACAAAAGTTTACAATATGAGAGTGTATTGCGAACATGCGATATGCACAAATAGTTACATTAATCAGGTTTTCCAACATATTTCATTTATGCTCAAATAAATGTCAAGATTGAACGCTACCGGAGGAGTGATGGACTATACTAAATAGACTAATTAATTTCCAAACTTTTCATCCCGCTCGCTTCATATGCTTTAGGGATACACTTGAACATCTTTACGTCTTTAATTGTGATTACGTATAATCGCCAATTTGAACCTGCCAAATCCGAACACTAGTCTCTGAAATAATGTTCAGTGAAATCGATTGGCTACCGATGAAATCATCATTAAAATATTGATTCGTCTTGTAGGAGACGACGAACTCAAAAACACCTAAACGGAAGAATACGGCTGCTTTTGTTACTTTATCAGCATTGACCCGTGTACAAATACAGACCTCTCTACATTCTAAGAAGTAATTATATTCAGCAGACACGTCCACTTGGCACATATCCAATCAATCTTTATGTTCAATGATTCTGTAAGATTGTAGATACATACGCTAAACATTTCGCTGGTACAGTGATTGTTATATATTCGATAAGATAACTATCATAATGCATAACGGTGCGTAAATCGTTTTGAATATGTATATAAGGGTGTATATAGGCAGTTGTGTATTTCACTTCGTAATTTGTCAATGCATGCAGATCGGGAACTATATTACTACTCATTGCAGTGCAAAATGAATGTAACATGAAATAAAAAGAAACAACATCACTTTATAGGCGATTACACATCTGATCCTATGATAAAAACGCTGTGAAATATTCATATCAGAAAGCGCTATGACAATATTAATAATGATACATGCGTTAAATGCACACCACCATAGAAGAAGCATGTAATGAATGAAACTAGCTTTAAAACTTAGCAATGGAACATTTTGCGAATGTCTAAATAGGTTATAATAGTATCCTAATCATCTATAGATTAAAAACAAAATATTACAGATTTATCAGAAGCCATCGTACGTTAGACATGATATATATATATATATATATATATATATATATATATATATATATATATATATAGAGAGAGAGAGAGAGAGAGATAGATAGATAGATAGATATACTAGCAGGTAAACCGGTATTGAATGAGGATTAACGAATTTTTCACACTTCTAATATGCTTATGATCAATAGAACCGCACATTTATCAATCAAAGCTATGTATTGCTCAATCTGGTCAGGATTCAAGCACAGTAAAACAGGAAGAACGTCACATGCCCTCACACAATAACTTACATTACAATACATTGCAGTCTACATTACACTGTAGACAACCTTGGCTTTTTGTGAAATTATCTTATGTCAGCGTTACCTGGCAACGAATTGCTGCTGGTCAGTTTACTTAAAGCAAGTATTAGTGTTATTTGTATCGTACGCACACACACATACACACACAAACACACACCCACAAACAAACACGACTGTAATAACGTTTCAATACGCACCATTTGTATCATCACAAGCGAAGGATTATTCAATAAAAAATAAACATAATTTAAGCCTATTTTTATTGTAGTTCCTTTTATTTCAATGACAACTTATTGAATCTTAATATTTTATATTTAAATAGCTGTACACGGTTACGGGATGCTTTGACTCTGTTAGTTTTAGTCAACTATTAGAGTGAATTGTATCGCACACATACACAAAACTTGACAGCAATAACTTGTAAATCCGTTATTAAAAAAGGACAATAACATAATTTCATAAGCACGACTTATTTTATAAAAAATAAGAAGAATATCTGCCTGTTTTTATTTTAGTTCTTTTTTTACAATAGCTATTAAACCAGCTGTTTATATTTTACATCTAAGAAGCTGTACCCGGCCGCGCGTTGGTTTCGCTCAGTTTGGTTAAATAAATTATTAGGGGACTTTGTATAGTACGCACACACATACGCACACATACCCATACACACATACATAAAAATACGATGAGTTAATCTAAGTATGCAATAAACTTGGCACCATGCGATTAAACTTATCTCAGTGAGGTAATGTTAAAAATTTAGTAACTGTTCATTTTTTAATAAGAATTGAATTTCAGAATTAGATAATTTTCAGCGCCCAGCTAATCAAATTTGACGAACTTTGACAATTTAGCCATTAATTCTTATGAATCAGAAATCAAAAAGAGTATTGCTATGTTTCTATAAGATAATTACAATGTGTATAATAACAGTATCTGTACAAAAGGCAGAATTGGTCCCGGTGACAACTGGTAGCAGTTTTAAGACTAAAACGTTAGAAAAGAAAAGTAGGGAATCCTGCCTTTAAAAATGTTGGGATTGTAATGGTGCTGCTCTTCAGATGTAATGTACCATTTTATTATCATATTATTATGTGTCTAAAATGGTGTTCGAAAGCTACGTAAGAGACCATATATTTTAGGTGACCTCTGTTGTTACAAACCGACGATATTTTAGTTTCCATTCATTTTATCATACAGGTGAGCATTACTTCTGTGAAAGTTAGAAATGCAGAAGTCAAATATTATATTCCATTGTTTATATAAACAAAATATTCATTTTGAACGCAGCCTGTCTTATCAAAGAACTTACTGTTGATTTTATATAGTGGTTTTAAATTTTCGTAATGATAAAACATATGAAATGCAATCATAATGTTTGTTTAGATAAACATGTTTACTTGGGTAAAAAAAACGACTTACCCCTTTTTTAATGTGTGTTTTCGATTATCAACCCTCAGTACTTACGATACAAAGCATATATAAGAACACTTCCAAACAGATAAAAAACTATTTTTATGAAATTATATCAGCTGTTTTGTATCCGAATATACGAACTCACTCACAGAAACAATTTCCCTCTCCCACACACATACACGAACACACACGCATAAATATACATATATATATATATATGTTTGTGTGTGTATGTGTGTGTATGTATGTGTGGGGATGAGCGTCTGAGCCTATGTGTTTGTCATTATAATCTTTTTCAATAAACATCAATTGTTATTACGCCTGCATACTGTAGTGTTAAATGGCAAAGTACTCATCAGTGGAACAGGTGATAATTAATCTGGGTCGATGTATCCGAACTAAATCAAGAAAACCAGCCTTAACTTTTTTTTTATCTTGATCTTTCCAAATATTGTGGACGGGATATGTTATTGGCTACGGATATTCATTGACAATGAACTAATTATATAATTATGTCCATGAAAATATAAAAGATATTCATTGTTAATGTTGTGGTTGTATCAAAATTATTTATGTAAGAAAAAAAAAGATACTCTCATAATAATCTGCAATAAACCTTTTTACAACTAATTAGGATAGCTAGACATTTTAACGGTTGCAAACTATGGGATATTGCAGTATATATATATATATATATATATATATATATATATATATATATATATTATTTAAAGAATGAGAGACATTAAATATTGTTATTTCCACAGCCCAAAGAACGCCACAGCCCACAAGAGCTATGCCAGTCAACGAAACGGAAGTCTAAGACTCGAGTGTTGTCATCATTTGGGCTAAGTATGTCTGACTGATCAGCCCAAATGAGGACGAAACTCGAGTCTTAGATTGCGGTTCATTGGCTGACATTGCTCTTGTGGGATTCGGCGTACTTTGAGCTGTGGAAATAATCACACACATACACACATACACACACACATATATATATATATATATATATTCTCATGTGTATATTCGTGCTTCTTTATATATATATACATTTATATATGTATATATATATATATATATGTATATATAGTTTATTTGTTTTCTAAGACGCAGTCTTTTATTGAAGATGGTTTGGCAATGAACCAAAAATTCCTCATATTTAAATTATCGGTAACAATAAAGAAATGTTATGTATGCTTTTAGCCGTTTGAACGGTGGTTGAATGTCCGAAGGTTGATCGTGGGAAGCCAAGGGTCAGACCCATTGTATCGCGATAGCATCACTTATCGAAAATGAAGGTATTTCTCCCAGACTGTTATATCGATTGATATGTGGTTTTGCACACTCGGGCTTAATAATGGTGATTTTGCCAGCCATTGATATTGAAATTGATACAGGAAGGTTCTAACGGCATTGTCATTTCGCATGCTATTCTGACCTTGCTTTATTAGTACAACAGACTTATAATTAGGAATGGATCATTGTAACGAGTTTACTTCAACGATGTACATTGCAATGATTTAACATGTATTGGTAATAGCGTATGCAGTGTAGAAAAGTTGTGATAGAGGATGCGATATATAATTTATCTCAGTTAGTGAAAAGTCTATATTAAATTCAAGTGAGTAAATTTTAAGTTGTTTATATTTACATTGCCGTAATTAAATCATATATGTATGTGGTTGTATGTATCTATCTAATACTATTCAAAAGGGACTTTGTGTACGTGTGTATGCGTGTGAGTTCGCGACACTATTTACACTGAAAACGCCTGGATCGATTTTTTCGCAATTTCACGGAAGGCACCTGATGTGTCTGGAAGTGTTCCTGCGTAGGTTTTCTATCAGAATACATAAGATAAGTATCGGAAATCGAAAACTCAAAAAATTAATTTAAAAAAGAAAACTTATTTTCACCAAGTTAACATCTTTTATAGAATCTAACATCCCCAGTTTATTTGATAAGTTTTAGTGGTGCACAATTAGAAAATCGCAGCCCATAAAATCAACAGTATATTCTTGAATAAGAAAATGGAGATTTCGAAATAAATGTTTATTCTTAAGACATGATTGAACTATCATATTTAACTTATGTGTGTTAAACATTAATTCAAGTTATTAGGTAAAATAATCTCATAAAATCTACAATTGTTGATATGTACAGCCATAGTCCCGTTCACAATAGTTACTATAATACTTGACTTTTGCATTTTAAATGTCGAATTTAGCAATTGCATACATGTATTTTTATATTACCTGCAATAGATCCTCAAGAGTAAAATGCAGGCTAAAAGGCATCTTACACTAACTTACATAGAAGATACGGAACTGGTAGTCCAAAACTAGATAATGCATTTAATCGATTCGATTGGAAAAATGGCTATTCCACCTATTTTGATGACAGAAAAAAATAAATGGGAGCGTTAAACATTTTTTTCCTTATTAAATCCCGGAAAACATCAGATTTTTAACTAGTGTTTGTATATATATATATATATATATATATATATATATATATATATATATATATATATATATATATATACATATATATATATATATATATATATATATATATATATATATATATATATATATATATATATATATATATTAGCAATAGTACCTGTGCGCATAACGAAGTCCACACATTAGCTTTTGAGCTCGACCTTTAAAAATAGTGTGCATGATAAGAGGCCATCATCTTGCCAGGTGTGGTCATCCAAAGTTCAGTAGTGTAAGCTGTCAAAGAGTATAAATACATAGGCTATTACCTTGACTTTTAAAATTAACTTTGAAAAAGTGTGTGCACTATCCCTAAGTGTGGGACCCTCATCATGAATAGTTTAGTAATAATCCCTCAATATATATGACAATACGACAATATATATATATATATATATATATATATATATATATATATATATATATATTATGACCTTGACGTTTGTTTTAACCTTGAAAATTGAGTGCTCATTCCTATATGGGAGGGTCATTATCATGTAAGGTTGGTAATGATTGGTCTCATTGTGTAGATTGGAAGAGAACATATATATATATAAATATATATATATATATATTATACAAGGTGATCACCACATATCAAGGTTCAGAAGCAACTCAGGAATAAGGGTTATGCATGTACAGTACGGTAGTGTGGAGATTTAATAAAGTGTCTACTAAAGGGAGCGTTCATCAGGAATTTGTTTACGTTGGACTTGAAGACATCCAGGTTGTAGTCAGGTTGGAAGCAGGCAGACGGAACAGGGTTCCACGGGCGTGCAGTTCTAAGAAAGAAGCTTTGTTCATGGAATCTACGTTTTGATTTAGGCACAGATAAGGAGTGGGGGAAATTTTTGACAGTGGTTTCAGCTAGACGGATGTTTTTCGTAAAATATTGGCGGGGGGCAGAGATTGGATCTAAGACGAGCACCTTCCATGGAAAAAAGGATAAAACAAAGATAGACTCGCAGCTTTTCTTCTGTTACAGAGCGGTTGCAGGGAAGAGAAAAGGGCATCACCCCACTTAGCCACAAAGTTTGTTTTGTACCCTGCCAAGGAAGAATAGGTTGTTTTAGCATCTGCAGTATTCCAGCCTTGGACGCACTTGTCGTTTATATAGTGCGTGTTCTATTTCAGATCAGGAGTATTGGTCAATCCCAGAAGCTTGTCAAAACATGGGGCTTCTCCTAGACGAGAGCCATCCATTTCAATTGATGCCAGATGGGGATCAGAGCGTTGATGGTGTAAAGATAGGAGCTTTGTTTTAGATGCATTAAAGGTAACCAGCCACGGCTTCCACCGCTGAACCACGCGCTCGAGATCAGAGGAGAGAGAATCAGAGAGAACTTTGTCATTTACAGCCTTCGATGTGTTGCCGTAGCTGGTTGTGTCATCAGCATAGATGTCAACGAATGATTTAAGTATATGTTTTGGGAGATATTTAATATAGATCAGGAAGGGAGTTGGGCCCAGAATGGATCCCTGAGGGAAGCAGTATAAATATTGCAGGACTCTGCTTTTTATCTATCGACCACTACTCTTATGAGCATATCAGAGAGAAATAATTTAATAATTGATAAAACATTTCCAGTTATACCGTAGCTGAAAATCTTGTGAATTAGGCCTTTATATCATACCTTGTCGAAGGCGTTTGATATGTTAAGAGCAATTGCCCTAGAAAGGAAGCCTTTGTCAAGAGATGCGCTAATCCTATGAGATATAACCGTCAGATCATCTGCGGTAGATCTTGCAGAACGAAAACCATATTCCGTGTCAGTAAGAAGTTTATTTTTTGCTGACTATTTCTCTATGTAATATGGATTTCAGCAACTTACTCATGAAACATAGGAAACTTATTGGTCTGTACTGAGAGGGAGATGACTTATCACTTGAATTCTTAAATACAGGACATACTGGTGAGGTTTTCCAGGGTGTTGGAAAGCGCTTTTCCTTAAGGCAACGTCTAAACAGTTTCGTAAGTATGGGAGCAAGTTCTGGTTATAGGAGGAAATATGGGGAGTTGATGGCCTTCGTCGCATAGGGTAGAATCATCTGCAAAGTTCTTTGCAAATAGTTTGGCCTTGTCTGATGCTAACGAGATGACCTCAGGTCTATTGATAATGGTTGGTATAGAACGCACACTTTGGTTCAGGATCCTATTTTTTATTTACTGGTGGAACCAAGCCGCTGATCAGCATTTAAGATTTATCGGACTGAGCCTATAGATCTCTTGCATTTTATATTACTCTTTTACAGTGGTTGCTGGCGTTCCTTTAAGCCGCTTTAGTCTCAGTGCAGCTATTACGTTGGTAGCTAGAGAAAACCGAATCCTGTGCGCGATGGTAGCAGCAAATTCTGGGGAGAATCATGGCTTGCTGGTAGGTTTTTGTTGGAATTTTTTAGATGGGATGGATCAGTCTATGCCTGCAGTTAACCATTCGCTCATGTCTGATACTATAGAGGAAACATCCTGTTTTAACATGGAATGCAGAGGTAGATCAGATATAAATGTACGGAAGCTATCTCAGTCAGCCATGTGGTATCTGTATAAAGTGCGGTGGAGGGATACGTCTCGGGGCTTATTACATTTCATTTCTATCCTAACTGATACGACGGAGTTGTCAGAGGATCCTAGAGGAGACAGAACGGAACCTGGCCATAGCTCAGGGGAAGTTGAGAGAAAAAGGTCTAGAAGGCTTGCATACTGAGCGGTAGTATCGCGCACACAGGTGGGCTGGCGAGCAATCTGAGTGAAGTCATAAGCACTAGCAAAATCATGACAGAACCTCCCCTCGTCATCTGTCTGATTTGAGTGGGCCAGCCATTCCACGTTATGGACGTTGGAGTCACCACTGATGTGAATATTAGCCGAGGGATGTGCAGACAGGATGTGGTCTATTTTCTCAGATATACTCTTAAAGATAGTAACTCCACTGTAATGGGACCGATAGAGGGCAAACATAAATGCAGTGGTGTAAGCAAGTGCAACCCGGAAGCACATATAAAGCAAATTAAGATTTTCTCTAGAAATATCCCTGCCACCCGGGAAACCCTTTTTAATGTAAGCTCATATTCCATGCCCTTGGCGATCTTTGGGGTCGGATTTAGATGTTAAGTTAGAGTATCTGTTAATTATAAACTCATCCAGGGAAGTGGTCGGCACTATTCCAGTTTCGCTTAGATAAAATATGTCCGGTTTCATCTCCCGTAATTGGGTTTTAACGTCTGGAAGTTTTGGACGTAGATCCCTGCTGTTGGAGAAGGAGACATCGTAGTAGGGGTCCACGTTGGAAGATGAGATTCTAGGTTTATTTGAGTTTTTTTTTTTCTGGAGATATTTCATGTTGAGGTTTTGGGATTTGTGTAACAGGTCGAAATACTGGTCAGAGATAGATAGAGAGGGAAAGTAAGAGAGACAAGGACAGGAAATGGCACGCACAATCCCTAGATGTTGGACTATCATCATCCCATAGTTGGTCAAGTTGTGTGGCTTATTATACCGTACATATTCCGAGAATATGATATTTAACTTAAACTTTGAAAATTGGTGTGCACGCTTTCTAGGAAGGTGACCGCCATGAAGCCAAGATTGGTGATTATGTGTGCAAGATTGTGACTGTAAAGTAAAATGTATGCATATATTATGATCTTAGATTTTAATCTTGAAAAATGGTGCACAGAATACCACAGTCGGTGATCATCATCATGCCAGATTTCGTCATGATCGTTAGAGTTATTTGTGCGGTAGGAGAGTTGTACACACACATACATACACGGACACTATTGTCATATGTATATATATATATATATATATATATATATATATATATATATATATATATATATATATATATCCGTTGTCCGTGCAATATATCGACCCCATCTTATTCTGGGTTGTAGCTTTATAACGAAAAACTGTATGTGAACGGGTATTTATATATGTCTATCTCCTCTTAATGTCTAATATGTGTAGAAAAAGCGGGTCATCCTTCGTAGGGCCGTGATGTCCCTCAACAAATAGGTTGTTCCAAAATCGTGTCTGGGGAGTCGGGTAATTTCAGTTTATGCTTGTAGATGTGATATCGACCGCCTGCCTATCAGCAGTAACTATCTTAGTTGTGTAAGATGTGTTACTTGTCACATAGTAGAATTTAGAACTGGATGAAAATAAATTAAAAATCGAGGCAAAGCGTAGCCCATATGGTTAGGTCATCAGTATTGCACACTTCATACGTGCGACATATTTCGGAGCACACCACTGATGAGATTTAGTACATCGAACCCACAATAGTTCTGGCGATGTCCGTTGTCGATGCAATCGCTCGATTTTATCTTATTCTGAGTTCTAGCTTTGTCATATATATATATATATATATATATATATATATATGTCCATCTTCTTAATGTAATATATATATATATATATATATATATATATATAATTTCTATCTTATTTTAAGAAGTCTTTTATTCATTTCATAATAAAGATAAACGGGAAAATAAGGCCAGCCAATATTTCAGAGATGCATTTTTGTTATAATAAAAGCGAGAAAAAGCTACGAGGAAAGTTATACGTTTAAAATCAATATAATTATAATCAAATAAGAGGGGCAATATATATCTAAATAAAACAATGTGTGATCTATTTGTGCATATATATATGCATACATATGCATACATATGTATATATAATGATTATTACATGCATTTACATAATGTATAAATATAAATATATTATAAATAAATATATTATTTTAAGTGTAGGATTGACGTATTAGAAAACTGAATACGTGAGTTAACGTAGGTATTATGTTATGAAATTATATATAAATTAGCCTAATAGAAATATTCCACATATCATCGCCGTTAGGTCTCAAGAATCGAAATATATTTTAACTTGAGGATTAGTTATAAGGATATAACGAGGGCAATTTCGTGTTGCTAAGTTGATATTTATAACTTTGACCAGCCTTTTATTTCTCTATAATTTTATATATTCATATTTGACTTACAATTGAAGTATCCTAGTGTTCACGTCAATTAAAAAAATAAGTTGAAATCGAGAAGGCATAATAAACTCCGAACAATGTATAATTGTTATTTTAATGTATCACGTTAGACACATTGGTTTCCGTCAGATCACCAAAGTTAAGCACCGATGAGATTGGAGAGTACAAGATGGGTGAAATTTGAGACTTCCAGGATCTGTATGTGCTCTCTGCTTATCTCGGCAGTGTTTCCAGTTGTCCCGGACTTTTCCTACCCAATTGGATACAAACAGTGCCGATTTAGGGGAGATGATGTTTAAGGATTGCGCAAACCTTGCCACTCAAGGGTATACTTAGTCTTTGTCTTTCGGGACTGAACGGAACCATCGAATGTAATTTAGAACTCTGATGCAACACAAGGAACTATTTATTATTTAGTTGCATATCCTTTCTGCCATTTGACTATCTACACTAATTTTGGCATGCCTTTAAAAGTTTGCGTCAATACTTTCGTGAAATGTTATCGCAAATCTTTGTAAATTTTGTCCAAGTTGTTTTTCCAAAGTTGACATTTTATCATTACATTGCGGTTGAATAATGTAATGCCATGCATTCCCGATAACATTGAAATCTTGAGATGTGCAGGCGAATCCAAACAGGGAATATAATGCTATAAGTAGAAACTATTTATATTGTGAGCTGTGTGGATGCGAGCATTATCCTGCATGAAGACAGCATTATCAGCCAAATCCGTGCAAAGGTAGGATAGAAAATACTCAGTCGAATTTTTTTTTTTTTATAAATTAATCCATTCGATCTTGTAAGCAAAGCATAGCCCCGGGACCATTTGCTATAATAATGCCTCACACCAGTGAGGTAATGGGATCCAATCTGTAATTTGAGTAATCTACTTAGTACTGTTACCTTGTGTAGTCGATTACTACAAAATACAGATTGGATTCCATTACTGAACTGCTGCCAAATACCTTTCTTTTGGATTTTACCATGCAATATAGATATGAAATTCAATATCTTTCCATTAACTTTCCTTACTCTATGATTTCTAAATGCTTAAAAAACGTTTAATTGTGATTTTCCATGTCTTATTGGTTTTAGCAAATAAGGTGTATTGACTAATTTTTATATATATATATATATATATATATATATATATATATATATATATATATATAATTTAGATTAATTATTTTCATGTAACTGCAAGACAGGTTGAAACCCATAATTCGCTGTTAATTTATTTGTGTAAATTTTATTTTGTGAAGTGAACACTTTAAGAGGAACCCTCAAAAACTATTTAGAAAAAAAGCGATATGTGAACACTTGGAATACTTGGAACTACCGTTAGTTTTTTAATAAAAAATAGTATAAAATAAATCATTGATCCCTCGACAAAAATAGAGTGTACCTTTAGATTCATCCTTATCCCATGTCCGTGCGTACTTTTCTCAAGAACTACGCCTTGGAATTTTTTTAAAAGTTTCACAAGCATTAAACATTCTTTGAGTAAAAAAGTAACAGAATGGATATCCGGGAAAACTCCGGTTGGCCCCGACGGGTGCCTTTCAGATTAAAATCGCTAAAACTGATACTTGTTTTTTTGTTATTGTTAAATTTATTCTTTGGGTGGAGGATGCCCTTTTCTCTACCCTACAGCCTCTCCCACAGAAGAGACGTCGCGAGACTATCCTTGTTTTATCGTTATTTCCATGACTGGTGCTCGTCTGCACTCCAATCTCTATTCCCCCCTCGCCAATCTTTCACGAAAAACACCCGTCTAGCTGAATCCACTGTGAAAAAATTCCCTCACTCTTTATCTGTGCCTTAATCAAAACGTAGATTACATGAACAAAGCTTCTTTCTTAGAACTGCAAGTCTGTGGAACTCTGTTCCGTCTGCCTGCTTCCCACCTGACTACAACTTGGACGCCTTCAAGTTAACAAATTCCTAATGAACGGCCCCTTAAGTAAACACTTCATTGAATCTCCACACTAACTTACTGTACTTGCAATAACCCTTATCCCTTAGTGGCTACCGGGCCTTGATAAGTGGTGATCACTGTGTAAAAAAAAATTAATCTGAAAAGTTTTAACTAGGGTTGTGACAACAGAGTATCCTTTTCATTGTTTTGACTCACAAGTATATATGTGACACTCTAAGACACAGTCAATAAACTGTGCACCACGTTAGTCTATATAAAAACACATAAGATAGTAACGGATATATACTGGAGAGTCCCAACAATAAAGAGAATATTATGTTGTCCCAGCCTTAGTTATAACTAACTGCTGCTTATATACGTTACGATTTTTTTTTCTTTAGAGGGGCTGGTTGAGTTTTAAGAAAATGAATACGTATTATATACGTTTGAAGCCAAATCAACGCATTATTACAAAATAAACAAGTATCAATTTTGTTTGAAATTCATATTGAAATTCATAAATATATTTCGAAGGAAACCTTCATCTTCAGTATGACCTTTTTTTTGCCATGTTGTGGCTGGGTCACCATTCCGAGATTTTAAAAAATCTACCGTATAAATAACAAACGGGCTTATACTTGTTTATTTTCTGACCCAGCAAGAACATGGCAAAAAAAAAAGAAACATGTACTAAATATGAAGGTTTCCTTCGAAGTTTATTTATGAATGTCAATATAAATTTCAAACAAAATAAATGTCTCTTTATTTTGTAATAATGCGTTGTTTTGGTTTCAGGCGTATATAATCCGTATTCATTTTATGATTCCTGTATAATTTTTTCTGTCTATACTTCGCGATAACTCATTTTTGTGGCCCAGGGGAAGTTTAGGGCTTATTTAAATACATCATTTTGGGGACTATTATCATAGTTGTTCAAAATATTCTGTGTATGTCTATTTAGCAGTTTTGCATGGTGCTGGACTCAAATTTTCATATGTTATGGCCTTGGGGGCTTGTATGGCTTAATAAAACGAGGAGGCAAGTGACGGACTTAATCATTTTTTTTTATTTTTTTGGCATGGTGTGGAACATTAATTTAGATGTGTTAAGGCCTAAATCTGCACCGTTTTTTTTTTCAAATCTAAGATTTGTATGCTCCTGGGAACTTTTAGGGTTAAACGGCCGGGGGCAATACTGAACTTAATCATTCTTTTCATGGCTCGTTCAATGTGTACTCACGAGGGTTCATGCGTGCTTCACTTGTTACCACGGAGAGCAGTTGTTGCTCGGGACTGAGTAACTGATCAATCATACTTCAAGTACTTTTATTGTAAACAAACAGTTTGAAATCTTCCATTTTTCAACCCAAGCGATAGAATGTCTTCCCTTGCTAGAGACCACCACGATGTACCAGGAGTGACGTCAAATACCCCCTCATTTTTTTAATCAGCAATGCGCCGTAGTATACATTGCACTGTAGAGAGCTATACTGTTGATTTTATATATTTATTTTTATAATACAAAAATAATATATATAAATGCATTTGGTTGTGCTCTTAAAAACTTCGGATGTTCGCCTGTTTTATAAAAAACAAATATAGAATTCATAGGCTTAGTCCTTCTATTGTGCGGTTAGAAAACTTATTAAATGGGATTTTGATTTTAGGCTGTATTAGTATTTTTTTCTTTACCCTTATTCTTTTATAAATTGGTTTTATTTAAGTTTGTTTAGTTCGTTTTATGATTATCTGGCTAATAACACTCCTAGACCCGTACAGTTTTCATCACACTGGTTCTGGCGTTTGGAAATCAGTAGAAGATTACTCAGACACTAACACATACATAGATAAACGCAAGTGGATTATTATTTGATAGGGAAAGTTTCTCTTTCATGCGGCCAATAATCTATATATCTATAAAAGTGAAATTGTCTGAATGTGTGCATTTCCCTACCAGACTACTCTGTCAATTTTTAGTCTGCAAACTCGAGATTTGACATAAGGGGTATTGAGTTCGGGGAATATCTTTTTAATCGGTTTTCGGCCAGAAATTACGCTGTTAAGGAAACAAAGTTCAATGATTTGACCTTGGAAAACTATACCAAGTTCTCCGTCAATTTTTGATATAAACACTTCGAAATTTAGATGTCGGTAATTGAACATGGATCCAAATTTTAAAATTGATGTAAGCCCTAAACACGAAGTATTAAGGGTCCAAATTAGAGTCAATTCTTAAAAAATTGGACTCTGCCGTCTCTACTAAATTACTAAGCCAATTTTTGGTCTAAAAATTCGAAATTTTTCATAAAGTGTATAAAGACATAGCGCAAGATTTTAAACGAATTTTGGCTGAAAATTTAGCTGCCAAAGGGTTAAAGTAAAAAAGATGTGTACATTTGCAGTCTCATGCAGACTAATAAGCCATGTTAAGTCTAAAAATTAAAGAGTGTACATAAAATGTATTCAGGCATGCAGTAAGCTTTTAAATCAGTTTGGGCCGACAGTTTGCCTGTCATGAGGTCACAGTTGAGAGAGTTGACGTTTTTAGACTATATCAAATTCCTTCACTAATTGTAGGCCAAAACACTTGAAATTTTAGGTATAATTTACCTAGACATGACTCAAACATTATATATATATTTATATATATATATATATATATATATACATACACATATATATATATATAATGTTATAAACGGTATATAGTACCCCCCTTCTACCGCTCCAGAAGATATCTCACTACTGATAAAATTCTCTATCTATATAAAAGCCAAGTACATCCAAGGATGGAATACTGTTGCCATATCTGGGCAGGAGCTGCTAAAAACAGCCTATCCTGCCTTGATAGAGTACAAAATAGACTTTGTGGCTTAGTGGGGGGATGCCCTTTTCACTACCCTGCAACATCTTTCCCACAAAAGAGACGTTGCGAGACTATCCTTGTTTTATCGTTATTTCCATGGCAGGTGCTCGTCTGAGATCCAATCTATGGCCCCCCCTCGCTAATCTTTCACGAAAAACACCCGTCTAGCTGAATCCACTGTGAAAAATTTCCCCCACTCTATACCTGTTCCTAAATCAAAACGCGGATTCCATGAACAAAGCTTCTTTCTTAGAACTGGACGCCTGTGGAACTCTGTTCCGTCTGCCTGCTTCCCAACGGACTACAACTTGGATGTCTTCAAGTCCAACGGTAACAAATTCCTAATGAGCCGCCCCCTTTAGTAAACACTTCATCAAATCTCCACACTAATGTAATATACTTGCAATAACCCTTATCCCTGAGTGGCTACCGGGCCTTCATAAGTGGTGATCACTGTGTAAAAAAAAAATACCCTATCAAAGCCACTATTAACTGCTAGTAAACTATTATGTTTAATGTGTTGGAATGAGGGTTTATAATAATTATTGTTTAGGATATCCTAAACAATAATTATTATAAACCCTCATTTTAACACATTAAAAATAAGAGTTTACTAGCAGTTAATCCTGGCTTTGGAATGAAGATTTATAATAATTATTGTTTAGGATATCCTGAGCGATAATTCTTATAAATCCTATATAAAATCTTATAAAACTTCATTCCATCACGTTAAAAAATAATAGTTCACTAGCAGTAAATATTGGCTTTGCTCGGGTACTATATATAGTTCATAACGTTATGTGCATATATATATATATATATATATATATATATATATATATATATATATATATATATATGCAATTGGTGTAGATTATTCGAAAGGGATTATATCAAGTGTAAGAAAAAATCTAGAAAAGGCTTGTATTGTAACAGTGAATGCACAGCCGTCACTTTGTGTAATTAGTTAACATATAATTTGTAATATATTCAATAACACATTACATTCTATTACATATGTACTGTAAAAATCTATATTGAGATAGAACCACTACTACTATTATTATCATTGTTATCATTATTATTATTATTATTATTATTATTATTATTATTATTATTATTATTATTATTATCCTTATTATTATTATTATTATTATTATTATTATTATTATTATTATCATTATTATTAATATTATTATTATTATTATTATTATTATTATTATTATTATTATTATTATTATTATTATTATAGTGCGTTATTGTTAATATATACTTAGTTGTAGCTGGGATACTGGTATAATAGTTACATTTGTATTACTCTCGTTATCTTCTTAAAATAAAGCTGATTAGGACTCCATCAGGGATTACATTAGAGATGTGCTGTGGAGAAATGTATTTTCTCTCCATGCTGAACAGTGGACAAATGTTGTTAAAAGCGCGATTTGAAGCATATGTTCTCACGCGTGAGTTGTGTAGGAACAACCACTCTTCTGATCGTTTTCGTATACTTGCACAGATGCCATTGCTCAAAATCAATATGTAAACCGCCGATTTATCCAACATAAATCCATTACAAATAGACAAATATATATAAACACTAGAAGAAATTGTAATAAGGAAATAGCCAAAGGCAAGAGAGGATATGCCGAAAACGTCCAGAAAACGCATTGAAATTAGGAAATCGTGATGTCTGAAAAATCTATAACAGTAAATAATGGGCAATAAACAATTCACCCTGCAAGCAAATACTTTTCAAGTTGTTTGCACGGCGAGCAAGAATGATAATCTGCTTGCCTTGCGTTTTTCCTGCAACTCTACTTTGATCCCAGCAAACCACCCCTCCTAGATTATCCTCTGCAGACAGACCTAATACAAGATGATCTGAAAAACACCCTTTCTCAAGTGCATGATATCAAAAGAAAAATCTACACACTTAAAAAGCATGTTGGCCGGATCTCATCTCGATTGCACTCTTAAAAATGCTCTGTTGACGTTGCTCAAATCCTCATCAGACTTTTCAACAAATGATTTAATGAATTTTGCGTTCCTGACTGTTAGTACCAGTTTGCAAGAATTATTGCTAGAGAACCGAAACATGAATGTGTCGCTTCATTATACTCCCTTATCCTTTCGACAAAACATTTGAGTCCATAATTAATCAAGCTTTAGTCCTCTACCTTCCAGTTGCTAAACTTCTGTCCGACCACTACTCTAGATATCCTAACTATAATCTCTGAATCTATATATCATGCCCAAGATAATGTAGGGGAGGCTAGATAAATAGCCCTAAATATACCTAAGCTTTTCGACAGCTCTTGACAGGATGGTATTTTCATGAACTCAGATCCAATGATGTCAAAAGGTAAATACATAACATATTTAAATCGTTCTTAAATAATAGAAACATCCAGGTTGTCCTTAATAGCCGTACGTAAAAAATAGATATAAATGCGGGTGAATGTTAGGGATTGATATTTGGATTTTTTATTTCATGATATTCATGAACGACTTCTCAAATGAAAATGCCTCTAAGATAACACCTCGCTCTATAAAAGACATGAAGAGAAAAGGAATTAACACGTGTCCTAGGCAATGTCATAAAATCTAGAGTAAGACCTATGATTTGTGGTGGAATTGGGACAAAATGTATGGTCACATTTAATGCAAAAAATAAGCGTGTTTCCTTTAATAACTACAAGAAACCTAACAGCCATATCTAAAGATACCGTTGTGGTGGCACCCACTCTTTTAAATATGTGGATAATATTACACATAAATAGCAAGACTCGGTTAGTCTGGGTGTGTGTTAACAAGAAGCCACCGAGCCGAGAGCAGATATGTTCTTCAGCCAAGACTCTCTAACTTAACAGTCATTATGTAAATATACTGTAAATATACATTTCCTAAAACACTTCTTATTGATCTACCTTTGTTTTGTTGAGTCTGGATTTGTATTGCCTTATACGTTATTTGGTTTAGCCTGCAAACATAACAGTTGACGACGAAGATGAACGTCAAAAATAACAGTTGGCGACGAAAAAGTACAACAAAACGGTTGACCTCTCTAAGGAATACAAGTTTTGACGAACGAAATAGTCATAAAAACGGATTTCACGCTAAAGAGAAGTCGACTCAAGCGGAAAAAAATTAGTAATTAAGCGATAATTGGACAGCGGTAAAATATTTTCCTCGTGCAAGTACAACACTAAAAGAATGAAACAGTTGTTTCCCAAGTTCCAGGAACAAAGACTGCATTCAGGTTAAAAAAGTAACCTCGATTAATAGTATTTTATTTACTAAAATACTAGTCGAAATAAAAAGACAAAACAAAACCTCTAATTGCAGTCTTAAAAAACAATCGAACGTGTAAAAAAGAAAATTTACGCTGTTTCTCTTGGAATCCATCTTGAAAAAAAAACAACAAACTGTAAAAGTGAATGTTTGCTTTGTTGCAAAACGACACACAGATTTGTATTACTAAATTACGAATAGCAAACGTACAAGAAAGTAACATACGAAAAAAAAAAGTTCAACAGTGGATTTCCTAATTATTGTTCTCCGTTAGAAAAACATCAACTAAAGACTTTTTAGCAAACACATTTTTTTTTCTTTTCGGTATTAAAAATACCACAGTTGAACTAAAGTCAAGGAAATAATTTTTTTTTAAAACTGAAGTTGTCACTGGATAACGGATATAAGACAGTAAAACATCACGTAAGAAAAAAAAGAAAGAATTACATGTAGTCGATACTTTTTTTTCAATTGTGACTCGAGTTGAATTTTTTTGTGTCTGTGGAAATAATTGTACTTACGTTCTGCAGTTACTTATTAGGAAGTGCCTAAAACGGAAAAGTCAATCGTATTGGTAGTATCAGTAAAAAACTCAGTTTTTTTTTATTTTGGGGTTGGATGTGATTGACTCGCTAGCGAAGTGAGAAAATATTATTCGAGCCGCGATATTATTATTATTATTGAGAAGAGGAACTCTGAACAATTTTTGTTGTAACACAAGCTATTTAATATTTTAGAATAAACTAAAAAATATAGAAGATTTATCTAGAATGTTAATGTAATTTTTGCAGACGCAACAACACACACAAGCCGAGCGATATGAACGATGCGATGAGAGATTATTGAAATGGCAACTGAAACAAGGAGAAATGCAGAAGAAATTACAATTTTAACAAGAAGAAATGCAGAAGAAATTACAATTCGAACAGGAAGAAAGGCAAAATGAACGTTTTGCTAAAACACTGGAACTACTAAAGAAAAATCGAGAAAATGTCGACAGTGCTAATTTCTCCCATACAACTATTATTAATAGTATGGACACATTTAATTATGCCCCGCAGGAAGAAAAGAATTTGGAAGCATACTATACAAGATACGATGATGTATTTAAACTGGACTGCAAAAGTTTGCCAAATAGTCAGAAAGTGAGCCTCTTAGTCAGAATGTTGGGTGTAGCAGAACACAGTAAATTCGTAGATTGCATATTTCCTAAAAAAAAACTACGGAATTTCATGGAAGCTGTAAAATTACTAAAACAATTATTTAATCTGAATATATCTCTTTTTCATAAGAGATGGTTGTGTATGAATCTAAGGAAGATGGACAAACAAGATTGTTTATCATACACATCAGTTGTCAATAAAAACTGTGATTATTTTAAACTAGCGGAACTAACAGTAGAAGATTGCAAATGCCAAATCTTCGCACAAGGGTTATTTTCCACGACAAATGCAGTAATACGCTGACGAGTGTTGTCTAAGATAGAATCTGAGCAAGATTTAACACTTCAGAAATTAGCAGAGGATTGTGAAATGGGCATTACACTAAAAAAGGATTAACAAAAGATAGAAGAATCCGGAGTGGCATATGTAAGAAAGGTTAGAAAAACATACACAGGAACTAAGAACTATACAAAAAAAGCAATCAAAACGGAACGGGATATTCCAAATATAATAATTATAATTATAGTAAAGAATATAACAAGTCTCTCCCTAGATATAACTGTAAGAGATGGGCAGAAAGACATTGGGTATCGGAGTGCCCTAATAAGAAAAAAAAATGCTACATTTGCAAGAAAGTCGGGCACCAAAGGAGATTGTTGCAGATATAAAGATTTCACCAGAAAGAGAGTACAGCAAACACAATCAAATGAAATATTAGACAAAAATCGGCGAAAATACATAAAAGCGGAAATATTTAAAACGCCAATAAAATTACAACTGGATTAAGGATCCGATATTTCTATAATAAACTTGAATAAACCAACCATGATGAAAACAAGCAAATCAGATGGGACGGTAACTGATGGTGAGATGAACTTTGAAGGAGAAGTTATCCTTCCGATCAAATTAAAAGGGATTAGGTAGAAATTTAATATGTTCGTATTGAAAAATGGCGAAAATCTGTTTGGAATGGATTTGATTGAGAAGTTTGCACTGTGGGATAAGCCAATCAATATATTCTGTAAAAAAATAGAATGTGCTACCCCAACAACAGGAAATATAAAAGAGGACTTAAAAAAATTATTCCCTAAAGTATTCATGACTAAATTAGGTCGTTGCAATAAATTTAAGGCCTCGTTTAAACTTGTTTCGACCTGTCGAAAAGTCTGCGCACACACTGATCTAATCATTTTTTTCTTTACATATATACGGTGGGGGCTGCCCAGTCGCTGTGTTCTATTTTTGATTGTATTCCTGTCTGCTCCAATCTGTCTATTTTTTTTATTAATCTTTTCCAACCAGCGAACGGAACGTTTCACGTTTTTCTAAAAATTAGGCTGATGTTAATAGAAGATTACCATTACCCTCTAGAAGGAAATATTCACAACGTAGAATGGTGGTAATATCTTCTCCAAGATAGACTTGAGCGACTCGTATTTACAAATACCGGTCGAGGAGAATTGCTCAAAAATACTATTCATCAACACGCATAAGGGGTTGTACAAATACAACCGGTTACCCTTTTGGCATCAAAGTAGCGACTGCCATCTTTCAGCAGACGATGGACATCAGGCTCAGTGGTATTGAGTGCGCATGTGCATACCTGGACGACATTGTTATCAGGAGCAAATCCCTAGAACATAAGGAGCATATAAAACAAGTATTCACTCGAATACAAGAATTCGGGTTTAAAGTAAAAGAAAATAAATGCGACTTTTGTATGAACGAAATTAAGTATCTTGGATATATAATAAATAAACATGGGCGACGTCCAGACCCAGAAAGATCTGCGGCAATAAAAAACATGACAGCACCTAATAACGTAACAACCTTGCAGAGTTTCTTAGGACTCGCAAATTATTACCAATCTTTTATTGAAGGGATGCATAATCTGCGAGCTTCCTTAAATGAGCTGCTAAAAAATGACACACCTTGGAACTGGACGCAAGAATGTCAAACCGCTTTTCATGAAAATCGGAGATCTTATTTTAAAATCATATTTTTATGGTGCATTAGAATGGTTAGAAAGCTGTTGGTTCTGTTGTTCTGTTTCTTTAGCATGTGTTTTACATGTTTGTATGAACAGATTATAGAATGACAAGTACCTTGAGAAATGACAACGTGATCATTAGTAACATCCTTGCATGCAACCATCAAATACCGGGTTTTACCCGGTATAACTCTAATGCGTAAAGTGATGCGTCACTAAAATTGACAAAGACTATAATGTTCATGTTTAAAATGGGTGTTAGTAAAGAACTCCTATTTGTGTCTACTACGATGGTAACAATTACCTTGGTGTCTAAAACAAGAACTAAGATGCACAATAATCATTTTTTCAGCGACGAAAATTATATTTATTACAGGGTGGATGTGTATTTTATGTGTAATCAGTTTCTCTCATTACGTAATGTTATAAGATGCTTCATTTACCGTTTATTTATTGTCCATTTTTCTTTGGATGAAATTTCTAATTTTCAAGCCAACATCACTTTATTTATTTTAGATTATTTTCCTTATATATATATATATATATATATATATATATATATATATGTGTGTGTGTGTGTGTGCGTGTGGGTGTGTGTGCGTGTGTCTGTTTGTGCGTACGTGTGTGTATGCGTGTATGACAAACTAATCTTAAAAATACATAGATTATCGATGTTATTGCATTTCTAAATCAGTCATTATGTTTTAACCACACATCTGATATATACAGCTTGTTAATATATTACTAGCATTTTGTCCGGTTCGTTTACTCACATTCGAGGCAACATAGAAAATACGTCCATCTCATTCGATATTTGTAAAAACCAAAGTAAAGTTCATAAACACCTTCTCTTACACATTCGACACTAGTTTCGCCCTCTTTCTAACTCTTTAACTATCTCTCCCCCCTCTCTCTCTTTATATATATATATATATATATATATACATATATATATATATATATATATATATATATATATATATATATATATATATACAGGGTGTTTCAAAAGTCTTGGGAACATTACAAATGCGTATATCTCGTTATGTTCCCAAGACTTTTGAAACACCCTGTATATATATATATATATATATATATATATATATATATATATATATACATATATATATATACACAACACACACACATACACACACATATATATATATATATATATATATATATATATATTTTCTCCTTTCTCTTCCCAGATTTTTGTATTTATAGTTATGTCTCGGAAGTAGAGTGAAATGCACATCTTATTTTTCTTTTATTAATATTATTTTTTCCTTGTACACACTTTTGTTGAAGTGGATTTCTGCCTTTGGGTTATTATGGACCCCATCTCTTTCCAATTACGGGATTTCTTTGGATTTTACTTGTACAAATGGAAATTCTTTTAACTTTCTTGAAGTTTTACATTTGGATTTTACCGCCACTGGAGTTTTTATCTTCCACCAGACTATCCATTAATCTATAATCAACTTTTTCTTTACCATATTCCCTCTGCTTTACTTATTTTGTTTTCAAGTAAGATCTTTGATTTATTCCTTGTTTCGTCAAATACTTCTGCATGCAAAATCCGATCCTGCATTTTGCTAATTCCTACCCGCTGATGAGAAGGAGAGTATTTCTTCGAAACTCCACGGATTAAGGACTATCCATTTATCTAGTGTTTCCTTTTCAGATTAAATATGTTTTTAACTCATTTCAAAGTGTTTTTTAACATATTTCATTAATTGTTTGCTCATATATATATATATGTATGTATATATGTATATATATATATATATATAACAGAATATAACAGAAGTTGTAATAATATGGACGTCTATGTGAAAATATTTAACCGAGAAACTCTTAAACTCTATGTCCCATAACCTGAAATTTAACAGGATACTGCAAACATACACAAGAGTCTTTTATACCGGAAAAATCTTGGTTTGGGTCGCAGAAGTATGTCGACAAGTTTAATTTCAAAATGTTCATGTCAACTTGTGGAGAGAGATATATTACATTTGCACATGCGCAAATTTATTCATAGCTTTTAGTAGATGACTTTTAAATCTTCTTATCAATCTGTCGACAGTCCAAACGGAAGGCGACGTGGCTACAACGCTAAATGTTCTGGTATTATTTTCTAGCTGATCGAACCCTGGTAAATGCTTAAAAATGTTATGCTATCAGTACTATGCCATTGCTATAGTATCATATTAAGTAGAGAATGATAAATACGAAATCTTCAAGCATTGAAATATATTTAAGTTTATTTTACAACAGAGTGAACCTGGGTACTCTCCGATAGTCAGTTAATAAATCAGCTAGTAATGCGTGAACAGACATTGTGAGTTTTAAAATACGACATGTAATGGAAGAGATTGAATAGCGATGTTTAACATGTAAGAGAGAAAATGTGAAAGTAATTCTTTCTGTTCTCTTAAATAATTCAAGTATCTAAATGAGCTTTTATGCCTTTACATATTGAGTTACCTGCGCATTGCATGATTTTCCCATTTAACTTTGCGTTTTATTTATTCATTAACCCGCTCTAATTACTCTTGCTAATAACATCGCAGGGCTTCATTTGTAATTGGCTAATGACTTCTGACAGGCTTAAATCAACCTGCTTCTTTGTTTAACTTTGTTCGCAAAGACATTAACTTTTCTTGAAATGGCGCATCGTTGCCTCTTGACAACAAACCTGCAAACCGCTTCTAATCATAGATAATTTTACCTGTCACGTCCTGCAGTGCTTGGATATTAGCGATCACAGCATCATCGTTCGATCATTCAATGAATGTCCCTGCCATTTCCAAAAGCGGTGTAATTTTGTAAATGCGGTGTTGACTGAAAGAGTCGCTATCAAATTTCACAATTGAGATGATGGAGCGAAGGCATCGGGATCTACTAGTTTCAACTACATTCAGTGCAGCTTTTAATTACTTTTAATATTACAAATCACTGTTCAAACGACACGTTATGTCTTATATATATTTTTTTCTGATATAACTTAAATATTATTGTCTGTAGCAAAGATTAATGTATAATTTGTGATATTTTTATGTATGTTTTTTGTTAAGTTTTTCTTTAATGCAACTTATTAAATATAGTTATCGTGTTATCGTACAAATCATATATTCCTGCCTTACTACAATACAATAAACTTTAAAGCAGTAAATTATATTCAAGGTGACGAGATGCTGAGCCATGGAAAACGTTTGCATACATGGAATTTGGAATATGTCATAAATACTCACACATACACAACAATATATATATATATATACACATGTATATAATATATATATATATATATATATATTTATATATATATATATATATAATAGTAGCCTATGACCAAGTGTTTTTAGATACCACCTCTCGTCAGTTTACCTTAAGAGTTTCTAGGTTTCAACCCCAGAGCATACGTAGTTTTCTCGAGTGCATTAACAGTTACATGACGGAGATCTAGCATACTTGATGTATTGTTTTTTCGCTTTTTTAAATTTTGGTGGATTTGTATATAATAATATGGTTTATAGCGCATCCACGCTTAAAGGTCATGGAAACTATTTTTAAACGTAAACACACACACACACACATATATATATAAATATATATATATATATGATAATATATATATATATATATATATATATAGGAACTTATAAAATATATATGGCGATTAAGCTACACTGAATAATCCGCGTTCCATCCACTCTAGCATTCTCCAGCCTGAAGAATCCTAGAGTGGATGAAACGCGGAATATTCAGTGTAGCTTAATCGCCATATACATTTTATAACTTACTAACTAGCTCTACCTACATATTGAGCACTTTTGAAGTAAATACTTTAAGTTTACGCATAAATCTATACTTTCGTATATTAATTTGATTTGAGTAAATACAGTAGTTATATATATATATATATGTATATATATATACATATATATATATATATGATTAGTTTTTTTTTGTTTGAAAAATAAATCTAGCAGAGTCCTTAATTAAAAGGGAAAATCTGAAAAATAAGAGCGTATTTTGTTTACAGAAATTGATAGATGAGATAAGTCATCGGTACGATCGAGATAAGTATTGGCTAAAGAACGCTTGATATTGATATCTAAATGGTCCGAATTATATGGCTCGAAACCGACGGTACCAATAATTTATCTCATCTAACAAATTTCTGTACCCAAAATAAAAAAAGTATATATATATATATATATATATATATATATATATATATATATATATATATATATATATACGAGCAAACAGTTAATAAAACATGATAAAAATCACAGTTAAATAATTTAAAATATATTTAATCTGAAAAGGAAACACTAGAAAAGCGGATAGTCCTTAATCCGCGGAGTTTCGAAGAAATACTTTCCTTCTCATCAGAGGGTAGGAATTAGCAAAATAGGGATCAGATTTTGCATGCAAAAGTATTTGATCAAACTACGAGTAAGTCAAAGATTTTACTTGAAAACAAAAAAAAGTGAAGCAGAGGGAATATGGTGAATAAAAAGGTGATTACACATGAATGGATAGTTTGTTGGAAAGTACATAATAATCCAGTGATGGCAAAATCTAAGTATATTACTTCAAAAAAATTAATTGAATTTCCATTTGCACAAGTAAAATCCAAAATTTCTGAAATTGGAAGAAGATGGTCCATAATAATCCAAAGGCAGAAATCAATGGGAAAATTTGAAAAAATGTGTATAAGGAAAAAAGGAAAAAATTCCAATAATAAAAGAAAAAAAAACGATATGCTTTTCATTCTACTGCCGAGATATAAATATAAATAAGAAAGATCAAGGAAGAAAATAAGAGGAGAGAAAAAATGGTGATGGAGTTAAATATAAATAGAGAAACAAATGTCAAAATGACCCAGACAGGAAATGTTAAAGTCGCGAAAAATTATATTGGGAACAATAATATAGGTCAACTGAAATGTACAGGTCATTACTTAACAAAAAAGGTCAGCAAGAGTTGTTAGAAGACACTAAATGAAAAATAAATATATCAATAAATAAATAGAAAATAAATAAAAAATACACAATAAATAAATAAATAAAAATAAATGAAAAAATAAAAAAATTAAAGGATAATGAATAAGAAATAAAAAATAAAATATAAAATAAAAAATAAACATTATTTAAGGGGAGAAGATGGCCGGTATATGCAAATTTAGGAAAAAGCAAGAAAAAAGAAAAGCAGAAAAGAAGTAAAAGCCTATAGTAAAATATAAGTAAATATACATACAAGATATGAAAGTGTGGGTAGAGTGATAGATTAGATAGATAGGAAAGGTTAAAGAATGAAGCAGAAAATACAGATAAAAACCCGGCCATGCAAAGAAGATATAAATAATTGAAATAAACGAATATTAAATTATAATTAAGAAGTTAGTAGAAAAACGATAAAGTTAAAGAAAAAAAAATTGGATCTACATAAAAGGTAAAAGTAATGACTATTTAATTTCAAAATTGCAACAATTATATATATATATATATATATATATATATATATATATATATATATGTTAGACTTTAAATAAGTAAAAACCGGAATAGAGTGCTCAATACTATTGCAGAGCAAATATGTGTTTTATTTTTTTATTACCGTTTTATGTTTGGTTACATATGTTTCGGATGTTGGACTATGTTTAAAACACTTCTTCCAAATACTAACACCCATTTCTGTAAAGTCTGACGAAGCTGTTGGATCGTAAATATAGTCCAACATCCGAAACATATGTAACCAAACAGATAAAACGGTAATAAAAAAACACATACACACACATATATATACATATATATATATATATATATATATATATATATATATATATATATATAACTACTTCATTTACTCATATAAAATTAATATACGGAAAGTGCTCAATACGTAGGTAGAGCGAATTAGTAATTTATAAAATATATATGGTGATGGCGATTAAGCTACACTGAATAATCCGCGTTTCATCCACTCTAGGAGTCTTCAAGCTTATCGGTAAGCCTGAAGAGTCCTAGTGTGGATGAAACGCGGAATATTCAGTGTAGCTTAATCGCCATATATATTTTATAACTTACTATATATATATATATATATATATATATATATATATATATATATGTGTGTGTATATATATATATGTATATATATATATACGAAGAAAAAAGTAATCATGAGATAATATCCATTATTAAAAAGAGGTTATTAAGAGTGCTCAATAAAAGAACAAAAATGTTTATTTATATAGACTAATATTAAATATCAAAAGGCGCGTCCTCAGGCGACAGAAACAAAGCTTTTCTGCTATTTTACATAGCTGGTTCTTTAACAAAGAATAAAACAAAGGGAGAGCAATATCTATTTTTTCTTTTTATTTTATTATAAAATTACATCTTTGCCTCTGTCACATTAAGTGGGGGGATACAATGTTACGTTATCGACTCAAAAAGAAGGAAAAAGGGGGCATAACTAAGAAGAAAGACAAAAGAAATGATAGACAAAAAAGACGAGGAGCAAAGCGAAAGGAAAATGATAAGGGTGGAAAAAGAAATGTAAGGAATTACATTATTCAAAACCATTTTTACACTCTCAATAACAACATAGCACTGATATTATGCTCTGATTACGATGTAATTTATAATGTGGGTCTTCTTGCATAACATTGCCTCTCTTTGATTACTTTCTATTTTTCTATCTCTTACCTCCCCCCTTTCTTCCTTAGTTCACCTTTTATATATATTATCTGTATGGTATTTACTTTTATAACAACAAATATAGGACCCGCTTCTTTGTATTTATTAAAATCTATGTTAATTGTAACTATATCTTACGTGTAAACGTTGATGAAATATTTCTCTACCATTATTATTTTTCCATTCTTTCTTTTACCTGGATCTCTATTTCCTTCTTCTTCTTCTTCTTCTTCTTTTTCTTCTTCTTCTTTCCCCTTTACTTTTGTCTTCTTCTTCTCTTTCTTCTTCTTATTATTATTATTATCATTATTATTATAACTAGTCTTTATTATATTTATTATATTTTTATTTTATATACTATTTTATTTTAATTTATTATTTTATTTTACTTTGATGTATATTTTATATTTTTTTTGCTTTTTGCTTTTGTTTTTAGTTTTTAGTTTTTGCTCATTTTTTCTTTATTATTTTCAATATTATCACTAGGATCATTATCATCATTATTATGTTTTTATTATTTTAATGTTATGATTTGTATTATAACCATTGTTGTTAATATTATTTTTTTTAGTATGATTATGATGATTTCTATATTATTGTCATTATAATCTTGATTATAATTACTATTATTCTAATTATATTAATAGTTCTATAATTATTATTATTGTTTTTCAAAATTTTATATGTATTATTTTTAATAGAATTATCATTAGTATTATTACGTATATCATCTTTATTATTCGTATAATTTTATTATAATTAATATTATTAATATCATATTCATCATTATTAATGTGACTATATTATCATTATTTCTATTATTATTATTATTATTATTATTATTATTATTATTATTATTATTATTATTATTATTATTATTATTATTATTGTTTATCTCTTACATTCGTTACTGAACATTTTAATTCTAATTCTTTATTAAATACATTAGGATAAGTATATAAATATATTTTTACCGACAGATTAAGAGAATGCTTACGTTTATATAAACTTATCTCAATATTTATTGTTTTCTTAAAGACATATGCACGCATATATGTGTATATATCCTATAATATTTATGATAGTTATATTTCTATTTTTGTGGCATTCAAATCTATAAAACCCTTTTAACTAACCTGTCACTTTCCAACAAACATTTTTAGTCGCTTATTTTCCTGTTGACACGCTTTTTGTCTTGGCATATTATATTTACCCCTCCACATCCATCAAATAATGCAATCTAAATAGCACTGCCTCCTTTTCGTTCTTCCTCTCGTATTTCGATTCTGTTCTTTCCTTTTTACACTTGGTCTTTTTATTATCTTTTTTTCTTTCTCCTTTCATCTTTTCTTTTTTGTCTATTACTCCTTTATTTTTTTAGCTGTCACCACTTTTCATTCTTTTTAAGTCTATAGTGTCACTTAGTATCGCCCCTCCTACTTGAAGTTAGCGAGTAAATATTTTAATTTTATAATAAAAAAGAATATTTATGTATATATATATATATGTGTATATATATATATATATAAATATATATATATATTTATATATTACTCCATTGAAGAATCAGCAAATTTGAATAGAAAACAGGCTTTATTTCCGTCTTCCGTATAAGTGCTTGTGGCTTTTCAATACACAAATCGTACCGAAACATTAGCATGTTAAGTGTGGCGACTATGTAATGTATAAATAAAATGAGTGGGCATATATATATATATATATATATATATATATATATATATATATATATATATATATATATATATATGGAGAGAGAGAATGGGAAACAGATCGAAAGAACACAAATATAGGGAGATAAGAGCGAGTAAGATTGATCAGACGGAACCACATCAGAGTGCTGATTTATCAGAAGATTTCAATGCAGATCATGACATTTATTTATATTTTCATTATAGAATATCTGAAAAACCTGACTCACATCATTTTCAAAACCCAACCATTTTACTGCATTTGATTACATCTCTCTTTTACAGATGTTGACCATGTGAGACTCTAATAAAGAAACATTCAGCATGTGTGTGTATATGAAGTAAATATACGTCATTCATTTTTTAGCAAAACTTCATTGACGAGTGTGCTTATTATAAAGCGATATACATTTGGGATTTTAAAAAAGAGCAAAATAAGTTTAAGATCAATATTTCTTGACAAATCGCACTCCGATTGCATACCCTCGTTTATTGTTGGCAAAACTATACGGAAAATGGTTGATACTATGTAAAAAATATTCTGGAGCAAAAACGGTCGCTCGTTTTCATTACATCATTTTATATTTAGCTGTTAAACTTTTATAGTATAAAACATCAGAATCAAATATGATGATATAAAAATAATATTTTGCTCGTGGGCATTTAACGGTATTTTTTTCCTTAAACAATATTAATAGCGTATAGTACAGTTAAGATATTTTCCTCATATAAGTGTAATGTGTATATTTTATTGTACCAATTTTACCCTGTCTAATCCAAGAGGAAACAACTCCATCCGTCTCGTGTTTTTTTTGTTATTTTCAACAAGTTACGGAAACAAAAAAGATACATTTTACTATTGATAAAATAAATGTTATATAAATACATATTCAAGTTAGAAATTTTACTTTTAATATATGCTCTTTAGTTTAAACACATTTATATTAGACTCGATTAATAGCGGCAATTTGAAACAAATATTGAATTACAGAGTAAATATCTGCACTTCTGTATAATTGAACGTATATATGAAGTGTATCACAAAAGTGTGTACACCTTTCACATTTCTTCATCTATTTTAGTATAGCTCTTCATGGGAGAACACTGAAAAAATGATTTTTAGCCAAAATGAAAATTAGTCTTCTGCAGCATATATAATATATATATATATATATATATATATATATATATATATATATGCTTGTTTCTCCTCAAAATAAGTCAAAATATAGTCATTAAAAGCTACACCCCTGGCTACAAATGTGTATACATCCCTTATGAAAACTTGTCAATATTAATATACAACATGTCACCTCACAATATTTTGTGTGGCCATCATCATTATCAAAACTGCCTTTACTCGCCTGTGCATGGGGGTTATTAGAGCTTCACATTTAGCAACTGCAACGCTCTTCCACTTTTTAATTACGATGTACGGAGCTGGCGAATATTTGAAATGTTCGCCCCTGCACTTTCTGCTTACGGATGCCCAAAGAGGTTCTGTTGGGTTCAAGTCTAGAGAAACGCTTGGCCCTTCAATCACCTTTACTCTAAGCATCCTCAGTAAAGCAGTGGTTTTCTTGAATATGTATGTATGAATGTACGGTTTCAGAAAGACAATCGTTTAAAATCAGAGACACATACCTGCATATTTACATGAAACAGGAATTAAGAAAAACCAAAAGAGGTCCTCTAATTTTAAAATAACTGTAAACATCAAAATAAATTCCAGAACTAAGGGTAAGCCTTGCGATTTTATCGTCTCGTATATATGCGGGACTTTCCTTTTGATAATAACATTCTAGAAGCGAAGTCCAAGGGTGTCTGGGTTTAATGAAAATAAACAAATGTTTCACGCTCTTATATTTTTATTGTCATAATTATCGATGAAATCGATCATTTTTTTCAGTCAAATCGATTGATTTCCTGTCCAAATTGCGGGACGCTCCGTTGTGTACTGTCAAAACCCTGTACATGTTTTCCACAAATGACTTTGTCCAATGTTCCTTGTAATCTATACTGTACTGTTGATTCTGTTGATTTTATAAGATTACATTGAAAATGTCATGGGCCAATTGGCTCTAAACAGAAACATTTGTTATGACCGCGTCCATGTATTATAAAACAATCTATTGTTGATTTAATAGATTAGGCCGTTTAGCGTGTACGATAATAAAACTTCTCAAGAGAACTTGTGATACTAGACTGCATGAATGTTTTTAATGTGGTTTAAAATAAGACTTCTTTCTTTAACTGAATGTATTCGATTATGTTTCTCTGATACTTATCGGAAGCATTCCAGTATAAATCTTACGTAAAAAGACTAATTGATACATCAAGTGCATTCGTCTTGCTTTTTTGTTAAATACATCCGGCCGTTTTTGAATCCATAAGAAAGGAACCGTTACGCACCCAGAAACAGGCAACGATCTCTTTAATAAAACTGGAGTTTAATAGAGGGAGAAATATTACGATTGCAATGCAGCCGTGGTTATATTATATCTTCCCTGGATGTGTATTTCTTGCTTTGTATTCTTACATGTAAACAATCTTAGATTACAATAAATCGACTGTTAACAGAGAGTTATTTATATAATATATCATTCTTTCTTCGATTAAACAAAACTTCCAAGACTTATGGTGATATGGTACACATAACCGTTTGCTTAATATTCCTTTTCCACTCTGCCTATAGGGAGCAGCGAACGACATGATCACAGGTAAGATATGGTAATAATCGCTCAATGACAGCCAACTATTTATCAGGTGACATTCACCAGGTAATTATCATCGTATTCCAACTTCATTCATACGATATCTTAATTCGAATAATATCGGCTTTGTTTCTCAGATATTACAGAGCAAATAATCGAGTAACTACGGAGTAAAACGGATGTTTAATACGAAACCATGACAATATCACTTTTATATAATCGTTATTCTGGTTGCGTTACTAAGTTTCCTTAGAATTAATATGATTAAGCGGGTTGTATTGTATTTCAAATTTGCAATTATAAAAAAAACACATTAATGAGTTTATATGCCAACATTTTCCTCTGAATAAGAACTTTTTTCAGAAATATATGATATAAGTTCCTCGATTAATCCCTGTTTAAAATTAATTTTGTCCCCTAAACAAAAAAAAAATAATAATTTAAAAGTCATGGATCACTCGTACACGTGTATGTATTTACTTAACACAAATTGTGAGTAAGTCTCCAGCGCAGCTCTTTAAATACTAGGGAGGAAATGACGACTCATTAACGAATATATTTGGTAATTAATTTCTATTTCATTCATGTAAATTGTTACGCGATAAAATAAGATAGAGAATAACAACTGCCAGTATTCACGCAGCGTGCAACAACACAGACGTCGTGCACACTTGATATTTCGGCAGTACTAGTTCGCGTTCCTACTTTTCCTGAGGAACATAGACGTCCGTCCTTATGTTATCTTCCCAGACAAAAGTAATAAAAAAACATAGGATACCTTACACACGTGACAAAGACATGTCCAAGTTAACTTAATAACAATCCATGTTTTCAGCTATCATTCGATATGTAACGTATTTCATCGTAACTGCAGCATGTTACAAGATGCTTGGGCTTTTCGCCCATAAACAGTCCTCGTCACTGTAAATGACGCCATGCCTAAGACACAAGCAGACAAGCAAAGAATCAATGTGTAATAGTCATATTATAAATAACGAAGACCATTTAAATTAAAATTAAAACTATTTTTAAAAATTCATAATACTGTTTCTGTATATATCGTATTATGAAATACGATATACTGAAACAAAATATATTTCATATTCAATAAAGAAAAAAAAAAACAAGAATTAATACAAAATGAAAAGGAGTGTGTAGTTTAAACAGAAAAGTAAATAAACATCGGTGTTTCATAGCTTGCAAATACTAAATTCGTTTATTATTTACTTCAAATTGCATTTAACACTGATACCATGATTTGACTTCTACGGACACTGAAGTTAGGAATGAATAAAACAAAAATTACTCAGGCAGAATACTGTATCACATTCCGCAGCAGTCATGCAAAATACTGCATCAGATACTGCAGCATTTTAATTTACAGTTAGGGAATTAGCAAACAAATACAAATTCAATAATGACTAGTTTTTTTTTTTATTCAACCAGCTTAGATCCGTTATTGTATGAAACATTTGCTTTACCATTGATTGAATGCATGACTTCGACTACATCGCTTTGTTCTGTACTCGTTTTCAGTGTCCTTGCTGGCGCTATTAGGTTCCCCATGAATAAGAGTTGTCTCATGTTTCGCTTGGTAAAATTCAATGGAGATGGCAGTATGCAGCACCGTAAAGAAAGCCATATTGAAATATGTTTAAATCCCAAGTCGCTCGAACACAGCCAATGCGGTCCATCGCCCGATGATGGCTGCGTCAACTTATGCCTATTCGCCAGCTCATTTAGCTAAAGTCAACATTAAAACGCTTTGAACACGCCATCGGCAAACACCTCTTTAAACAGATCTTTGTGTTAACTGAATAATTATCAGATAATAAATCCCAAGAATTAAACAAAAGTAAATTTTTATATAGCAGTCAATAGTTTTCTCATAACATAAGGATTAAGAACCATAACGGTAAGTATCACATTTAAAATCCGGGTCCTGGATATCACGTAAAACTATATCCGATGGTGTGGGCAAAGCTTGCAGGTTTTTGGGAGTATGGAGCCACCCTTTAATTGCCAGTGCTCCCAGGACCACTTTGACCCGGAGTGATAGTACCTGTTAGGGCCTAAACTATGGTTTAAATAGAAACCGACTTGAAAAAAATATATTATATTTAAAAAAATGTTCTTAAAAATCACTGGATTTGAGATTAAAGAACCTGAAAGGGTTGATATGCCGTGAAACAAAAACAACCAACAAAACATTTAAAATATTACGTCACTATTATTTATATTATTATTACTATCATTAATGTTATTATTATTATTATTATTAGTAGTAGTAGTAGTAGTTGCAGCAGTAGTCCTAATAGTAGTAGTAGTATTTACTCACCAGGAGCAGTAACACAGCTTGCCGATTTCCTGAACTCTGAGTGACAACAAGTCCCCCCGATATCTCGTACTCTCAAACACTTTCGATAACCGTTGAAAGATAATTTACGTTATCGCAACACCCGCTTACAATTACTTTTGCATTGGTTGCGACTATTTGTCTTCACTGAAATTTGAGTGCCAGTAAGGCTACTCAAGGTCAGTCCTTTTTGAACTCCTCTAATGAAGGGCAGGCTGATGCTTTCTTTCCTCGGTTTTTCCATCCTTCGTGACCATCATTATTTAGTGCGGTGCCTGTTTATGGTGACACTCAGAGAGAAAGAGAGAGGGGGAGAGAGAGAAAACAGAGGTGGCGGTATTTGTCAATTATACAGTTTCAGTTTTCATGATTCCATGTGATGTTCCTTTGTATTTCACATCTATAGCTGTTTCTCTGTTCAGTTTGTGTTTAGTTTATTTGTGGTATTAGTTTCACATTCAGGAGTTTTCCTTAATATTTTTTGCAGTTTTCCCTGATGTAATTCGTTGTATCTACTCTGCTATCCCCCTTAGTCCTATCTCTCCTATTCTGTTTCAAAGTTATTTTGTATCGTTCCTAGCGCCCGTACTCTCGCTGGTGTTATCTTTACTTTTTTAATTCACCAGACCCCTTGGTGCTCTATGGGCAGTTACGTGTATTTGCTCCGATTTTCAGCCTCCTTGATCTTCACTCCTTGGTGTGCTGGCACGGAAAAATAAATACTCTGGTAGGATTTTTTCTTCTTGTTACCTATTATGACATCCGGTCTGCTTGCTTGGGTAGTTTTATCCGTGTTTATATCCATATCGCATAGGATTTTGCGACTTTAATTTTCCAGTACTGCTGCCAGTTTGTGTGTGTACCATTTGTCTGTGTATTATGGATACACTTGTTTGCGTAATTGTCAATTAATTGCCTTCCCCATTTGGGCGTGTCTATTTTTATATTTATTTTGGGTTAGTGTGCAGCATTTACTTAATAATGACTCATAGTTCAGTCTTTTTGTCCACAGTGTCTGCATTTGCTGTGTTTACGCTTTGTCCTCCAGTTCTGTGATGTAGTTGATTCTAATTGCCTTATTTTGTGAAGTTGTTATTGGGGATTCATTATCTCCGTTCATGTTTTATTTTTCTAACCAAGTATTTTTGTTAGTATCTTTTATTGTAATCCTTATGAAGTGTCCATGCAACAATTTATCTTAGTTTTCGTTACTTGTCTTATTCCTACTCTTTTTTTCTATCGTTTTTGTCTCGTTCTGTACCTCTTGCTGCAGTCATTATTCTTTCGGTATTATGCATTATGCATTTTCTAATCCATTTTTGTGTTATTTACAGTCTTCTAGACATACCAGCTTTCTTCCTTCCTTTTCCTTTTCACATATAGCCGGGCAGTATCATCTTTCTAGTATTGTATATTGTGCATCATAAATAGTTACTTAGTCTTCTGATCTAGGTTCCTTGACCTGAGCTGGTCCATCTTATAAACACCCAAGTGACACTACCATTGTGTTTATTCCTTTAATTAGTTTTCGAATATTCAGTTTGGTTTTCAGGAGTTTTCTGGGGGTTTTTCTGAGGTATTCATTTCCTATTTTCCTTTTAATTTCCGGTGCTTTTACTTCCGTTGTTTTTTCCACCACTCCCAAGTATTTGATGCTATAACGTTCACTTCGTGGCATACTGTCTATTTAATTGGGCAGTACTATACCTTGAGCTGCTTCTAGTTTTTCCCTCCTCATCGTCAGCAGTGCAAACTTTTCCATAACAAATAATATTTGGATATCCTGGTTAAAGATTCTATTATTATTATTATTATTATTATTATTATTATTATTATTATTATTATTATTATTATTATTGGGGTTGCTATTGTTGTTGTTGCTGTTGTTGAGGCTATTATTATTATTAATTATTTTCATTAGTAGCAGTAGTATTAGTATTATACTATTATTATTAGTAGTAGTAGTTATAGTAGAAGTGCTACTGTTGGTGTTCTTGTTGTTGTTGATTCGCAAGGAGCTTTCACACAGGTCATAAAGTATTTCTCCTTGAGAACAAACTGTGGTGTTCCTTGAAAGCTGAGTAGCAACACGTCTCTCCAGATATCCAGTACTCTCCATCTCTTCCGATAAAATTTGCAAATGAACTTGCATTATCACAACATCCACTAAACATTGATTTCTCGCTCGCACCGGTCATTGGTCTCCACTGGAGTTTGAGTGGCAATAAGCCTCTCCAGGGAACCATTTCTCTTGGCATTTGTTTATCGCAGGTCTGGTCAATACGCTTTCTATCCTCCTTGGGACTACTCGGATATTTGGCATCATTATTTTGGGAGGCGGTGATTGGATATTCGAATGGGGATTCAGAAATTATTGGTATACAGCTTCAATGTTCTTGATTTCATGTAACGTTTTGCAGCAGCTCGTCTGGCCCGCGCGTGTTGCTCATGTATTAATATCCATATTCAACGGTTTTCCTTCATATTTCAGCTGTGGCATCATCGTTATTATTTGGATCATTCAAGCTATTCCTCTGATCCCAGTTTCTCGCATTCATTTTTATTATTCTTCGTGATTATTCCAAGTGTTCCTACTATTATAGGTATTGTGTTCATTTTATTGATCATCCGTATTTCTTTCAGTCTCTGGCTAGCTCTGTGTATTTGCTCCGTTTCTCCATTCATTTGATATGTATCCTGTGGTCAGGTGTGTAGTACTTTCCAACAAAACAAACGCCCACGTGTTTGTGCCTTGTATAGACATGCGCGACAACAAATCTTGGGTTTTTATAAGCGGAAGTCTCGAGGTTGTCAGGAATCTACAGGCGCATGCGCAAGAGAAGGGATTGAGAAAGTGATATAAAAGGCAGGTCGAGTGAGAAGGTTATTGTTGTTGTTGTTGTTGTTGTTGGTGGTGTTGTCATGTGACGTTACAGTGACGCGTGCGTTAGCAGGTGATTAAGAGGCTGTTTTTTTTGTGTGTCAAGTCGCGCACCTCGGTTAAGATCATATAAGTCGTGCACCTCGGTGAAGGTCATAAGCTCTTTCGGCTATTTCGTTTTGTCTCTTTTCCTGGACAACTATGGCTGGGGCAAAGTTTGATTTAAAACTGATACCCGAATTCGACGGATCCACTTCTGTTGTCATCTGGGTCGAAAGGGTTGAGCTGACCTGCAACCTCTGTGAAGTAAAGGGGGTGCATACCGTGATTCCCCTGAGATTGGCTGGAGGCGCCCTAAGTGTATATCAGCAACTTAGTGCCGTGGAGAAGGCTGATGTTACCTGTATAAAAAATGCTTTATACAAGGCATTTGCCATGGATCCCTGCACGGCCTACGAAACATTTTCCTCTAGGAAGCTCATGCCAGGAGAAATCGTGGACATCTTCTTCGCGGAGCTGAAGGAACTTGCAGTTCTATTTGGCAATGGAGTGTCAGAGCAAACACTGGCGTATGCGTTTGTGGCCGGCCTTCCCACCCATGTTAAGCAACTGTTGAGGGCTTCCACCAGCGTATCTGTAACGCCCATGGAACATTTGTTAGAACGCGCTCGAGCCATTATCAGAGATGAGGAGGACCTGAGGGAACCGGTTGTAATGATGGCGCAGGCAGCCAAGACTAATGCTGAAAAGAGTCCCAGTTTGAAACCCACGACCAATGGGAGATGTTTCTGCTGTGGCCAGCGAGGCCATATCGCAAGAAATTGTACTAACAAGGGGCGGGGGCGCCCGCGTTGTTTCCAATGTGGTAGTTATGGACATTTATCCCAAAATTGTGCGGGAAATGCATCAGGGGGCAGGACGTCAGCACCACCCTGTTCCCCGGACAAGATTTAATTGAGGCGCAACCGACAATAAATGTGTACGTGGACCAAGTGCCTTGTTCAGCTCTTCTCGACTCCGGGTGCTCACACACCATCATGAGTGCCAAGTTGTGTCGAAACTGGACAAAGCAGAACATCAAAGTAACCATACGATGTGGCAATACGCAAGCTTGCTGTGGAGCCGGAACTGTCAAAGTCCACACAGACTCTGGTGTGGCCGCAGACATTAATGTGCTGGTGATGCGAGGGGATTTGCTGGGATTCAATGTACTGTTGGGATATGATGCTATTAAGGCACTGCGGGGATAGGTTATCGGAGGAGATGGGACTGTGCGATTTTTGGAAACCCCAGTGTGTGCTGCAGTTCACATTGATCGGCCTGATTTTAAGGTGGACTACGACCCTCACCAAAAAGCATGGACTGCATCTTGGAAGTAAACAGAAGGAAGGGCGCCAACCGAACTCAAGAATAGCACTGCAGAGTACTCGATACCCGACAAGGCCCGTAATGAATACGAGAAGGAACTTGAGGCATGGATCCAGGATGGATGGCTGATCACCTACCCCAAAAAGCTGGGACCACCCAAGGGTCTGATTCCCTTAATGGTTGTAGTCCAGCATAACAAATCAAAAGTTCGTCCGGTGCTAGATTATCGTGAACTCAATAGATACATTGAGACGTACACTGCCGATGCTGACGTTTGCGCCAGCAAGCTGAGAGAATGGCGCCAGAAGGGCTCCAATGTGTCTATAGTAGACTTGCGGAAGGCTTATTTGCAGGTGCGAGTGGATGAGAAATTGTGGCCGTTCCAGACAGTGTGGTTCCGGGGTCAGAGATACTGCCTTACTCGACTTGGCTTTGGGCTGAATGTGGCACCGCAAACCATAAAGACCATCGTAAATGCAGTGTTGTCCCAGGAAAAGACCACTGAGGACGCAACTTCGGCCTATATTGACGATGTGTACGTCTATGAAGACGTACAATCTGCGTCGCACATCATAGAACAGTTAGCTCAATTCAGGTTGGAGTGCAAGGATCCCGAACGTCTGAGGGATGGAGCACGGGTATTAGGATTGGACGTTTGCGGGAAAGACGGTACCTTACGATAGAGGCGTGGCAGTGAGATTCCAAACATCCCTGATGTTATTACGCGGCGGATTATTTTTTCCTTGTGTGGGAAACTTATTGGTCACTTACCAGCGTGTGGCTGGCTCCGAGCAGCTGTGGGCGTCATCAAACGCAGGGCAAGTTTAGTAGCTACAGGTTGGGATGATGTATCTGATGATGCTCTTCTAACTCTGATGACGACAGAAACCCTAGAGAAAGTTAACAAGGAGGACCCTGCCCGTGGATAATGGTGTGTCGATGGGGACACTGTGAATGTGTGGGTTGACGCTAGTTCTTTGGCATTGGGAGTGTTATTGGAGAAACGTGGAAATGTAATTGAAGACGCGTGCTGGCTGCGACCCGTGAATGATGCTCAACACATCAACCTGGCGGAACTGGATGCTGTTGTGAAGGGTTTAAATCTGGCACTGCAATGGCAGTCAAAGAAGTTACACTTGTACACGGATTCTCTCTGCGTCTACCACTGGGTGTCCGATACTCTTTCGGGACGAACGAGAGTCCGCACTAAGGCAGCCAGTGAGATGTTACTCCGGCGGAGGGTAAACACCCTGATGAGTCTGGTATCGGAGTATGACCTGTCGGTGAGTGTAATGCTCGTGGCATCACACTGTAATCGTGCAGACCAGCTAACCCGTGTGCCTCACAAATGGTATGGATGTCAGGCAGATCATCAAGCACTGTGAGGCATGCCAGTCTATCGATCCTGCACCTGAACAATGGCAGAACGGGCGATTGGAAGTTGAGCATGTGTGGCAACGATTAGCGATGGATATTAGCAACTACAGTGGTAAGCCCTTTCTAACCCTTATCGACTGTGGACCCACTCGTTTTGCGGTGTGGCGGCAAATGACCAGGCAGGACTCGGCGAATGTTGTCTGCCAACTGTCATCTATCTTTCCTGAGCGAGGTGCGCCGGAAGAGATATTGACGGACAACGATGCTGCTTTTTGTAGCCACCAAGTTCGGCAGTTGTTGAATGAGTGGGGTGTCCGACTACGACTGCGATGTGCTCATGTGCCATCAGGGAAGGGCATTGCTGAGAGGAGCCATCGCAGCATCAAGAGAATTGCTGCCAGAAAGCAATGCACTATTACGGAGGCCACGTATTGGTATAGCATCACACCAAAGGATGGGAAGACACAAACAACAGCATCGGCCAATGCCATACACAAATACCGTGTTAGGATAAAGGACATTGACACTGTCCAACCAATCGACGAGGAGAGTCATGACAAATACAAGGTAGGGGATCCAGTTTGGGTTAGACCCCCTGGAAACCGGTGCACCACCAAGTTCAAGCGAGGACGAATATCTGGAGTGGTCAGCCAGCAGTCGGTCCTTATTGATGGAACCCCACGCCATGTGCGCGATCTTCGCCCAACTAGTAAAGTACATCCCACAACTACAGAGAGTGATGAATCCTCAGACGATGAGCTGCTGATGAGTGAGGTCACCGAGCAAGAGAGTGGTAGTTTTAGTTCGTCTGATCAAGCTGGATCAGAACCAGAACCAGAACCACACCCAGAACCAGAACCAGAACCTGAATCCGAGATGGTAAATACCACCCTTCGCAGAAGCCAACGAACTAAGGGGCCACCTCCGGATTACACACTATGTGATCATCAGATCAGGGGGGAGTGTAGTACTTACCAACAAAACAAATGCCCACGTGTTTGTGCCTTGTATAGGCAACAAATCTTGGGTTTTTATAAGCGGAAGTCTCGAGGTTGTCAGGAATCTACAGGCGCATGCGCAAGAGAAGGGATTGAGATAGTGATATAAAAGGCAGGTCGAGTGAGAAGGTTGTTGTTGTTGTTGTCATGTGACGTTAAAGTGACGCGTGCGTTAGCAGGTGATTAAGAGGCTGTTTTTTTTTGTGTGTCAAGTCGCGCACCTCGGTGAAGATCATATGTCGTGCACCTCGGTGAAGGTCATAAGGTGGGACAGCAAAGTCTAGGATTTCATAAGACTTTTCTTTCTTGTTAATTATTACGGCATCCGGTGGTTTTGCTTGGATGCGTTTATCATTGTTTTTGCCAATGTCTCATAGGATTGCGTGATTCTCGTTTTAAATTGCTGTTGATGGCTTATGCTTGTACAATTTGTCTGCGAGGTCGAGTTGCAGTTGTTACATAATTCCCAGTGCACTGCCTTTACCACTTGTTCTTGTATGTTCTTGGTTTGGTTTTGGGCCAGTTTGCATCATTCAATTATTATATAGTATATTTTATCGACTTTTTTGTCCACAGAGTCATCACTTGCTGTTTCTTTGTGTTTTATCGATATTTCCTTCGATTTGGTGTGTTCATAGCGTTATCTTGTGCTGCGTTTATTAGAGATTCATATTCCGTATTATGTGCCCTTTTAACATCCATGTCCAAGTGACTTCGTTTTTTTTTTATCTTCTATCACCCTTATGCATCTTCCGTATAGATTATCTCCCTTATTTTCTTTACCGTCCTATTCTTTATCACACTATTTTCTATTTTGTCGATTGTTCTGTGTCCTTCACTTCCTTAATACCCTTTCCTCATTTTGCGTTATGTGTTTTGCTAATTTTTTTGTGTAATACACACATTATTATTATTATTATTATTATTATTATTATTATTATTATTATTATTATTATTATTATTAGCAGCAGCAGCAGCAGCAGCTTACATCGAGCTTTCACACAAGTCAACAACCGATCGGATTGGAAACCTGTGGTGTTCTCTGTTAGCTGAGTGACAACAAGTCTCCCTACTTAACATTTGCAAATGAATTTGCGTTTGCGCAACAGCCTTTTATCGTTGATTTCTCGTTGGCAGTGGCCATTGTTTTATACTGAAATTTGAGTGGCACTAAGCCTCCCCAACGTCCCAGTTCTCTTCGCACTTGTCCAGCCGATATCTTGCCGGCGCTCCTTCCTCGGCCTTTCAATCCTTCTTGACTCTTCTCGGCTCTTTGGTATCACTTTTCTATTGGGAGGAACGGTGATGAGACAATGGGGGGATGCATGATGGAGGTGTATAACTTGTAGATATGCAGCTTCGTTATATTGTCTTCTTGTATTTTCTCCGCATTTAAGGTTTTCCTTAATATTTTATCCGTTTTCATTATCGTTAGTCATTTTTTTGCAGCTATTCCTCTCATTCCAATTTCTGACATTCTTTTTTCGAAGTTTTTCGGAATTTATTATTATTATTATTATTATTATTATTATTATTATTATTATACGTGGTACTAGCAGTCGTAGTATCTACATTGATAGTTGTATTTAATGGCGAAACATTTTCAAAAAGATAATATTTTTCAATTAATTTTATCAATCGCAGAAATCAATTTCAATGATGGAACGAATCCTTTCAAATTACCCATACCATTGTTATTTGAAATCGTCTTCACTCGTCCTGTAATTGTTTTTATCTAGAAACACTAAATAACATGAATACAATACTTACATAAAGACAAGAATAACAGTGAGAGAGGTATCATATTATTTATAAACATTTTAATATTTATTTAACATATTACATAGAAAACCCAACACAAATAATAGTTGCTAAGCTGGTTAAAAACGAATAGTGTTTTTTTTACTCATGTTCACCCCTTACCAAGCTTATCGCCACTTGGAGGTAAGGGGTTCCTATTTGAGGCCGTGTCTAGGAGAGATTAACAAGATATTTGTTTATGTTACATTTAAACATGAACATACCACCGCAGACAAGAAAACCGGCAACAGGAACCCTACTATTAGAATAGAAAGCTTCCTTGCATTTAAGGGCATCGACAGAGAAGTAGTTAGATCTTATTGCTAAGCGAATTCGTCGGAGATATGTACGTCGAAGAGGTACAAGGGAAACGAGATTATCAGAACACATTCCAAAAATATTTCTAAACCAGGCACAGTGATGCAACATTGCGACGATGGGACAGAGGATATAGCTTAATTGATAAAATGCGGCCGAGTAGATGTATAGCTCTTTTTTTGGATCCTATCGGAGAGAAAAAGAAAGAGACAGAGACAATCGGTATGCACTAGCCCAAGTGTGGCAACAATACTCCATGTATAGGCGAATGGCTGCCTTTTAGCAGTAAAGGATACTCTCAGATATGAGTAGCCCTCTAGCTCGATGAAGGAAACCCAGCTTCTTTTTTTTTACACGGTGATCACCACTTATCAAGGCCCGGAAGCCACTCAGAGATAAGGTTTATTGCAAGTACAGTACGTTAGTGTGGAGATTTGATGAAGTGTTTACTTAAAGGGGTGGTTCATTAGGAATTTGTTAACGTTGGACTTGAAAACATCCAAGTTGTAGTATGGTGGGAAGCAGGCAGATGGAACAGTGTCTCACTGGCGTTCAATTCCAAGAAAGAAGCTTTGTTCATGGAATCCACGTTTTGATTTAGGCACAGATAAAGAGTGGGGGAAAATTTTCACCGTGGATTCAGCTAGACGGGTGTTTTTCGTGAAAGATTGGCGAGGAGGGACGAGAGATTGGAGTTCAGACGAGCACCTGCCATAGAAATAATGATAAAACAAGGATAGGCTCGCAACGTCTCTTCTATGGGAGAGAGGTTGCAGGGTAGAGAAAAGGGCATCCCCCACTAAGCCAAGAAGTCTATTTTGTACTCTCTCAAGGTAGGGTAGGCTGTTTTTAGCAGCTCCTGCCCAGATATGGCAGGAGTATTCCATCCTTGGACGTACTTGGCTTTTATATAGATAGAGAATTGCATCAGTAGTGAGATATCTGCTGGAGTGTTAGAAGGATCCCACCAACAGACTTGATGTACATGTGGTAACAGACTTGATGTACATGTTCCATTTCAGATCAGGAGTAAAGGACAAACCCAGAAGCTTGTCAAAACACAGGACCTCTCATAGACGAGAGCCATCCATTTCAATTGATGCCAGGTGGGGATCAGAGCGTTGATGATGTTAGGGTAGGAGTTTGGTTTTAGATGCATAAAAGGTAACCAGCCACGTGTTTAGGGAGGTCATTGATGTAGATCAGGAAGGGAATAGCGCCAAGAATTGACCCTTGGGGGGCTCCAGCATTAATACTGCAGGCCTCTGATTTTTGTCTATAGACCACAACTCTTATGAGCCTATCAGAGAAAAATGATTTAATGGTTGAGAAATCATTTCCAGTTATACCGTAGCTGGAAATCTTGTGAAGTAGGCCCTTATGCCATACCTTGTCGAAGGCCTTTGATATGTCAAGATCAATTTCCCTAGAAAGGAAGCCTTTGTCAAGAGATTCACTAATCCTGTGAGATATAACCGTTAGCACATCTGCGGTAGATCTTGCAGAATGGAAACCATATTGTGTGTCACTAAGACGGTTATTTCTGCTGAGGTGGTTGACTATTTCTCTATTTGATATGGATTCCAGCATCTTACTCATAACACACAGGAGGCTTCTTAGTCTGGACTGAGAGGGAGATTACTTATCACCCGAATTCTTAAATACAGGGCATACTGATGAGGTTTTGCAAGGAGTCGGAATGTACTTCTCCTTAAGGCAACGCTTAAATAGTTTCGTAAGTATGGGAGCAAGTTCTGGTTGAAGCTTTTTTAACACTATAATTGGGATGCCGTCAGGACACGTTGCTTTACTGGAATAAAGGTTCTTGATTAGCTTGGCGACCTCATGCACATATATTTGTATGTTACCTACCGTGTTCTGTGTTATAGGAGGAAATATGGGGAATTGATGGCCGAAGTCGTATAGGGTAGAATTAGCTGCAAAGTTCTTGGCAAATAGTTTGGCCTTGTCTCATGCTGACGAGATGACCTCTGGACCATTGATAATGGTTGGGATAGAACGGACACTTCTGTTCAGGATCCTATTTGCTATTTTTCAAAACTGGTGGGAACCAAGCCGCTGATCAGCTACTTTGGATTTAACAGATTGGGCATATAGCTCCCTTGCATTTTTTATTACTCTTTTATAGTGGTAGATCGCGTTCCTGAAAGCAGCTTTAGTCTCAGTGCATATACTACGTTGGTAGTTATGGAAAAAGTGATTTCTGTACGCGATAGCATAAGCACATTCTGGGGAGAACCATGACTGGCTGTTAGGTTTTGTTGCAATTTTTTAGATGGTATGAATGTGTCTATGCCTACAATTAACCATTCGGTCAGATCTGATAATATAGAGGACACATCCTTTTTAAACATGGAATGCAGAGGTAAATCACATACGAATGTACGGAAGGTGTTTCAGTCAGCCATAGAGTATCGATATACAGTACGGTGGAGGGGTACGTCTGGGGACTTATTATATTTCATTTTTATCTTAACTGATACGACGGAGCGGTTGGAGGATCCCAGAGGAGAATGAACGGAACATGAGCATAGCTCAGGGGAAGTTGAGAGGAAAAGGTCCAGGAGGCTTGCATATTGACTAGTCGTATCGGGAACACGGGTGGGTTCGGGAACAATCTGAGTGAGGTTATAAGCAATGGCAAAATCATGACAAAACCTCCTCTCGTCCTCTGTCTTATTTGAATGGGTCAGCCATTCCACGTAATAGACGTTGAACTCACGACAGATATGGATGTTAGCCGAGGGATGTGCAGACAGGATGTGGTCTATTTCCTCAGATATACTCTTAAAGATAGTAACACCGCTGTTATGGGGCCGATAGAGTGCAAATATAAACGCAGTGGTGTAAGCAAGTGCAACCCCGAAGCACATATAGGGAAAATTAGGATCTTCTCTAGAAATATCCCTGCTACACGGGAAGCCATAATTTATGTAGGCACATATTTCGATGTCCATGGCGATCTTGGGGGTAAGATTTAGCTGTTAAGTTAGAGTATCAATTTATTATGAACTCATCTTTGAAGTGGTCGGTCCTATTCCAGTTTCGCTTAGAAATTATATGTTCGTAGGGGGCTACGTTGGAAGATGGGGTTCTAGGTTCATTCGAGTTTTTTTTCTGGAGATAATTCATGTTGAGGTTTTGGGATTTGTAGAACAGGTCGGCATACTTGGTTAAAGCAGTACAGAGAGGGAAAGTAAGAGAGAAAAAGACAGGATGTTTTTGTAGAACATGAAAAGTTAAAGCCGTTACAATTATCCACTAGTATGGCATCGAGAGGCCCCACCAGAGACTACTGCATGGTCCAGAATCCATTCACCAAATGGCAATACGGCAGTCCTAGTACTTTGCGCTTGCTGATAGGACAGCCTCCTTAGTGGGTAATCCAAGTTCGGGTCCCCGACTATCAGGCGAATAACGTCAGCCCAGACGGAACGCTTACCTCCAACACCCTTACTAGTGACATGGCCACAAGGATAGACATAGAGATAGAAAATTTCCGACATCTCAGACTACTGTTCACCAAGTACTACCGCCTTTACAATGTCCTCAATGTATTTGTTATACCCATCTGGGACAAATTATTATCAGGGAGGTCGTTTATGAATATCAGGAACAATAATGATCCAACACTCAACCTCTAAAGCACTCCCGCATTAATGTAATGCGACTTGAATACGCATCTCTAAATGGTGACCTTCTTACGTCCAGTATGATAATTTATCCTCATTAGCACACTTTGTGGCAGACTTTGTCAAAGGCCTTGGATATACCAGGGTCTACATCCCTGGATTCGCCCGCCTTATCCTGTACACGATAAATGGATTCAGAGATAACTGTGTAAAATGTCTGCAGTGGAACGATATTGCCTGAATCCATTCTGTTTGTCAGGGAGATTTGCTTTTGCGGGGTAGTGATCTAATGTTTGATTAATTAAGGTCTCACAGATTTTAACGAAGAGGGGGAGAAAACTAATGGGGCGATAATTGAGTGGGCTTGTTCCTTCAACAGAATGCTTGTTACACGGGTACCATTGAGGCCATATACCAGCTATTAGGGAAGCAAGATTCAGCAAGACATTTATTGTATAGCTTGGGAAGTATGGAAGCTTGCCCGGCTTAACATTTCTTGATTTTTATAGCAGGGATGAGATCAGGCCCAAACGCATTTGAGGTGTATAAGATTTTTATGATATATACAAACATGTGAAGGGGTGATTTTCACATCATCTAACGTGTCTTCAGTCCGCATACGGAATTTTGGGAGGGAGTTGTGTGTTGGCTCTAAGGTGGGGTTGGAAGCATCTTCTAACCTACTGTAGTTCCGATTAAATACGTTACATTTCGAAGGAATGCTGAAAAGATGGATTGTTATTAACTTTACTTAGACACCAAAATAACATGGTGTAATCAAAAAGCAGTTTTGTCTTCTCTATTGCTGTACATGAAACATCCTACAGTTGCTCAATTGAGGAATTATCTATGCCCCTTTATTTACTATACTATTTGAGATTTTCAAGAATCACGAGTTCCTACTTGTTGCGATCATATGCGTACCATGATTATATCAGCATACTGTTGCTATTTCTCTCTTACAATGAATTCTCGCATCTACGAATGTTTGTCTATTTGTATTTTACTTATGACGTACAAACCGTTTCAACGCATGCCGTTTTGGTACAATGGCAGCTGCCCAATCTGCAGTGAACCATGGGGATGAGTGGGACTTGCAATGATACTTCCATTTGGAAACCTGTGCTTAAATGCCTGCTTTGCATCATTCATTCGTGTTATTGACATACTATGTAGCAGGAATGAAGAAAATATCAGTACACGGGGCGTCTGTGGGTTCTCTGATGGCTTCCTAATCAACCCTGTTTCAGTACGTTGTTTTTTTGAGCAGTGGTGTCTCACCCTGAGGTTGGGATTTAAATGTGATGCCAACTGACACAAAACACATGTATTTCGGCATTATTATCTCATGAAAGTGCTGCATCTATACTATCAGGGACATGATCGATTAGGGTACAATCCTGACTTGAGGGAGAACAATAAATAATATATAAGTAACTAACGCAGTAATAAAATGTGAGTCGAAAGCACATAAAAGCCTGGAAATCCGATTCAAGATTTTAATCTCTAGTTAAGGAGAGGATACTATGAATTTAGACTGCAAGCCCGTGCCTATATCTATACGAACTCTTCCAGCAAAATGGAAGGTGCCCTGTCATGTTAAAGTAGTTAGAGGGATGTAAGAGTGTAAGTTTGTTTCGATTTATGCTAAGATATCGGGGGAGTTTACTGAAAGGTAAGACCCTACATGATCAAGATTACCTCTAATCCCACGGATATTTGTAAAAACAAGCCTGAGGGTTGAAGACGAATATTTGGGCGGGGGGATGCGTCTCGTTTTACCGTGGTATTTGTTTGGGTTGTCATTTCATGTACAGTTTTTGTATAATGTCAGTTAAGGGCTGGAGTGTTGAGCAAAGCGGGTCGGTTTGGACGCCAAGTATACATATACAGTAGTCCATTAGCCGAGTCTTGTCTAGAAAAGTGTGGTCTCGTAAACGCCCACCAGAGATAGCAACAAGGTATCTTTCCATGCGCGACATGGCACAACAACTATCCTGATATTATACAATTGATGAGCAGTCGCTCTAAACGCTACCAAAGTGTTAGAGTTACTGTACTGTCAGGCGGAAACAGCAGCCAGACAAACTGTCACTCAGATACATTCAACTTCTCAAGCAAGACCGGACCAAAGAAATCGAGGAAGCACATGTGACATGCAAGCAAACCTATTTTGCTCAGTTTCTGAGATAAAGAGAGAACTTTCAAATAGGGAATGGAGAATATGGAACGGCCTTCAATGACCTAGTCAGAAAACAAGGGCAAGTACAGGGTGACTCAAATGAGTTCTTGGTTATGTACTTCTGTTTCTGGCTAATATATTAAGAAGAATTGTGAAGACCGGCGATGGGAAGAGACTATCTACTCCTTAAGCAAACCGTAATCTGTTTGAGTCACCAGCTCTAGGAAAGTTTCCGTCCATGACTGAGGAGGCCTCCCTCACCCAGTTTTATTGTCAGTTTTATTTCCCTTAGATAGATTATCTGACAAAGGTAACCATGCGCCTGGTTTCTACACCAGGTATTTCTCCAACCTCGCACGGATGAATATATTACTTTATTTTTTCTATTCTACATAAATAAGCGGAGGATTGGTGATAGATCCCCGTTTAACATTTGCAAGAGAATGTATGTGTTAACTACTGTGATAAAACTTATCTGCTCTAGCAACTAATCCGTAGTAAAAGCAATTAACAGGATATTAATTATTTAATGAATTCTATATATAAGAAAATGTAAAGCAAAATATATATATATATATATATATATATATATATATAGAGAGAGAGAGAGAGAGAGAGAGAGAGAGAGAGAGAGAGAGAGAGAGAAGATAATATAAAGCAAAGAAACAAATTGTGGAACTAGATCTACATAGAAAGACTACACACTAGAGGAATAGATAGATGCACTTAACTTGATGTTCTTCGAGTGACCAATGTTCATCAGCTAAAACATCAGTGTCACCACGTGGAATGAATTATGGTGCACAGGTTAGCATTATTTGAGAGCAGTAAGAGAAAGACAGCGAGATTTGCTTTAAGAACAAAATGTGGGATGTCATGTAAATACTTCCTTCTTTTATTTATTTGAAACGGTATGATTTTCGATTTCCATAATAATAATTTAAATTATTATTACGGAAATCGAAAATCATACCGCAATATACATGAAAACGTATTTCCCCAAGGTAATTATTGCTGAAAAAAGGATTTTCAATTGTCTATTGTATCTATACATACATTGCTAACTATTATTAATAATATTAAACCAAGATGCCACAAGAGACAAATCTGGTAAAGTAGAGTTTCAAGCAGGACGGTAGCACGGTAAATAAAAATTAAATAAATTAATACAATAAAATAAATTATTTTTTTAGTAATTTCTATTTTAAAATCGCATTAATGTATAGTTAAATTATAAATAGATTAAATACATTTTTAATGCAAGTTACCCTTAAAAAATCAATATTATATTTCATTGTATAACATGGGGAGCAGATTTACCAGTTAAGAATGGAACTTTGGAAATGTGATTAAAATTATACAATGAATACATTAATAAATCAGACTAAGTATTATACTTTTAGATGATAAAACAATGATAAGTCCCCCTCTTTCTATGTGTCCAATTTGAAAAAAAAAACAAAAAAAAACAAAAGGAATAAGATGGATAACGGATAGCTTTTGCATACAAAAAACTTATATGAATTTATATATATTTTATTATATACTAGCGGGGGTACCCGGTGTTGCCCGAGTGTTTGTTTCCGGGACGGGGGGGAGTTTTAAAAATGTTATGGTAGGTAAGTAGGAAGGATCAAACCCGGAGTCATGAGTAAAAGTAGGAAAATAAAGTGTGAAAAAAAACAAAAAAAAAACATCTGCAACGTTAACAGTTCGGCCACCAAGAAAAGTCCATTCCAGTTGTTTAGGAAACAGAAAAAAACGACTATGGTAGGTCGGCGCGTACGTGAAAATATAATGTGAATTGTCCAGCACGCTAACCACTACGCCACTGAGCACTGCAGCTTAGTTTAGTGATTTTAAATAACTTCACATGAAAGAACTACGAAGACAAACCGGTGTTCTCTTCTCAACTGTTCCTTGTGAACGATCCCCAAACGGTGTTAAGTGGTGGCAGGGGGAGGAGGAATTTATTAGAGAGAAAATATTTTACCACTTCCATTGATCTTAACCGATTTTGGCCGTGACTTCTCAGCAGAAAAAGTATAGAAATCTATGATTATCGAGGAATTTGAGAAATAATAAGCCTATAACACACCTCAGATATTGGTCTGCCGTTTGTGCATATTATATTTGCATAAAATATCTTGCTTTTTTATCATATTAATGTCAAAATCAGACGGGAAAAATGAGTTCATTTTATTTATATAGAAGATAGAGAAGATAGATAGAATAGATAGATAGAAGAGAAGAGAAGAAAGATAGATAGAAGAATAGAAGAGAAGAAGATAGATAGAAAAGAGAAGAAGATATGCATATATATATATAAATATATAAATATATATATATATATATATATATACGCATCTTATCTTATATAGTGCGTACAAAAACCTATAGCACATTTAAAACACAATCAATAAAATAAAAATTTAAAAGTTACATCAATAATTTAAATCAACATCTCCATCCGATCAAAATAAATTACAATTCCAAAATTAAAAACTTATCCATTAGCCTTCATTTTCAAAGGTATACCCTCTGTCTCTCTCTCTCTCTTTCTCTCTCTATCGCCCTCTCTGCATGCAGGCCATCTAGAAAATATGGTGTCGAACGGAGAAAAAAGGCCAAAGACCCCAGTGTTTTGATGTGATGTTTTGAATATAATAAACTAGTTATGACCAAAGTTTCATTTCATTCGGACAAAACACTAAGAGACGGGACCTAATTAGATTTGAGGCCCGTTTTTTGGGGGGTAACCTCGTATAACATAGATAATCAGTACTGCGTTCCATCAGATTGAATAACACCCGTTAGAATAGTAACATGGTTCGATGTAATTTAACTAGTATGTCGTTTTTATACTTACTCCGATGTGCGAATCGGCAGGGGATATTATACTTTTGGTGTCTTCTTATGCTTTAAAACCAACGTTAATAGAATAAATACGTTATTGCACCAGAAAACTGGCGTACATTTAAAACGCGATTAAAAAAATTGAAATTTAAAAGATGAATCAATAATTTAAATACTATCCAATGAAAATAAATAAAACTGAAAAATGAAAAACGTTTCTGCAAAAGCATTAATCTAAAAAAGGAAGATCTTCGAGACAATACTAATAATGAGATATGTCAAGTTAATTTATATAAATATTACTTATTCGTTGTATTTCAAACCTATTTTCGGTTGCTCCCAGAAACATTTCTTATTAATTAATGCCTGGTATAGAATAGTGTAATAATAAATTCGATAATATAAACTCTATCTATACTGTATTTTCCTAACAATTGATATTATTTAGTGCTATGTATATTGTTAATCGAACACATAAAACGTACAGCAAAATATATACATAAATAACGTTAATATATATAAAGCAGATACTATATTTCCGTATATGTTTTGCTTTTATATAATATTTAAAACGCTACAATACCATAGAGTAATTAAATGTATTAGACGATTAACGGTGAAAATCTTAGTAATTATTTGTAACATGAAAAAATTTAAATATGAATACTTTAGAAATATTAAATTTAGAAGGAAAATAGTATAATAGTTCTTACCTGTTTTACGACTTTTCTTACAATAAGTTTGTTTTGCTAAATCACATAATTAATACGAATGTAATATACGTGATGTGATCTGTAGAAATTCCGTGAAGTATATCTATTTTAATTAATATTTAATTATTTGGGTCCTTCTTTTTTACACTTTACGTAACTCGATTAACATCTATATTCCTTATATTCTTATAAAGTTCTGTAAAATGGTTCACATATGTCTCACCTCTCTTCTTGGTTTATTAGTATTCTTCTAGTATTCATTTTCAGAAAAAAAAACCTGGCAATCATCCAGGATTTCAATTTATCTTAACTTTGTGTTACCTAATCGGAAATTATATATTCTCAAATCCAATTCTTATTCAAATCCTATCTCATACCACCTTACCTACAGATCCCACTCACTTCTTTCTTGTCGTCCACTTCATCTTACCAACCCTAAAATTCTGTCAACTCACCTATACATAATATGTCTAGCTATCTAGTAAAATAATTAAGACACCGCCTGTTCTAAAAAATAACGGATTATTTCAGAATGTGGAGCAAACTTATTGTTATTCATTGTTATTTGAATATTTTCACTATTTCTTTTATAAACCGCTTCTATTTAGCTAAAGAGTCGAATTCTTATCTCATAATAAATAAACTACGCACACTTATCTTGACACAATGAAAAGCGAAGCTCTCTGTAAATATTTATTGAATATAAATGAATATTCATGAAAAGTACAGTGCTTAGATATATTATATAGGAGCATAAAAAGGCAACGTAGATGCAGTTATGGAAGCCCAAAGACTCACACATTCTCTGTTTTATTCCCAATCTTTTACGACTAGACGATGTTTACACCATCGAAGAACGCAACTGCAATTTTGTGGGAACAATAGCTAGAAATTGCAAAAATATGTTTCTAATGTATTCCACGTTGCCACGCTTTCCTATATTCATTAACCCGAAATTCAATTAACTGTCAAGGACGCGGTCCTATCAGCAGGTGCAAAATATTGAGGCTTCTGCATTGTCATTTCGTACATAAAGTTCATGTAGCTTCTAGCGAGGCTCTTTGATGTCATACCAGTGGGAACATCTACTGCGTTGTCTTTTCACTTTCTCTTTAACCCACGGAGACATGTTATTAACAACTCCGCTGACCTCTTTCACAATCTTTACAATTAATTATAAAAAAACAAGAGATACTTCAAAAAACAACTCCCAAAGTTAACCCCACTATTAGGCCTCCTTCTCTAATTTGTTGGGTGAAATGTTCCTGCTTAAGGACAACAAAATTAAAGAAATAAAAAAAAGAAACAAATGAATTCGTCTTTGAAAGCCAACAACCGATGGGTTCCAGATCCCTCCAACCTCCAACCTTTGTCTCTCTGCCTCTCCCCGACGTAACCTGTCAACTCTTTTTATACATGTCTCCCGCGTGATTTTAGATAATTTCGCGTGACGTTCATCAAAGCACACATTTTACAACTATGGGCGACATCTTGATTTCTCTCACTCTCTCTCTCTCTCTCTATCTCTCTCTCTCTCTCTTTCTCTCGGTCAAACTCGCATGACACAAACGCGGTAAGACTTCTGTTCGTTTGATCTGTTTTCCCTTTCATTTTCTCATTTCTTTCTGCTAACTTTAAACAACATCTCTCCCTGATCTCTGAATCAGATTCCATAATCCCTCATCCACTGTGACGGTCGTCTTTCCATACTTGGTCTCTGAGGTGTCTCGCCATCCTCCTGTGGCACATCGCTTTCCACCGTTTCATTTTGCACTGGCTTGATATCAAAAATAGTTCTCGGTACTCCATCTACAGCAATGTTGTTGCTAGTATTATTCTCTATTATGCGTCCTCTGCTCGACTGTGTGGTACATCACGCCCCTGGGAGCTTCACCCATATTTAATCATCGAGTTTGATGGTCACTGTTGTCCCCGTCTCCCTGCTTGTCAACTTGATACCTCCAGGAGTATTTGAATATTGACAGTTGTGGAACTGTCCTTTGCTTCTGGCCCGATTAAGCCGACATGCCGTAGCAATAGACCGATCGCTCCGGCGAAGTGTTCCCTCTGCGTGCCACTGCTTTTATTGTCCTGTGGTTTCTTTTCTACAATCCCGTGCCCACTGGATTTATAGGCAGCTCTAAAGAATGTATGAGCATTCCATTTCTTTAGCACATCCACAACTGCTGCTGATCTAAATGAAGTACCGTTGTCGGTTAAAAGCTCTTCCAGAACCACCACATCAAGGGATGCTGCTATTTCAATGCCCGTTTCACCTCGCACCCTTTTCCATAGGGCAAAGCACCTCGGGACACGGACGATCATCGGCATGTAAAGAGCAATCCTGTAACGTGTGAGATCAACTGTGAGTCTTTCCTAGGTCCCAGTCACACCTAGTTCTCCAGCTTCCTGCACCCTTTGAGCAGGGTCAATTGACTTATACGTGTAACAAGTCCTGACCAATTGCTTTATTTGTTCTATTGGGACACTTGAATGAACTTTTCTCACCAGGTACAATGTCCTCTCTAACCATATATGGTGCAGATTGTGCAACTAACGCACGATGAATCGCTGCAGGAATATATTGTTTGTTGGCACAAACCAGCTTTTTTTTACTCTTGTGAGAATATTGGCGTTGTTCTTCTCAGAGCCAACCGTGATTACGCGCCGCTTAAAAAAAAAACTCCTGCATCAGCTCAGCCACCAAGCGAGCTTGCGCTTCACTAGCACCTCTGCTGCTACTTTCGTTTTTAGCCCTTTGTCATGTGAAATCATCGATTTCAGCAAAGTAAACACAGTGGCAGAATCTGTTTTCACACAGAATGTTGCGTATTTTAAGGCCAGATAAACCTCTTTTGGTAACTGCATTTAATTCTACTACATTGATATGGCTAGTATCATCCTTCTTCCGTAGCCAGGCCGTATCCTCCGAAACCACTCACCCTATTTCCAAGACAACCTCGTGTTGCAATACTGCTTGAATCACACTACACTACTCTATCCAGTGTTCGCGGCACGTTCCACGTTCCCCGAACTGGGTCTTGCTTTTCCACTTCTTTCAGGACCTCTTCAATCAAGGCGGCCGTTCTTCCTCCCACTCTATCATCCCATCCTCTACCTTCGGCATGCCTCTTGATATAGTTGCATGCTGATTTAAGCCGGCCGGCAATGGGGAAATCTCCGATCAGCCTATTGCATACCGAAAAAAGACCCCGCTTGTTGAGCTCGTTTTTCTATTGGTGGGAGCTCGTTTCCCCTCCGAAATTTCAGGGCACCCGACGCAGTTCGTTTCAGCTTTAATCACAAAGCCGCCTCCCATCCGAACATTTTTCAAGTGAACCACAATCTCCCCCACAGTCACCAGAGTTTCATTCACGAGGATATCGTGGATATACGAGCTCACGGCGCCATCTCCCTTCCCCGATTTTTCTAGAATCTTCCTTAGAATGGGTGGCGTGATCTTGGGCACTGAGTTCAGCCCGGACCCCACCTTTGTAAGGCAGTATGTTCTGCCTTTATATCTGACTAACTGGTATTCCCAGAGTTTCTTGGCAACACAGAGTTGCAAAATGGCAGATTTTAGATCGACCAACTTAGAGGCACCGTACATTTCCCTCAATTCTCACTGCATATATCTATAGCGTCACTCCCAGTATGGCCCTCGACGTGTCGGGTCAATTCTCGGAAATCTAGTACTGACCTGCCCATTCGTTTGGCTGGTTGCAGAACGGCCATTAATGGCAAAATGCCCGATTCTTCGTCATTTGTCCACGGCAACAGCCTCCCCTCCTCGATCCATCTGCCCTTTTTTCGTTCCAAAATTTTCTTGCTCCTCCTTTGATATCCATTTCCTTTCTTCAACCTGTTTTATTCCTTCGTTGGCCTGGGCTATTACTGCGCATCCAACTGGTCCGAACTTCACACTATTGTTGCCGACTGTGACACCTCCAAGTCAACATATTACGTCCATTCCGGCAATCGCTGAAGGCCAGTCATCAGGTGACCATTGACCATCCGACCTACTTCAGGTGTATCTTGTCATAACGTCATAAATTTTGACTTATTAAGGACTAGCGTGTGTACTCGGCCTCGCCCGGGTGTGGAGAGGTGCTATAATAAGCTATTAAGCAATCCAGCCCTGAAAAAAATTGAGTCACCGTTATGTGGACTAGAACGAAGAAAACTAAAAGTATCGTTTATTTAAACCAATTCCAAAAAGAATGCCTGACGCTTGTTTTAAACGTCTGTGTATATAGGAACTTATCGACGGTTTTATTCGACCAAAACATCGTCTTTCAAATAGTACAGGTCTAGATGTGCGAGTCAAGAGTTTTTTAGCGGACATATGTAATAGCACAAAAAAGACATTTGACCTTTAGGTAATATATATATATATATATATATATATATATATATATATATATATATATACACATATATATATATAATTCTTGGTCCGTTAGTAATTCATAAAACGATATTTCTACATTACCAATTTAATTAATATTTTTAGACAGACTATCCTTACAGTTGAGGAAAGCTTATAGGTTATTACAATGAATTAAAACTTAAAATTATAAACATAAAATTAAAAATATATTTTGTGAGTCGATTGTCTGAGACGCTTCTCATTTTTACTTCCGGTTACTTCCGTTTCAACGACTCCCGAATTACAAGATTTTAATCAATAAATAAAAAAAAACGTACTCTTATTTTTAATTTAAATTATGTGTTTATCTTTCCAATTTTTTAAAATTTGAAATTCATTTGTTTATCTTGAGGTTTTTCACCCATCAAACATTACGTTTTAGTTGTTTAGTTTCTTTAACGGCATTGTTTATATAAATAGTTTAAAAATACACAAAATAGTTTGTTTCATCTTTTCTAAACTATTAAAAATAAGAAAGTTGCCGTTGAATTTTTACGAGTTGCCCCAGCGTAATATTCACACCCAAACCTCCCCATGTAAAAACTGCTGTCGGATTACGCACCTCCCAACCTTGAAAGCTGTTCTAAACACGGGGAGGTTTGGGGTCTATTCCAAAACCGTTTTTAACATGGGGAGGTTCGGGTATTTATAATACGTTGGGGCAAGTCGTAAAAATTAACGAAGTTGCTATAATTTATTGCAAAAATTTATTATCATTTATTTATTCGACAAATAAATAACATTTTCTATAAACATTTAATTATAGAAATAGAAGTGAATGTCAGTTTTTTTTGTTTTTAGTTTCTTAATCTGTTCTTTTGTTGATGTTTCTACATCACAAAATTTACTTAACTTTTCCTAGCGTTAAGCCGAGCCGAAAGCTGAGAAAATAATTCATTGTGAATTTATTCAAACAGTTTTTTTTTCCAAAATAAACATTTAAAATAATGTAACACTTATGCCCTTATGTTATCGCGCTTATTTTACAATAGTATTTTCACGTTTAATTCAAGTTTTACAATATATTTTTGTTTATTAAATTGTAAAGTACAAATGTGTGGAAAATCTAATTCCCGAAAAAAAAAGAATACTCTTGATCGTAACAAAAAATTTAAATTGCCGAACTCTTGAAGATATGACATTTATTGTTTGGGATGAATGTACAATGGTACGCAAATAATCTGTAATGCCTCAATCGAGAAGGTGGTTAAGGACTCTTGTCTATCTGAATTCTTGGCTCGTGTCGTCTAGATTTCTCTGAGGTTGTTACATGAAATCCGGTTTGCTGAAAGCGAATATAGAAGCGGCAGGCAGAAAGAAAGACAAACAATTTTAGTCTATCTACAGAAGCTTAATTTTCACAAAATTATGTAGAAAAAGGTTGTTACAATTCTCACTTAGCTTTTGTAAGTTCTTTTCAAAGTCTCAAATCTCTTCACAGACAGCGACGGACAGATGGATGTCGGATTCAACAAGCAATCTGATTCAATTCCCAACTCTTACTGATCTGAAACTCTCCACACTAATTGACTAATTTTCGCACCACAGTCGTATATATAGTAAGGCATGTATGGGGTGGAAATTCTCCCCAGCCAATAAGATTTCGCCACGGAATCTCATCGAAATCCTAAGCTTCAGGTCCCTGGGTGGGCACAATTCCCATATCTGAAATCTGAATTACTAATTCTCACGATTTTCAAGGTCAGATATCAATTCTGACATTTGACCTTGAGTTCATTTAAGGCCAGACAATGTTATAAGTGAAATTTCCTGTTATCAACTTTTAGCTGTAAAAATATATTTCTCTGGCTTAAAACAATATCTATTTTGACATGAAATAAAATATACATATTTATCTTCTCTATCTTTAATCCTTGAGTTATCTGGCGTCACCCGGGAATACAAAGCTACCTCAGCGTAGTTCTAACGCTCCTCAATGGGGGGGTACGTTACAAATAACTTGAGGCTCTTGGATAATCCTTGCCAGATTTATTTTGCAATGTCAGACAATTTGGGAATGCAGTATTATTTCTAAGAGGAAATTTCAGACAAATGTTACCTGTAATTCATCAATCCACACCAGCAGATGTAATAAATGCTAACCTCAAATATTCTAGTCTTTGGTGCCATGTAAAGGCATTAAACCTAACTCAACATGCGCGTGTCCAGTTGAATCACCACATAAATTTTTGCATCACTTGTAGTAAATTTGGAACGGAAATATCCAGTTGATCCGAGTTAAGTGCGAAATTCTTTGACTCTTAACTAATTAATTAATAATTATTATAACTCTTAATTTATTACACGAATTCTACTTGACTGAGTGAACGAGCTATTCTTGAATCTCTATACAAAGACTGCCATGAATTTAACGCTATTATTCAACGTAAAAGTCCAAGTAAGGTAGTTAAACACAAATCCATCGACACTGTTGCGGAAGCAGATAAAGGGCTTAATTTTCTAACAGCTAGATTTGCAAGGGATGCCACCGTATGTACTGCAACTGAAAATTGACGTACTAATTATCATGGTGTGATATTGTTGTGGTTGCAAGGTTGAACAATAATTAGTAAGGAAATACAATGAAGACGCAAACAACAAGATAACGCAATAATAAGTGTATTAAAGAAAAGGTATGTTTACAATATGTACAAATGACGGTGTCGAGTCAGAGAGTCTTGGTGGGAGGACATGTACGCTCTTCGGCGTCACTTCCGGTGGCATTTGAGTAAGACACACCAAGGCCAACCTAGGCTTGCCATTTATAATGTTATGTTATTCGCATATGCAAATAAGTGGTTGCCACCACAACACCCCCCCTCCCAAGATTTGAAGTCACACAGATTTCAATATCTTTTTCTTTTTGGGTTTACCATTAATGGTTCATTCAATTTTCTTTTCCTACCTGATCTTCGGAGTTCAGCTGCATTTTGAGGCGGTTCCAAATTAAAAGATTCGTATATGATATCTATGGTGTCCTCCTCTTCGACTGTTGTCGTATCATCACCATCTTGGATAAGACGTTTTTTATCTGATTTAGGTGTCTTTTATGTATATTCTGTGGACCTTTAATCATGTATGTACAATCACCAATGCGTTTATCCACTACTCCACATTCCCATTAAGATGTGCTATTTCTGTAGCACTTAAAATATACTTGATCTCCCGAGTTATATTTCTTTCTTCTCGTGTGTGTAGTGTTTCGGATAATTGCCTGCCTTGGCAATAGTTTGTCAAACGCTGATTTTACCTTTCTGACAAACATTAGATCAGCTGGTGATATGTTTGATTGTGTACTAGGATGTGGTGTAATCCTATATACTTGCAAGAATTGTTGCAAAGCTTTTTCTGTTGGTGTTCCAATGGATTTCTTTAACGCTCGTTTTAGCGTGTCCACGAACCTTTCCGCGAAGCCGTTCGACCTTGGATGATACGGCGGAGTCGTGATGTGCTTCACTCGGAACGTGTCGCAAAATTCCTTAAACTCTGCGGATGTGAACTGCGTTCCGTTGTCAGTGACCAGTGTGTCTGATACACCGAATCTTGCAAACAACTCGTATAGGAACCCTATTGAGTTGTTCGTTGTTGGATTCCTGCAACGCATTACCTCCGGCCATTTTGTGAAACTATCGCATACAATTAAATAATAGTTTTCACTTACTGGACCAGCGAAGTCCATGTGGATTCTCGACCATAGTTGGTCGGTTTTCGGCCAAGGTTTGTGTACTATAGGTGGAGATTTTGCCGCTTACTGGCATCCTTTACATTTATCAATTGTTGTCGCTATGTCAGTGTCCATGTTACGCCAGTACACGTAGCTTCTCATTAACGACTTCATTCGATTTATGCCCGGATGTCCTGTGTGGAAATCTCTTAACATCCTGTTCTGCAATGTTTTCGGTATTGCTACTCTCTCGCTGTACAGTAACACATCGTCACATATGGAGAAAACTTCCTGCACCTTTGTGTCCGTTATAATTTTCTCTTTTATGTCCTTTATATATTCGTCGTTCTCGGCTTCCCTTTTAATGTCCGACAAAGTTACGGGTAGTTCCTTAATGATGTTTGCTACCATATTTTTTACTTCAACATTTGTCCGAATTGCTGCAATGACTGATTCTTCCATATTGTGTTTCTGTGGTATCAGTCTTGACAGTCCATCCGCATGGCAAATCTTTTTTGATGCTAGATGTTGTAGCTGGAAATCGTAATTAAGTAGTATTGTACCCCAGCGCAGCAATCTATTTGCGGTGTATACCGGCAATCCTTTTTTTGATCCATAGATCGTGACTAACGGTTTATGGTCGGTTTCAAGTATGAATTGTCTACCATATAAATATCGGTGAAATTTAGTCACGGCAAAGATTATGCTCAACGCTTCTTTTTCGATTTGTGAATATGCCCTTTCGGCTGGTATCAGCGTTCTCGAAGCGTGCGCTATTGGTTTTCTAGACCCATCCGGCATAATATGTTGAATGCATGCTCCTAAGCCGTAGGAGCTAGCGTCACTAGCGACGACTATTTTTAAGTTCGTGTCAAAGCGCGTTAAGAATAATTCGGATGTTAGTGCGCTCTTTATTTTGTCAAAAGCGGTTTGACATTCTTGCGTCCAGTTCCACGGTGTATCCTTTTTAAGCAGATTATTTAAGGGGGCTCGCAAGTTATGCATTCTTTCAATAAAAGATTGGTAATAATTTGCGAGTCCCAAGAAACTCTGCAAGGTTGTTACATTATCGGGTGCTGGCATATTTTTTATTGCCGCAGATCTGTCTGGGTCTGGACGTCGTCCATGTTGGTTTATTACGTGTCCAAGATACTTAATCTCGCTCATACAAAAGTCACATTTACTTTCTTTTACTTTAAACCCGAATTCTTGTATTCGAGTAAATACTTGTTTCAAATGTTCCTTATTTTCTTCTAGGGATTTGCTCCTGACAACAATGTCGTCCAGGTATGCACATGCGCACTCAATACCACTTAGCATGGTGTCCATCGCTTGCTGAAAGATGGCAGGCGCTACTTTGATGCCAAAAGGCAATCGGTTGTATTTGTATAATCCCTTATGCGTATTTATGCATAGTATTTTTGAGCAATTCTCCTCGACCGGTATTTGCAAATACGCGTCGCTCAAGTCTATCTTGGAGAAGATATTACCCCCATTCCACTTCGTGAATATTTCCTCTGGGCTTGGTAGGGGGTAATGGTGATCTTTTAATAGGGAGTTGACCCCGGTCGAAAAGTCTGCGCACACTCTAACTTCGTCATTCTTTTTCTTTACGTATACGGTGGGGGCTGCCCACTCGCTGTGTTCTATTTTTGATAGAATTCCCGTCTGTTCCAATCTATTTAATTCTTTATCAATCTTTTCCAACCCAGCGAACGGAACATTTCGCTTTTTTCTAAAAATTGGGCTGGCGTTTTCTTTAAGTTCAAACGAGGCCTTGAATTTATTGCAGAGACCTAAGTTAGTCGTGAATGCCTCAGGAAATAATTCTTTTAAATCGTCTTTTATATTTACTGTTGTTGGAGAAGAATATTCTAATTTTCTACAGAATGTATTGATTGGCTTATCCCATAGTCCGAATTTCTCAATTAAATCTATTCCAAACAGATTTTCACTATTTTTTAGTACGAATATTTTTAATTTCTTCGAAATCCCTTTCAATTTTATCGGGAGGACAACTTCTCCTTCAAATTTTATACCACCACCAGTTACGGTCCGGGCTGCTTTACTAGTTTTCATCATGGCCGGTTTTCCCAACTTTTTCCACGTATTCATGTTTATTATAGAAACATCGGAGCCAGAGTCGAGTTGTAACTTTATTGATGTTTTAAATATTTCCACTTTTACCTATTTTCGCCGATCTTTGTCTAATTTTGTATTTTATTTTGTTTGATGTACTCTCTTTCTGGTGTAATCTTTATATCTGCAGCAATCGCTTTTTTGTCCCACCTTCTTACAAATGTAGCATTTGTTCTTCTTATAAGGACAATCTTATTCCCAATGCTTTTCTGCACATCTTTTACAGTTATATCTAGGAAGAGTCTTGTTATATTGTCTACTATATTTATGGTTATTATCTTTGGAATATTCCGTTCCATTGCTTTTCTTTGTAAAGTTCTTGGTTGGTGCGTACGGTTTTCTAACTTTTCTTACATATGCCACTCCGGATTCTTCTATATTTTTTTAATCCTTTTTTAGTGTAATGGCCCTTTAACAGTCCTCTGCTAGTTTGTGGAGGGTTAAATCTTGCTCAGATTCCAGCTTAGACAACACTCGTCTGCGTATTTCTGTATTTTTCGTTGAACTAACCCTTGAGCGAAGATTAGACATTTAAAATCTTCTACCGTTAGTTCTGCAAGCTTAAAATTATCGCAGTTTTTATTGACAACTGATGCGTATGTCAAATAATCTTGGTTGTCCATCTTTCTTAGATTCATGCACAGCCATCTTTTATGAAAAAGAGATATATTTGGATTAAATAATTCTTTTAGTAATTTTACAGCTTCATGTACTCTAATTCCGCAGTTTTTTTAGGTAATATGTAATCTACAAATTTGCTGTGTTCTGATGTACGCAATTTTCTGAGTAAGAGGCTCACTTTCTGACTATTTGGCCAATTTTTACAGTCCAGTTGAAAAATATCCTCGTATCTTGTGTAGTATGCTTCAAAATTCTTCTCTTCCTCAGCCACATAATGAAATGTGTCCATGCTATTAAAAATAGCTGTATAGGAGAAATTAACACTATCGACATTTTTTCAATTACTCTTTAGTAGTTCCAGTGTTTTAGCAAAACGTGCCTCTTGTCTTTCTTCATATTCCAATTGTAGTTTCTTATGCCTTTCTTCCTGTTCCAATTGCAGTTTTTTCTGCTTTAATTGTGCCATTTTCTGCTTTTCTTCTTGTTCCTGCTGCCATTTCAATAATCTGCCTCTCTCTATTCCTCGCGGTCAGCCTGTGCCTGTATTTGTGTTTGCCAAACTCGTTTTGTGTAGCTTGTCTGCGTTCATCCCGCTCAGCCTGTGCTTGTAAAAATTGCATGAACATTTTTGATAAGTCTTCCATGTTTGTTTGTTTTTTTTAATGTGTAGTTAAAAAAATATTGTACCATATACCATATACACCGGGTTGGGTTACAACAAAAAAAGCAAATTGCTGTAAGCTCCTGTTTTCAATAATAATATCGCTGCTTGCAATAATATATTCTTTTTGCGAGTCACGCTGCAAAAAAAAAATAAAACAGGTTTATCTGGAATCACGAAATGGAATTGACTTTCCGTTTTTAGGCACTTACTAATAAGTAACTCTTTCCACAAAATAAAAGTTTTTTTTTTTTTTTTAATCGAGTCACAATTGAATAAATGTATGCAGTCCATTTAGTTCTTTGAGTTTTTTTTTCTCTAGCATTTTAGTAATTAAAATACCTCTTAAATTGAGATTACCTATTTTTCCGTGACGTTTTACTGTATTATCCGTTATTCGGTGACAACTTCAAGAAAAAAATCCTTTCCTTGAATTTTAGTTTTAGCTGTGGTATTTGCTTTTAGTACAGACGTCAACCAAAACATTAATTAAAAAGTCCTTTAGTTGTTGTTTTGTTTACGGAGAACAGTAATTAGAATCCACTGGTGAACTTTTTTCGTAGGTTACCTCCTTGCTTTTCGTAATACGGGTCTGAACTGTCGTTTTTGCGACGGAACAAAGTTCGCTTTTTCGTTTGCAAGTTGGTCCTTTAGTAAGATTTGTCGTGTAGCGACAAACAAAAATTCACTTTTACATTCGTTTGCAAGTCGGATTCCCAGAAAACGGCGTAAATTGTCGCTTTTGCCACGTTAGAGTTTTTTTTTTCACTTGAGTTGAAACTTCTCTTTAGCGTAAAATCCGTTTGCTCGTCAACACTTTGCATTCCTTAAAAAAAATGGTCAACCTTTGCGTTGTACTTTTTTTTTAAATAGTTCTTCGTCAAACTGTTATATTTGACGCTTCATAGCTCGTCGCCAACTGTTGTGGTTGCAAGGTTGAACAATAATGTGTAAGGAAATACAATGAAGACGCAAACAACAAGATAACGCAATAATAAGTGTATTAAAGAAAAGGTATAATTACAATATGTACAAATGACGGTGTTGAGTCAGAGAGTCTTGCTGGGAGGACATGTACGCTCTTCGGCGTCACCTCCGGTGGCATTTGAGTAAGACACACCAAGGCCAACCTAGGCTTGCCATTTATAGTGTTATGTTATTCGCATATGCAAATAAGTGGTTGCCACCACAACAGATATATAAACCAATCCCAGCTTTGCAAGGGCACATGAATTCCAGTAAATAAATTAAGAAACAATACCATAGAAACAACAATCTTTACAGGACCTTTCACAGCTGAATATATCATCATTCCACGCATTCCTATAATTCCACCGGATACACTATTACACTTTAGGAAATTTCAGTTTCCAGTATTATTGTCGTTTGCAATAACCATCACCAAATCTCAGGGAACAATCTTTACAATTGTGTGACTTACATATACACACTGGCTGTTTTCTCCCATTGAGAATTTATGTTACGTGTTCAAGGGTCACTAACCCAGAAAATCAATATCAGCTAAGAATACGGAACAACAAAAACTGGGTACGCTTACGAAATGGGGGATTAAACCCATAAGAAACATGCGTTTTCTCATTTGGAACTTTTTGCATTGCGCTAATTTGAGCCACAGCAACTCGTCACAAGGTACAGCTTATATATATATATATATATATATATATATATATATATATATATATATACTAGCAGTTTTCCCTGGTTTTGCTCGGGCAGTATGTTCTGTTCATTAAATTTTGTGCATATGTGTATATTAAAAAAGTGTGAATATGTACGGTAAATCATTTCTACCATAGAAAAACGTTAGTAGAGACTGTAGAGGTCAATTTTGTAAATAAGTTTAACCCACTTTTGAATCATTAAATTTACGGCTTTCGGCTCACATTAAATGAAAGAGTTTGCCCCATGTCCAAGTAACCTACACCTAAAATTTCAAGTGTTTAGACCCAAAATTGGCGGAGGAGTCCTGTAGAATATGCAAAGGTAAACTCCATAAACGTCGAATTCTTGCCAGCCAAATTTTCGCTTAAAACATATTAAAAAGCTTGTTACATATCTGAATACACTTTAGGTAAACTTACAAATGTTTATGCACAAAATATGTTAATAGTTTGCTAGAGATAGCATATTTGATCCCTTGGCAGAGAACTTTTCGACATAACGCCATTTAAAAAGTTTGCGCTATGTCTGTAATACACTTTATCTTAAGTTTTAAATGCTTAGACTAAACATCTTCTGAGTCATTTCGTAGAGACCGCTGCGGGTATTATTTTTAAAATTTGACCCCAATTAGGACCGCTTTATTGTTTTGGGATCAAATTAGGGTATAAGGTTAGATTCATGTCCCAGTAAACTATACTTAAAAATCCAAGTGTTTTGCCCCATAATTGGTGGAAGAGTTTGGTAGAGTTTTAAAAGGTCAAATCGCTGAATTTTGACCCCTTACCATCAAAATTCATGGTCAAAACCCAATTATATATATATATATATATATATGGATATGATCTATATAATACACTTACATACATAAAATGTATCGACCAGACAAGAACGTCTACCAAGTAAATCGGTCAGTTATCAAGGTTTAGATGACGCCTTGATGAAAGAACGATTTCAAATGAGAAATGTTCATTACCTGCCAACATCGACGTATTAAAGGATACCAGGCAACGTAGGTTTATTAAATCGCCAAGATTATTGTGGAAACTATGCTTTATACGCCATAACTGATATCATTCATCCAATGTATACTGATTTAAATAAATATTTCCCGAAATGTTCGGTTAAATATTCATTGTTTTATATATGATGCTACACACTTTTCTTAAGGGAAGATGTATGAATCCCAATCAGATATTATTTAATTTATCATTATATACGCCATTGAATATTATATTAAATCGCGATCGATATCGAATGTACATTATATATTGACTGAACGTTTTACATTTTAGTGAATAAGTGTCCGTATGGCATAACACTATGTCAATTGGATATATATATATATATATATATATATATATACATACATACAATATATATACAATATATATACATATCCAATTGACATAGTATTAATCTGATATATATATATATATATACATATATATATATATTTCTGCTATCACATAAATTTATATTAGAAATATAATATTTAGACATAAGTGAACTTTTAGTCTTTTCTAAACCTGTGTACAATATCTGAGTAAATTTTAGTAAGTTATGAACACACACATGCATAAATATATACATATATATACATATATATATACATATATACATAAATATATATATATACATATATGCATGTATATATGCATATATATATATATATATATATATATATATACTAATGAAGCTTTGAGTTAAAATAGTAAAAGAAAATAATAGTCGCTGATTAAATTTCGAGAAAAAACATTACAATTAACCTATCACATATTTAGCACTTGCATAATTTAACTTCTTAAAATTCAACAATGACAAATAAGAATTCAATTATATAAGGATAAAAAAATCTACCTAAAATTGTTAACGAGAAAACGAGGCTCATCAGCTGCCTTCCATGTGGCTGTAGAGATTTAAAAACAGGACATGTGTTATTCGTTATTATAATTGTATTATTGATAGATTATTTAATATTGCAATGTAATTAATTTCATTTTAGCAAATCACTGTTTTTTGATTCTATAATTGCGTATACAGTCTAATTCGGCGATGATATTTATATTGCCTTGTGTAATCGTATCTCGAATCCTCCAGAGACAAACTATTTTCTTGTATCACATCTATTAAGTGTAAATATGACTAGAACTTTCTCTGAGTCCAATTCGAATCTACAATTATGCAGTGCATATCCGGTAATCTTACACCTTCCCTGGAGGATTGCCACTTGTAAATCGTATCTTTAAACAAAGAGCTTTGCATGAGAAATGATATAAATATATAATGTAAATAGTAGCAACATAATTTGGCTAAATGCCTTTTCTAAAAATAGGAACATGTGCATAATATGTATATATATATATATATATATATATATATATATGTGTGTGTGTGTGTGTGTGTGTGTGTGTGTGGGAGTGTGTGGATGTGTGTTAATCTACTGCAATATATAATGTATATACTTATAGTACAAGAGAAAGAAGGACTATGCAGTACTATGAGAAAGAGAAATATAATTATGATTGAGTCTCTAGTCTTCTGTAATATTGTATTACTAAAGCTATTAGAAAGTATTGATTTTTAAACCTATTGAACTTTGTATTTCTAAAAGTTTTCTTGAGAAAATACGAACTAGTTTCGGAGTTAATAAATTTTGATTATAGAGAGTTTATATGTGTAAGCATGCATGTTTTCTATATGTTTTATATATATATGTATATATATGTATACATAGATATATGTATATATATAGGCGTTATATATATATATATATATGCATGTATATGTGCGTATGTTTGTGTGCATGTGCGTGTGTGTATGGTGCTAAAGATCTTCATATAAATCTAATTCCGATAAGGAAATTAGATGCAGCTTTTTTTTTTCTAAAAGCTTGCTGTCCTGTCGGATTAATTCCTTGGAACTTCTTTTTACCTGTACGAAATTTGCAACAAAATTACTTCATTCTTTTAAAGTTTTTAATGTCATTGGAAATCAGTAATTTTCTTATGTTTTTTGGTAGTTTGTAAATGTGACAAGGATATAAAAATTCTTCTCTTTCTTAAACAACATTTCGCTATGTACAACTTTTACGGGGTCTTCTCCAATCTCAACAGTGTATATTATCTTTTTGTATCTTTGATTTTATAAGAGTTTCACATTGTTATTTATGTTTTATGTTTCATTATGCAACAATTTATTCTTCGTATTTTATTCATCTTAGATTTTATACATAGTTAAGACTATTTAAAGAGATATTTTATTATGTTTCAAAGTAAAATTATAGTTACATTATTTTCAAATTATAGTTGTTTTCTCTGTTTATTATTTCCTGCTTTCATATCTTTATTTTGTTTTTTTTTTACATTTTCATATGTTTGTTTGTTTATTTAATTGCTATGTGATATAAAAGAATAGTTGAGTAAGTCCCTACCTTATTTAGAATACTGTTTTAATAGAAACAAGTATTATTTCTATGCTAGCTCTAATATGCAGGATTATAACATGTTTTAAGCACAATCCGAAGAAGTATAGCATTTTTAGATAATTTCACGTGATAGTAATTGCCTGTATTTTTGAGATGAGGTGTTTTCATTGATTGGGATTGTCGGACTGACTTTCTCATCTTGGTTGTTATAGTCACAAGGTTTCGGCCGTTTTGCCATCCGGCCTTCATCAGGTGGTTTGTATCGAACTGGGGAACCGTTTGTTAGGAGTCTCGAACCCAACCCTTTATTATTATTACGGGGGTACCCTGGACTCCAGCAGAAAATACAGACAATTACTATCCAATCGGTACGGACCCGACATTGTGATTGAATGCCGACACCTAGAAAAGCGTCATGTGAAACTGGCAAGACTCGTTAACCATCTAACCTTCCAGTACAGATGTAGAGACTTAAAACTCATACCAGCAGGGTTGGCATTCCAAACAACAGTGGATTCCAGGAAGGCACGTAGAGTTGCGGAAAGGGCAGGGCATGCCCTCGTTCGAGAAAGGATCCAACACGCCCGATGGAATAAACAAAAACTAAGGAACGAAATCTCCGACACCTAAACATCGTTCCTTGTCAAAGTGACTCAAGAGGCAGACAGGGTTAGAATCCAATCAGATCTGGATAAATCGTATAGACAAGGATATGAGAAGGTCAAAGAACGCCAAATCAAGAAGCTCACAAAGCTCAAAGACCAGAGGAATGTAACATTGAAACACCGCTCACCTGTGGAAGCAGTCATCAACCTCAGCAGCCGTAAACTTAGTCAGATAAGTTCACGTGATATTTAATGTTTCAAATATATTTTACTGTTTTAGATCTATGCATTTTAAAACATATTCAGAAACTTACTATCAACTGACTTTTACAGTAAATGTTAAAAATCATGTAAATTCTTTACACAATTATAGTCGACATATTTTTCACGTAGTCACTAATTAAATTCAGGCATTCAAAAGGTTTATTAGTCACCCTGCAACGTAAAGTAATGTAAAAAACGCTGTTTTGTGACAAATGGTATCATCCATATGAAATACAATTTCTTATTGACAAATACGCATGGAAAATTGAAGCAAAAAACTTAGTTTAATTTTAACCCGGTTTAAACTGCTTTCTATTGACGGGTTTAAATATATACATTTTTATAATAACTTTTACGTGGACGAACACAATTATTATCAATCACTTTAGTCTACTCATCCCTCTATAATAAATTTCTAAGCATTTTTATTTGCTTTTCAGCACATCAGCTGCTATACTTTTTATAACACTAGCAAATACATTATCTAATATTGAGTGGAAGATTTTCATGCATCTAAATTTTATTTGCAGAACTGAAACAATTTCAACCACATTTAAATGGATAATTTATGAGCAAATATATTCGGTTATGCTCAGGTTAGAAAGAAAACTAAGTAATAAAAAATGATCATTATGCCAAGTTTACAGTTGTGCCCAAAAGACACCCGGGCAACGTCATGTATACTTTTCAGTATATATATTATATATTAGAAACGGTGTTACATTGGTAACTTGTGGTTTTTCATATAAGTAAAACTAATCTGAAATACAGGAAATTAATTGGTTTACTGGAAAAATAATGTTAAAACGAAGGACATTTTTCTTAGTTTCAAAGGTTTTAAAGACACTTCCTTGAGGTCTGCGTCTATTTTGTAGGGGCAGCTCTGCGTGTAATTGTGAGGCAAGGTTTTGTTTGAGCCACTGGCAAGGATGAATCTAGGGGATATATATATATATATATATATATATATATACATATACATATATATGTGTGTGTGTGGGTGTGTTGAAGAGAAGTTGTTTTTATTGATCTCATATTGTAAAGGAATCGCTTACCAAATGAGCAGTACATATTTGGAATTACTTGTCTCATTTTATATATATATGTGTGCTGTGTTGTATAATGTTGCAGTAATCAGTTTTATAGTTTTTAAAAATAAAATATTTAATACAAAATCTTTGGAGCTAACATTGTAACCTAGTATTCTTACAAAAGACCAAAAGTGAGGATAGTATAGGGTGCATAGCCGGTTTATAGATTTGCTTAATGACATTCATCATTTATTTATTCCTCTTTTCCTTTCTCTTGTGAACGCAAATTATGCATTAAATGATAATAAAAAAGTCGGATTCAAATATTTAACATAGCAATATTTCAAACTAGCAAAGCTATATATATATATATATATATATATATATATATATATATATATATATATATATATATATATATATATATACTAGCAGGCTGGCCCGAGATCGAATGATGATATATAAATGTCTTAAACCCCATATTTTAATGTAACCAAAATTTGTGGAATCGCCCATTTTTCAATCAAATTGATACGTGCCTTCTCTAGTTGGGATCTCATCGCAATGTTCTCTGAAAAAATTTAACAGCTTATTCGCAGAAACACTCAACTACAGATTTTAATCTACATTTAGAAAACCTACTCCTGATATTATAATATTATATACCATATATCATGGATTGAATAAAAGTATTAAATGCCAACGTCAAGAATAGTTCTTTAATTTTTTTCCTGAACAGAAACACTCATGTTGAACGCACTTCTCTTATATCAAATAACCTACTTGCGGTTTTATATGCCTGGCGTTATTAATAATAGCTTAAGTCAAGAGTGTAAAACCAGAAATTAATGTATCATGTAACAATTCTGCTCTAAACAGACACATTTCTTTCTAAAAGGCCCCTGTCATATAAAACCACGTACAGTTTGTAACAGCATGTGTAGATTCATGTGTTCTGTCATCATTTGTTTTCAGTTTCCTCGTAACATTATATGTATCGAAACTTGCTACTTGTGTATAATAAACCTCCTCAGATGCATATGTGACGTAAGGCGATGTAATGTAAAATTTAGTCAAAATCTCCTGCTCCTTTTTCGATGGAATTATTCGATTAGCGATTATCTATACATATCGAACACATTTCGATAGCAAACCTATCTAAGAACACTGCTTTATACAATAAGTACCTTAGATTACATTCCAAAGAAATCGGCGCAACCTTTTGAAATCCGAAGGTAACGACCTCACACACCTAAACAAAGCACACAGGGAACACACTTCATATTGTAAAATTATATATATATATATATATATATATATATATGTATATGTTTATATATATAAATATGTTTATATATATATATATATGTTTGTATAAATGTGTATATACATATGCATATACTGTATGTTTATATATATAAATTCGTATTCCTATGTGTTTGTTTGTTCACAAGGTGATTGATATATTCAAAAATCCATTACTTTATCATATTATTCATTCCTTCATATGCTATGAGTATTGCAAAATATAAGATTAAAGAGGTGACTTCATTTGCATATTACATTAAGGAAGTTAACTTTATTAAATAGCGGTGTATTATTTATTGTTTATAGTGAGATAATTATGTTAAGTGTTCTGTTTAAGTTTAATCTTCAAATTTGATAACATATTGAATTTAATTTTTTTATTTTAAAATAAACAAACAATTCAACTATGATGCTTTCTTTAAAACAAAAACAAAAAAACTTTCATTTACGTTTTTTGTACTAGTTCTTTTTTTTTCACATTTTTTGGCATCGTAACTAATTTTTTTTTGTTTTAATAACGCAATAAGTAATAACTCATCATTTTTATAGCATAAACATTCGGTTAACACAATTTCTACTTTGGTATTTTTTAAACTAAATTATTTACAGTTTGTTTCCTTGCAACAGACTGTAAAGACCTTTCTTTCGAGACTGAGGTAGCATAAAAGAAATTCTTTTAAGCTGAAGTATAGTCATAAAAAGGTGCTCAAGATCCGGAGAAAAGCTTCTCTTCGTATCCCTTCTGCCGAAATATCTGGTGGAGAGTTTGTCACATACTTCTTTTTTCGAGGGGGTTACATTGTCGTGTTTTCATTCGTTCTTTTATTTTTATTGCGTAATGATAGAGTTGGCACACAATAATGAAAGACTGCTCAATATTCTTAGTATAGCAGGTGTGGTGAAACCGAATTTCATGTCGACCATGTATATACATAGTTATATAAGATTAATGCTTTTCAGATTCTCGACCTATTTTCGGTTGAGTTACAAAAATCATAAACATTTATATACACTATTAAATATGATATATGGAAAACAGTTTCGTGCTGCTGATAGGCCAGCTGTCTATATCCGTGTGAATTGCCATCTCGCTGGATTTTAGCAGTAATGCACACAGACACGCCAGGTTCACCTTAAGCAGATTTATGATAATCTTTTTCGCAAATAGAACACAATCAATCTGTTTGACATCTGTCTGTGAGGAAATGCAATTTCTCTCCAAGACTATTGGTGTAATATTTGCAAACACAGTTCACTGCCTAATCTGACTTACATTGGTGGTCTTACTTCTAGTTTTTATTTATATATTTTATTTATAAAAATAGAATGTTAACTTTATTTGTGATTTGTGTACCTTTTTATTAACTATATTTGATTCATGATAACGTGTCTAATAATTTCTTAATTTTCGAATGTTTGCCTTGCTATCCTATGAGTAAATTACTAAACAATAATCAACATCGCTTTTAATCAATAATGTCCTAAATTACTATTATACATATATATATATACATATATATGTATATATATGTATATATATATATATATGTATATATATATATGTATATATATATTAATAAATTAAAAATTATTATTGCCCTCTACAATGAAATATCTTAGCAGATACAGTACCAAGGACAGAAATTTATACAAAAATAGCCGCCGTATTTTTTTATGTATTTCACTTTCTACTAATAACCATTACGATTTGTGAACTGCTACAATTGCTTCTGTCCGATTATCTCTCCAAATTGCGTATCATGAAAAATTTCTCTAATAATTTTCTACTTGCACTACCTCAGCCATCATAAGATACGCTCATAATGCTATACTGTAATACTTTCTTTTTATCTCGATGTGTTTATAACACTAACGATATCTAACGATAAAGTGTTGATAACACTAACGATATTTAACGATAAAGTGTTGATAACACTAACGATATTTAACGATAAAGTGTTGATAACACTAACGATATTAAACGATAAAGTGGGACGATCCTTGTCGTTTTGACTTATACACTTTAGACAAACGCACATATTCTGTAATTCCCGGTTTCACCATTACCGAACAATAAAGAATGCTTTTTCGATACATTCAATATGAAAGTTTCATCAGTTAGTTTTTTTTTTCTTTTTACATTTGCTACGCAGAGTGTTTTAGCGCTCTCTTATCATTTGCATCAGTTCTTAAATTTACAATATCATTGTTACATTAACATTCTCGATGACGCTTCACTAGAGAGAAAGAGACAGAAAGAGAGAACAGAAGAGAGGGAGACAGAGGAAAAGAGCGCAACAGATTGTGTATGTCTATATGCGTGTGGCATTCTCTTTTCCTGTTCTCTTCTTCTCAACATATTCTGTGTTTACGTATATGTGAGTGTGACCGGCATCCCATTTATATAGATTTGTGATAACTATGTCTTGCTAAATAATAAAACCACATGTCGAAACGTACTACGGAGTGTTCCTTTTGCTTGCCACATTGGTAATCATTAGTAGTCGATGGGTTACCATTTGGGAATTCTAGGAGCTGTATGTGCTCTCCGCTCATCTTGGCATTATTTCCAGTCGTCCTGTACCTCCACTTACCACTAGTATGCAACAATGTTGACTCAGGAGAGACGTGGTTGGTTACTGCGCGACGCTTGCGACACGAATTTATCGGGCAGGGACCCTTACACTGGGTATCCATCGTCTGTCAAGCAACCTTATATTGTCGGGGATCCTGTATGTAAAGGTAGTGTATATAAACAGCCTAGCTGTCTAACGAGCTATATAAATATATGTTAAATTATATATATATATATATATATATATATATATATATATATATACAATATTTATTATGACACTATATATACATATTTCAAGGTCGTACCATTGGTTTCGATACACCGAAAACAGTAATAATGTACTGTGGAAAATCGGTATAATCTCTTCGGCGACAAAGAAAAAGCTGGAACTAATGCAAAATGAACGAACATAGAAGAAACGCTAGACGAGCGTTTAAGACTCAGAATTTCATATTTAAAAAATATCGTTTTAAAACCGACGCTAATAGATTATGATTATGGAAGAAAGAAAGGAAGAAAGTGTGTGTGTGTGTGTTTGTGCGTGTGCGTGCGTGTGTGTGTGTGTGCATGCATAGCGGGGAAGGGGGTGCTATGGAAAACTCTCTAAAAATATGAATGTCCTGTTAAACCATATCAATAAATAAAAGTAGGACAATTAACGGTCATAAATAATGAGTAAGGCATGAATATATTAATATGATTTTTAAAAAAAATTAAATTATTTAAATTAATATAATTAAATAAAATAAGGATAAAGATAAATAAGGTAAATTTAATAAATAAATAAAAAATAAGATCTTTAAAAGAATTATTAATTTTTTTTGTTGAAAATATTAATATTTTAATTATGAGAGAATAATAGTGAATGGAGACATTTAAGATAATTAAAATAATTAAAGGAAATTAATCAATATTAAAAGACTTAACAACTATCAGATGCGAAGGCTGTGGGGGGAAGGGGAATAGTTTCTCTATAAAGGCCATCCTTATTATTGGGGGGTTTATATGGTAAAATTAAGGATATTAGGTGGTAAGAAAGGTTGAGATATGATTAGAAGAGAGTTGGTTTGGAGTTTAGAATGAGAGGTGAATGTGGAATTGAGGTGTCTATGCGTGAATAGGGTGTCTTTGTGTAAATAGGGTGTGTGATAGTAAGGAGGTAAGGTTGCGAGGAATGTTGAGGTATGATTAGAAGAGAGATGGTTTGAGGCTTAGAGTGAGAGATGAATGTGGTATTTAGGTTTCTATGTGTGAATTAGGAGTCTTTGTATAGATGGCGTGTGAATCGGTTAAGTTATGATGTTGTTAGGCCATTTGGCGAGGAGGAATTTTCTTTTGTGGGGACATTGTCTGAAGATTTCGTTTTTAATATTCATACAGGCTATGGATGGGTTATTGATAGCCTAAAGGATCCTAAATTTTTCAGTAGTGCAAAGTGAGCAGGTCTTGAAGGTTGAGTCGTAAGATATTTTAATATCGATGATCGACCATTTTATTTTATATGGAGTATTAGATTCTTTAAGCGACCAAATCTTGGTGGCTAAAGATATGTCAAATTTCTTTTGGGGATATTTGAAAGTCGAGTTATGTGCATACAGTCTCTGCTTGAAGGTACCCTGAGTCATTCCAATGTAGATTTCTTCTTTACCTGGGTTATTTTCAGGAATGACTTTGGCGTGGTAAACGATAGATTTTATTGTGCAGCCTCCCCCCAGAGGACAGGTATCTCCTCCCCTGCATGAGCAGCGAGGGTTAGGGGGGTTCATAGGGATTGGGTGTTTAGATGTCAGGATAGAGCCGACTGAGGGACAGCAGGAATAGCTAGTTTTGATGGTGTTTCTATTAAAGATTGTATGGAGTTTGTTTTTGGGTGGAAAATGTTTATCTATTAGAAGAAGAAGTTGTCTACCTATATTATACCTGACGTTGACGGAGAACGGAGGGGTGAACCAAATTATGTTCCTGGATCTGTTGGGTCTGCGCTGTCTGGTGGGTGGATTGGGCATATATGAAATATCTTCCTGGTATCCACTTTCTCGGAGCGCTCTGTTATAATATGGCGCAGCTTGTTGGAAAATCTCTCTGCTGGATGAAAGGTTGGAGATTCTTCTGCTGATGCTGGGGACAAGGTTCTTGAAAACACGAGGTGGATGGCATGATTGTGTATTAATGTACTTAAGCTGTTCAGTAGGCTTGTGGTAGGGTCTGGTAGAGTTGCTGGGAAGGTCCAATGTAACATCTAAGAAATCCACACTAGTAAGGTTGGTGTCACTGGTGAAATTAAACCCAAGTTCTTTAAGGAATGTGGTCAATTGTTTTCTGAACCTGTCGAGATTTTGACCATTGCAGTTGCGTGAAAGACATAATCCATCATCTCGGTATAGGCCAAATTCATGGTTGGGGAACTTAATTATCTTAAATTTCTCCATTCACTATTATTCTCTCATAATTAAAATATTAATATTTTCAAAAAAAATAATAATTCTTTTAAAGTTCTTATTTTTTATTTATTTAATAAATTTACCTTATTTATCTTTATCCTTATTTAATTGAATTTAATTAATTTAAATAATTAAAAAAATTAAAAAATCATATTAATATATTCATGCCTTTCTCATTATTTATGACCGTTAATTGTCCTACTTTTATTTATTGATATGGTTTTAACAGGACATTTATATTTTTAGAGACTTTTCCATAGCACCCCCTTCCCCGCTATGCATGCACACACACATACACACACGCGCGCACACGCACAAACACACACACACACACACACTTTCTTCCTTTCTTTCTTCCATAATCATAATCTATTAGCGTCGGTTTTAAAACGATATTTTTTAAATATGAAATTCTGAGTCTTAAACGCTCGTCTAGCGTTTCTTCTATGTTCGTTCATTTTGCATTAGTTTCAGCTTTTTCTTTGTCGCCGAAGAGATTATACCGATTTTCCACAGTACATTATTACTGCGTTCGGTGTATCGAAACCAATGGTGCGACCTTGAAATATGTATATATAGTGTCATAATAAATATTGTATCTTCAGCTCTCACATCTACGATCGAACACTTTATTGGATTTTTTTCATCACCCCTGGACACGCTATATATATATATATATATATATATATATATATATATATATATATATATATAAACTCGTGTATATATCCCAGATGTATGTTTCTATTATAAGTCTGTTTTAACTGATGAGTTTTAACATTCTGATATATTGTTAGATGAAAAGGGCCGTCCCTTATTATGTAAGAAAGAAGACATACTAGATAAGTGAAAATGATATTAGGATAAGGTTAGAATCGAATCCTGTAGGCAAGTGCTAAATATAATAGAGAATGGAATGTAAACATTTAGTCTATTATAATTCTATTAGAAATAGTTAAATATTGTTTATATCGGAAAAAGTGTCAAGTGTCCATTCTTTAGAACTCTAGATATTAAATAATGTCAGTTAAATGAATGCATACTGCGAGTTAAATTATATTGCTTTAATTTAGGATTAAAATTGAGGATTCTTTTGTTTGTTAAAAATGTGTTGGACAAACATATGTAAATCATGTGAAATTAGTCACGCTTGGACACTTCTGACATCATACTCAAAGGGAATTTCTCAATGTAGGAATCTGAGAGTATGAGTTAGTCAGTTGGCAGTTGATCAATCGATAGTTGAGAGTCGACAGTTAATGAGAGATAGTCAGTTGGAGTGGGAGCCTTTAGAAGCGATGTTTAGGATATTAGATCATGTAGATACAAGCTGAATTTCTTACTTTATCCACCGACCGAACCGATGAATAAAGCTATCACAAATAATAATTTGTAACTGTTTGTATCGTGTCGTCATTCATCACAATCAAAAAGGTAAATGGAGTTATCATTATCTTGTAATTCTTGTGGAAACTCTTCCCAGAATTATGTGTCCGATCCACCAACATCATAAGTTAAGTATATCCTCCTCTCTATATGTGTATAACAAATGTTGCATTATATACATCATGCATTCTTTATCAATATGATACTCCAAGAATTTTGACAGTCGTCCTCATGATGTAATATATATAAATGTATTAACTCTCTCTTAACATCACTACCGTGGCCTCTCTATTACAATTACCAGTTATATATGTCCCCAATACGAACTCCCGTCATCCTTAAATATAAACACTTACTACACAACAATATGATTCGTATAGTGTATTCTCTTTTCGGTGTTTACATGTCTATACACAAATTAACAGTTTTTAGAGATCGTTGTCTGTTAGAACACAAGTAAGACCATGCCTCCATTTTTTTCCATGTGTCCCTACCCAGCTTCCTGAAATTAAAAGTGCTCTATTCAAAAGGGAAAACGCTCAGACAGGAATTAGATATATTGTTTGCTGCGTACTTTTTCAAAATTGGCACGCCCGTGTAAGTTTACATTTTTCTAAGTCGCTACTTTCTTGCTTCCATGTACATATCCTCATAAAAAAACACCCGTTTCTAACGCGTTCACTGATTTCGCACGTAAATACAACCCTGCATCTCAAAATATATACGTTTGTGTAACGTCATTACAACATGTAGCCTAAAATCCTTGCTGGGTTTTTGTCACGTATATTTACTGATATTATGGTCAGTTTATATGGCTTCTGTCAAAGTAATATCAAATTCCTGGGATCTTTTAAATGTAAATATTACAAATTAACATGACCTTTTATCCTAAAAGTATTTCTATCTAACAGTATACTTTTAGCAATTATAATAACTAACTAGTTTTATTCCATCATAATAATCGACTATTTTAATAGATTCTTGGTTTCTTTTCCAGTACCTAACAGTTGCAATTCAGTCAAGCCAGTTTTCTTATACGATCCTTTCCTTTCTACATAAGCATAACTTTTAAAATCTCAGGAAAAATGGATTTAGGTTAATTGTCTGCCAGCACTATTTTCATTATTATTATTATTTTTTTTTTTTACATTGTCGTTTCCCATAACAATCACAATCACCTCGTTATACGCGGAATCTCGTGGATTTGTGTACATTCGTAAAACTCAACTACCGGATAAAAACATCACGGTTGTTATATTAATATCCCCAATAAGGTTTAAACATATAGAGAGAAAGGGGAGAGAGAAAGTGAGAGCAAAACAGAAATTGAGAAATAGAGACAGAAAGTTAAAGAGAGACGGAGAGAAAGAAAATATGCTGAAACGCGCTTTTTCATCTTTTTATTCGCTGTTTTACTCATGTGTCGTATATTTTGTATATTATCATATTCTTCTTCATTAATGAAAGAGTGCTATTCTGATTTTTCCAGCACGCGTACAACTCGCCCAACCTATTTTTGAACTTTCTTTTTGTATTTTGTTCGATCCTGTAGTTCAGTTTTCGTAGCTAACGATTAGAAAGGCCCGTATATATATATATATATATATATATATATATATATATATATATATATATATATATATTACATAGGCGTCACCACTTATCAAGGCCGATCGACCACTCAAGGATAATGTTAAAAAGTGTAGAGTAGTCAAAAGGACAATATAGTAATCAATAGTAATGGAAGTTCGGTAAATTTGTTAAACTAAGTGGAACGGCTCATAAGAAACTTGTTCACGTTGGACTTGAACACAACAATATTATAGACAGCTGGAAAGCAGGAAAACGGAAGACAATTCCACAGGCGTGCAGTTCTAAGAAAGAAGCTTTGATCATGGAATCTATGTTTAGGTTTAGGCACAGATAAAGAGTGGGGAAAATTATTGATAATGTTTTCAGCTAGTCTAGTGTTTCTTGTGAAAGTTTGGCGAGGGGGGACCATAGACTGAAGCTCAGTCGAACACTTTCCATGGAAATAACGATAAAGCAGAGACAAACTCACAACATCTCTTCTGTGAGATAGAGGTTGCAGCGAAGAGAAAAGGACATCTCCCACCAGGCCACGAAGTCTATTTTGAACCATATCAAGGCAGAACAAGTCTTTTCTAGCAGCTCCTGTCCATATGTGGCAACAGTATCCAATCCTTGGGCGTATCTGACTCTTATATAGATAGAGAATTGCATTAGCAGTGATATATCTACTGGATCGATAGTAGGATCCGAACATTTTTCCAGCGGCCTTGGCAACAGATTTGATGAACTTATTCCATTTAAGATCAGGAGTAAAGGTCAAGCCCAGAAGCCTGTCAAAACTTTAGGCCTCCCCAAGACGAGAGCCATTCATTTTAATTGATGCCAGATGGGGATCAGAACGTTAATGATGTAAAGAGAGAAGCTTGGTTTTAGATGCATTAAAGGTAACCAGCCACTCCTTTCCCCATTGTATAACGTGATCAAGAGCAGAGGAGAGAGAATCGGAGAGAACTTAGTCGTTTACTGTTGCAATATTTTGGAGTTGTAATGGGGGTAAATATTAAAATGCTGCCCACATCAGCATTATGTGGCACAAGGCCGGAAAGTGGGAATCCCGCATCCTCCCCTAAAGAAGAGGCACTCCTGCAATTTTAAAAATTGCCTGACTAACCCCGTCGGCATTCCCCGGTCGGGGCGCCTCAGGCAGCAAGCAATAAACTTTCCCCACCGAAAAGCCCGGTGTCAAGGCCTGGGAGGGTGGACCTCCTAGGTATTACCCAGGCGGTGTAATTCAGTCCACCAGGTGCTGGGCCGGTTCCCGGCCCCTCACCTGTTGGGCTGAGTGTCAAGTGACGAATCCTTGACATGTACTACCCTGTCTCCCGGCAGCCGAAGCCGCTAAGAGTCATCCCATCACAACAGAGTTGTAATGGGGGTATATATTTAATTGCCGCCCACATCGGCAATATTTGGCACAAGGCCTGGAAAGTGGGATACCCGCAGGCTCCCCTAAAGGAGGGGCACTCCTGCAATTTTAAAAATTGCCTGAGTAACCCCGTCGGCATTCCCCGGTCAGGGCGCCTCAGGCAGCAAGCAATAAACTTGCCCCACCGGAAAGCCCGCTGGCATGGCCTGGGAGGGTGGACCTCCTAGTTATTACCCAGGCGGTGTACCTCAGTCCAACAGGTGCTGGACCGGTTCCCGGCCCCTCACCTGTTGGGCTGAGTGTCAAGTGACGAATCCTTGACTTGTACTACCCTATCTCCCTGCAGCCGAAGCCGCGAGGAGACACATCCCATCACATCAGAGGTATAATGGGGTTATGATCCCACACAGTCGGACGATTCTATTTATAAACGGTGCTGCTAAGAACTGGCGAATCAAATTAATTCACGTTCCGCTACCAACCAATCAGAAACCAGAATTGCTTCATAAATATTAAACCTTTTCTGGAGGAATTTCACATGTTCTTTTCCCGGGTTTCGACACAGTAAGAATATTTTGTTCTGTGGAACTGTCTACTACAAACAAGTCACCTCCCAGGACTTGTGTGTAACAGAGAACCATCTGAAACTGTTCTGAAAATCAAAATGGCTTACACATCTAGAGCTTATGCGCCCAGCGTGCGTCTTTATTTCGATGGATCCGAATCAAAATTCGAATTGTGTCAAGTTAAATTTCTGGGATATCTACGAATCCAAAAGCTACACAAAGTACTACAAACACAAACTGAAAACAGAAACGACCCCGACGTCATTGAAAAGAACGCAACTGTCTTTGCGGAATTAATAGTGTTTAGATGACCGAAGTCTATCACTGGTAATGAGAGAAGCCCTGGACGACGGCTGCAAATCATTAAATATGTTGAGAGAGCAGTATCTATCGAAAGGAAAACCCAAAATTATTTCTTTACACACTGAACTGACCTCTCTAAAACGAATGGAAGCCGAAACTATTACTGAGTATATTATAAGCGCCGAGACAACTGCAAATTCTTTAAAAATGTCTGGTGAAGTTATAAGTAACAGTCTATTAATTTCCATGGTCCTTAAGGGATCACCGAGTGATTTCAAGCCATTTACCACCGTGATCACCCAGAAAGAAACACCCATGACTTTTGGCCAATTAAAGGTAGCACGCAGAAGTTACGAAGAAACTGAAAAATGATCACAGAAAAAAACGAATCCACAAATATCATGAAATTTAAAAATACACACATAAAAACACCAAAATCGAATTATACCCATGCCAGGAATAAAAAACGCAACTTTGCCAAAAGCAGGTTTTCTCCTAAGAAAAGTACAAAAATTATTTGCTATAATTGTGGACGACCTAATCACAAGAGTTTCCAATGTATATACAGGACTCAAAATGGCGACTACATTAAAAATGTAGAGAACTATGTTATCGAACATACATTTTTATTTGCGTGTATTTGACGCGTCAGCAAGCAATAATAATTTTCTTGTTGATTGTGGGGCCACGGCACATGTGATTACAAAGGAATCTGATTTTATCAATTTTGATCCCAACTTTAAGCCACAAAATAATTTTGTAGAACTAGCTGACGGGAGTCGAGTCAATGATATCGTTTTGAAAAGAGGCAATGCGAAAATCTCGCTGAAGAAAAATAAAGGTGAACTGTGTTTCTGTATTCTGAAAACGCTCTTCTAATCCCAAAATTTAAACTAAATATATTTTCTGTACAAGCTGCCACAAAACAAGGTGCAAATATAAAGTTTAGCTCCAATAAATCAAAACTGGTATACCCGAATGGAACTGTATTCGACATTAAAGAAAATGGAAGACTATATTATTTAAATAGCGTAGTCCTATCAAAAACCGCCTGCCATGATCTACAGACATGGCATAAAATACTTGGACACTGCAATATTGCTGATATCAAAAAGTTGCCGACTGTAGTTGATGGAATGCAAATACAAACATCAAAAACCTTCAACTGCGACATCTGTACGCAAGGGAAAACGACAAACTATCAAAACAAGATACCAGACAAAAAGGCCAGAAAAATAAATCCTATCAATGATGCATTGTGACTTAAACGGTCCCGTAGAACCGATAGCCAGAGAACATTATAGATATGTGTTGAATTTCGTAGATGACCATTCAGGTTTAATAATGGTTTACTTTTTAAACAACAAATCTGATACCCTGCTAGCAACTAAGAAATATCTGGCCGACATGGTCCCCTACGGTGAAATCAAGTGTATTCGCTCTGACAACGGTACTGAATTTTCTAATAAACATTTTGAACTTTTACTAATCATATCAGGCATGAAATATCAGCTCCTAGATCGCCACACCAAAACGGGACTGCTGAACGTGCGTGGCGGACAGTTTTTGAAATGGCAAGATGCCTACTCATTGAATCAAAACTCCCTAAAAACCTCTGGACGTATGCACTTAGGGCGGCAGCCTATATACGCAACAGATGCTTTAACAAAACACTATCTAAAACTCCATATGAATCTTTCTGCGGTAAAAAAATAATTTAAGCAGAATGTACATATTTGGTTCAACTTGCTTAGCATATATGGAGAAAAAGAGTAAATTGAATATTAAAGCCGACAGAGCTATCTTTCTTGGATACAATAAAGACAGTCCAGCCAATTTAATATTTTATCCCGAAAAAAATAAAATAAAAAGAATCCGGTGTGTAAAATTCAAAGACACGTTTAATTTTACAGATGAAAACCCGTCATATGAAGAGGATGAAATTATATTACCTCAAATAATTAGAACAAACGAAAACAATGAAAATGACGGAGACGAGAGTGGCCATGATGATGATGATAATGATGATGATGATCATCATCATGAGGATAAAGTCGAAAGATATCCCAAAAAAAATAGAAGACGACCCGATTTTTTGGGGTCGAAAATATAAAGGATTATCAAATCGACTATTGCTGTTCAATGGAAAATCATCCAAAAAGCTTCAACGAAGCAATTAATTCAGAACATTGTGATGAATGGAAAATTGCCATGAAAAAATAAATAGATGCCTTAACCGAAAATGATACCTATACGGTAGTGCCTCTCACAAGAGATAAACATGTTATTTCTACCAGATTGTTCTTTACAAAAAGAATACAGCATCAGGCGTAGAACAGTACGAAGCAAGATTTGTTGCTAAATGGTACTCTCAGATTTACGGTAAAGAATCCTTTTCTACGTTTTAGCCGTCCACAAACCTAACGACAATCAGAATTTTACTGCAAGTCGCATCACAATATGACCTAAACATCCATCAAATAGACGTAAAAGAATGCTTATTTGAATGCCCCAATAGACTGAAATTTATTTTACCTGTCCAGAGGGATTTATAATGAAAAATAAAAATAGCGTGTGGCGACTTAACAAGACATTATAGGGTTTAAAGCAGAGTGCTCAGTGTTGGAACACAGTATTACATGATTATATTATTAAACAACAATTTAGACAATGCGTTGTAGACCCCTGTTTATATACCCAACACAAAGACGATAAACTACTGGTTTTGGTTTTGTGAGTCAATGATATTTTAATCGCATCAAATTGTGACATAATGTTAACTGACGTTTAAGAACAAATTAAGTAAAAGATTCAAAATGACCGATCTTGGCAAAATATCCTGGTTTCTGGGGAGAGAATTTACTCAAAGCAAAGGACTTGTTACAATCACTCAATCGAGATACATCGACAAAATACTATCAAAATTAGGAATGGGATAGTGCAAAAAACGCTCTACACCGGTCGAAAATGATATTAATAAAAATATACACGGATAAAGATACAACGTTTTTTTCTCAAAACTTGTTGGTGAATTCGACTGAATATTTTTTTTCTTTAACTGCCCTGTATGTATATAGATTTCTATAAAATATATTTGTAGTCATTGACATACCGTCCTTTTTCCTTGTATCAAAACTCATCAGTGCCGCTAGACTAGCACCTATCCCAAGCCGAGGATCGAACCTAGAACCGTCGTGATGACAATCGGCAGTTCTACCCCTCGACCAAGGAAGTGGTGCCCGTAACTAATCTGTCCGAATGCCTATTTAACTAAACATCCGTCCGCCACTTGTAAAGTGCGCAAACGTTTGTTTGTAAACAAACCGCGAGCTTCGCATTTTTCAGCCAAATTAAGTAGTGAGTGAGATTATTTACGACAGTGCTCAACCCAAAGCTTTATAAAATATATATTGTAGTCATTGATTCTGCTAAGAACTGGCGAATCAAATTAATTCACGTTCCGCTACCAACCAATCAGAAACCAGAATTGCCTCATAAATATTAAACCTTTTCTGGAGGAATTTCACATGTTCTTTTCAGGGTTTCGACACGGTAAGAACATTTTGTTCTGTGGAACTGTCTACTACAAACAAGTCACCTCCCAGGACTTGTGTGTAACAGCGAACCATCTGAAACTGTTCTGAAACTCAAAATGGCTTACACTTCAGTCTTAGATGTGCTACCATAGATGTTAGATTCGTCAGCAAAAATGTCTACGAATGATGTAAGGATGTGATTTGGAAGATCATTAATTTAGATCAGGAAAAGAGTTGGACCCAGGATGGACCCATGAGGGACTCCAGCATTTATACTGTGAGCTTCTGATGTTTGCCTATCAACTACTACTCTTATGAACCTATCAGAGAGAAATTATTTAATAATTGAGAAGACATTCCCAGCTATACCATAGCTGGAGATCTTATAATATATATATATATATATATATATATATATATATATATATATATATATATATACATATTGAGAAATGTAATCATGCCCAAATGTATTTTATTTTCTTCTGGTTGATTGATAGTTGCGAGTTTTTTTTTGATGAGTTTACGGCAAAATAATTAATTTAATGATATGAAGCTCCGAGATAGTTGCTGCCAAGAATTGTCAGTGTGAACGTAATTTAATTGGATAAATTGTAAAATAACCACTATTATTATATTTTAAAACCACTCAGTAAGTACTGGACTGTGCTCACAAATAAATAAGGACACAATTACTTGCTTAATTATATATATATATATATATATATATATATATATATATATATATATATATATATATATATATATAAAGACTCCTTTAAAACTGCTAACAAATAAATACCATATATATATACATATAAATATGTATGTATATATATATATTATACATATATATATATTGAGATACGACCCGACGAGATGTACTGAGAATATACTAAGTCATTGATAAATTAACTATAACATTATTACTAACCCAAGTTATTTAAAACACATGAACCTATAAACTACACAAAAAATAAATAGTACTTTGAAGCAATTTCATACAAAAAAAAACAAGCGCAATATTATAAATACATTTGGGTGTGCCAACTTACGTATAAGGGATGTAATCCATATCTTATACTTCGTATATTTTTCTTGCAATCTTCAGCCAGTATTTGTTTGCTGATATACTTAAATCTCATGATTAAATACGATTTAATAGATAAAGCATTTCCGTTGTCAGAATAGATTAAAACAGCTGCTGTTAACAAGAAATTATAGACTGTGTGAATGATAAATCACACTAAAATAATGACACAGTCAAAAAAAGAAAAAAAAATAGTCCTGGACAAGACGTTAAACTGTATCCATTTTATTTGTATTAAAACTTTAACCTACTAATACTTTTGCTTAGAAAAAAATCTTTGTAATTTTCCTTTTTGACATTTGAACACAATTAAAAATGGCGTCCTTTTAAAGGCTAAAATTCTAAGATCCAAATGATTTCTAATTTTTGTTATGTCTAAGTAAATATATTTTTTTTTGAGCAGAACAAACACAAGGGACTTCCCCATTATAACAAATAGGGAGGATGTTGCAATATTTTGGAGTTGTAATGGGGCTATGATCCCACACAGTCGGACGATTCTATTTATCAACGGTTCTGCTAAGAACTGGCGAATCAAATTAATTCACGTTCCGCTACCAACCAATCAGAAACCAGAATTGCCTCATAAATATTAAACCTTTTCTGGAGGAATTTCACATGTTCTTTTCAGGGTTTCGACACGGTAAGAACATTTTGTTCTGTGGAACTGTCTACTACAAACAAGTCACCTCCCAGGACTTGTGTGTAACAGCGAACCATCTGAAACTGTTCTGAAACTCAAAATGGCTTACACTTCAGTCTTAGATGTGCTACCATAGATGTTAGATTCGTCAGCAAAAATGTCTACGAATGATGTAAGGATGTGATTTGGAAGATCATTAATTTAGATCAGGAAAAGAGTTGGACCCAGGATGGACCCATGAGGGACTCCAGCATTTATACTGTGAGCTTCTGATGTTTGCCTATCAACTACTACTCTTATGAACCTATCAGAGAGAAATTATTTAATAATTGAGAAGACATTCCCAGCTATACCATAGCTGGAGATCTTATAATATATATATATATATATATATATATATATATATACATATTGAGAAATGTAATCATGCCCAAATGTATTTTATTTTCTTCTGGTTGATTGATAGTTGCGAGTTTTTTTTTTGATGAGTTTACGGCAAAATAATTAATTTAATGATATGAAGCTCCGAGATAGTTGCTGCCAAGAATTGTCAGTGTGAACGTAATTTAATTGGATAAATTGTAAAATAACCACTATTATTATATTTTAAAACCACTCAGTAAGTACTGGACTGTGCTCACAAATAAATAAGGACACAATTACTTGCTTAATTATATATATATATATATATATATATATATATATATATATATATATATATATATATATATATATATATAAAGACTCCTTTAAAACTGCTAACAAATAAATACCATATATATATACATATAAATATGTATGTATATATATATATTATACATATATATATATTGAGATACGACCCGACGAGATGTACTGAGAATATACTAAGTCATTGATAAATTAACTATAACATTATTACTAACCCAAGTTATTTAAAACACATGAACCTATAAACTACACAAAAAATAAATAGTACTTTGAAGCAATTTCATACAAAAAAAAACAAGCGCAATATTATAAATACATTTGGGTGTGCCAACTTACGTATAAGGGATGTAATCCATATCTTATACTTCGTATATTTTTCTTGCAATCTTCAGCCAGTATTTGTTTGCTGATATACTTAAATCTCATGATTAAATACGATTTAATAGATAAAGCATTTCCGTTGTCAGAATAGATTAAAACAGCTGCTGTTAACAAGAAATTATAGACTGTGTGAATGATAAATCACACTAAAATAATGACACAGTCAAAAAAAGAAAAAAAAATAGTCCTGGACAAGACGTTAAACTGTATCCATTTTATTTGTATTAAAACTTTAACCTACTAATACTTTTGCTTAGAAAAAAATCTTTGTAATTTTCCTTTTTGACATTTGAACACAATTAAAAATGGCGTCCTTTTAAAGGCTAAAATTCTAAGATCCAAATGATTTCTAATTTTTGTTATGTCTAAGTAAATACATTTTTTTTTGAGCAGAACAAACACAAGGGACTTCCCCATTATAACAAATAGGGAGGATGTTGCAATATTTTGGAGTTGTAATGGGGCTATGATCCCACACAGTCGGACGATTCTATTTATCAACGGTTCTGCTAAGAACTGGCGAATCAAATTAATTCACGTTCCGCTACCAACCAATCAGAAACCAGAATTGCCTCATAAATATTAAACCTTTTCTGGAGGAATTTCACATGTTCTTTTCAGGGTTTCGACACGGTAAGAACATTTTGTTCTGTGGAACTGTCTACTACAAACAAGTCACCTCCCAGGACTTGTGTGTAACAGCGAACCATCTGAAACTGTTCTGAAACTCAAAATGGCTTACACTTCAGTCTTAGATGTGCTACCATAGATGTTAGATTCGTCAGCAAAAATGTCTACGAATGATGTAAGGATGTGATTTGGAAGATCATTAATTTAGATCAGGAAAAGAGTTGGACCCAGGATGGACCCATGAGGGACTCCAGCATTTATACTGTGAGCTTCTGATGTTTGCCTATCAACTACTACTCTTATGAACCTATCAGAGAGAAATTATTTAATAATTGAGAAGACATTCCCAGCTATACCATAGCTGGAGATCTTATAATATATATATATATATATATATATATATATATATATATATATATATATATACATATTGAGAAATGTAATCATGCCCAAATGTATTTTATTTTCTTCTGGTTGATTGATAGTTGCGAGTTTTTTTTTGATGAGTTTACGGCAAAATAATTAATTTAATGATATGAAGCTCCGAGATAGTTGCTGCCAAGAATTGTCAGTGTGAACGTAATTTAATTGGATAAATTGTAAAATAACCACTATTATTATATTTTAAAACCACTCAGTAAGTACTGGACTGTGCTCACAAATAAATAAGGACACAATTACTTGCTTAATTATATATATATATATATATATATATATATATATATATATAAAGACTCCTTTAAAACTGCTAACAAATAAATACCATATATATACATATAAATATGTATGTATATATATATATTATACATATATATATATTGAGATACGACCCGACGAGATGTACTGAGAATATACTAAGTCATTGATAAATTAACTATAACATTATTACTAACCCAAGTTATTTAAAACACATGAACCTATAAACTACACAAAAAATAAATAGTACTTTGAAGCAATTTCATACAAAAAAAAACAAGCGCAATATTATAAATACATTTGGGTGTGCCAACTTACGTATAAGGGATGTAATCCATATCTTATACTTCGTATATTTTTCTTGCAATCTTCAGCCAGTATTTGTTTGCTGATATACTTAAATCTCATGATTAAATACGATTTAATAGATAAAGCATTTCCGTTGTCAGAATAGATTAAAACAGCTGCTGTTAACAAGAAATTATAGACTGTGTGAATGATAAATCACACTAAAATAATGACACAGTCAAAAAAAGAAAAAAAAATAGTCCTGGACAAGACGTTAAACTGTATCCATTTTATTTGTATTAAAACTTTAACCTACTAATACTTTTGCTTAGAAAAAAATCTTTGTAATTTTCCTTTTTGACATTTGAACACAATTAAAAATGGCGTCCTTTTAAAGGCTAAAATTCTAAGATCCAAATGATTTCTAATTTTTGTTATGTCTAAGTAAATATATTTTTTTTTGAGCAGAACAAACACAAGGGACTTCCCCATTATAACAAATAGGGAGGATGTTGCAATATTTTGGAGTTGTAATGGGGCTATGATCCCACACAGTCGGACGATTCTATTTATCAACGGTTCTGCTAAGAACTGGCGAATCAAATTAATTCACGTTCCGCTACCAACCAATCAGAAACCAGAATTGCCTCATAAATATTAAACCTTTTCTGGAGGAATTTCACATGTTCTTTTCAGGGTTTCGACACGGTAAGAACATTTTGTTCTGTGGAACTGTCTACTACAAACAAGTCACCTCCCAGGACTTGTGTGTAACAGCGAACCATCTGAAACTGTTCTGAAACTCAAAATGGCTTACACTTCAGTCTTAGATGTGCTACCATAGATGTTAGATTCGTCAGCAAAAATGTCTACGAATGATGTAAGGATGTGATTTGGAAGATCATTAATTTAGATCAGGAAAAGAGTTGGACCCAGGATGGACCCATGAGGGACTCCAGCATTTATACTGTGAGCTTCTGATGTTTGCCTATCAACTACTACTCTTATGAACCTATCAGAGAGAAATTATTTAATAATTGAGAAGACATTCCCAGCTATACCATAGCTGGAGATCTTATAATATATATATATATATATATATATATATATATATATATATATATATATATACATATTGAGAAATGTAATCATGCCCAAATGTATTTCATTTTCTTCTGGTTGATTGATAGTTGCGAGTTTTTTTTTGATGAGTTTACGGCAAAATAATTAATTTAATGATATGAAGCTCCGAGATAGTTGCTGCCAAGAATTGTCAGTGTGAACGTAATTTAATTGGATAAATTGTAAAATAACCACTATTATTATATTTTAAAACCACTCAGTAAGTACTGGACTGTGCTCACAAATAAATAAGGACACAATTACTTGCTTAATTATATATATATATATATATATATATATATATATATATATATATATATATATATATATATAAAGACTCCTTTAAAACTGCTAACAAATAAATACCATATATATATACATATAAATATATATGTATATATATATATTATACATATATATATATTGAGATACGACCCGACGAGATGTACTGAGAATATACTAAGTCATTGATAAATTAACTATAACATTATTACTAACCCAAGTTATTTAAAACACATGAACCTATAAACTACACAAAAAATAAATAGTACTTTGAAGCAATTTCATACAAAAAAAAACAAGCGCAATATTATAAATACATTTGGGTGTGCCAACTTACGTATAAGGGATGTAATCCATATCTTATACTTCGTATATTTTTCTTGCAATCTTCAGCCAGTATTTGTTTGCTGATATACTTAAATCTCATGATTAAATACGATTTAATAGATAAAGCATTTCCGTTGTCAGAATAGATTAAAACAGCTGCTGTTAACAAGAAATTATAGACTGTGTGAATGATAAATCACACTAAAATAATGACACAGTCAAAAAAAGAAAAAAAAATAGTCCTGGACAAGACGTTAAACTGTATCCATTTTATTTGTATTAAAACTTTAACCTACTAATACTTTTGCTTAGAAAAAAATCTTTGTAATTTTCCTTTGTGACATTTGAACACAATTAAAAATGGCGTCCTTTTAAAGGCTAAAATTCTAAGATCCAAATGATTTCTAATTTTTGTTATGTCTAAGTAAATATATTTTTTTTGAGCAGAACAAACACAAGGGACTTCCCCATTATAACAAATAGGGAGGATGTTGCAATATTTTGGAGTTGTAATGGGGCTATGATCCCACACAGTCGGACGATTCTATTTATCAACGGTTCTGCTAAGAACTGGCGAATCAAATTAATTCACGTTCCGCTCCCAACCAATCAGAAACCAGAATTGCCTCATAAATATTAAACCTTTTCTGGAGGAATTTCACATGTTCTTTTCAGGGTTTCGACACGGTAAGAACATTTTGTTCTGTGGAACTGTCTACTACAAACAAGTCACCTCCCAGGACTTGTGTGTAACAGCGAACCATCTGAAACTGTTCTGAAACTCAAAATGGCTTACACTTCAGTCTTAGATGTGCTACCATAGATGTTAGATTCGTCAGCAAAAATGTCTACGAATGATGTAAGGATGTGATTTGGAAGATCATTAATTTAGATCAGGAAAAGAGTTGGACCCAGGATGGACCCATGAGGGACTCCAGCATTTATACTGTGAGCTTCTGATGTTTGCCTATCAACTACTACTCTTATGAACCTATCAGAGAGAAATTATTTAATAATTGAGAAGACATTCCCAGCTATACCATAGCTGGAGATCTTATAATATATATATATATATATATATATATATATATATATATATATATATATATATATATATACATATTGAGAAATGTAATCATGCCCAAATGTATTTTATTTTCTTCTGGTTGATTGATAGTTGCGAGTTTTTTTTTGATGAGTTTACGGCAAAATAATTAATTTAATGATATGAAGCTCCGAGATAGTTGCTGCCAAGAATTGTCAGTGTGAACGTAATTTAATTGGATAAATTGTAAAATAACCACTATTATTATATTTTAAAACCACTCAGTAAGTACTGGACTGTGCTCACAAATAAATAAGGACACAATTATTTGCTTAATTATATATATATATATATATATATATATATATATATATATATATATATATATATATAAAGACTCCTTTAAAACTGCTAACAAATAAATACCATATATATATATATACATATAAATATATATGTATATATATATATTATACATATATATATATTGAGATACGACCCGACGAGATGTACTGAGAATATACTAAGTCATTGATAAATTAACTATAACATTATTACTAACCCAAGTTATTTAAAACACATGAACCTATAAACTACACAAAAAATAAATAGTACTTTGAAGCAATTTCATACAAAAAAAAAACAAGCGCAATATTATAAATACATTTGGGTGTGCCAACTTACGTATAAGGGATGTAATCCATATCTTATACTTCGTATATTTTTCTTGCAATCTTCAGCCAGTATTTGTTTGCTGATATACTTAAATCTCATGATTAAATACGATTTAATAGATAAAGCATTTCCGTTGTCAGAATAGATTAAAACAGCTGCTGTTAACAAGAAATTATAGACTGTGTGAATGATAAATCACACTAAAATAATGACACAGTCATGCTCTTCAAAGATTAATGCAGATGTGCAATCAGGCTAAAACTAAGACACAACGTTTCTAGTTCAGAGACGCATATGTTATAAAATTAGTGTGTTGCACAAAACGAACGCTATTTAACAGAACTTTATGTTAACAAATCGATCAGTTTAACTGGTGTTATCTAGTAAAACATAACTACACAAGGAAATGATGGTGGTTATACTGAGCGCCATATAATATATGAATTTAAAAAATATAAGTATTTTTTTTTTTAATCATTATTTGCTAAAGATACCCGTGTTTTATTTTCGGCGTTAAAATCATATTACACAATGCGTGCGTGCTATTGTATATGCTTGACGAATCCTTACTAGGAAGAAAAACGTAAATCCTCTGTAGTTCAATTCACATAAACATAGTTGATCTGATCGGTTATCCTCACAGATAAAGAGGTTCAACCCATAAATGTACCTTATGACCTTTTCCCGAAAAGCTCTAATATATTTTGTTTAGTAATAGAAAAAATCCGAGATTCAGTTTAATATTCGTATTTAATCATAGATCTGAAAGTCCATGCTGAGATTTACTATATTGAGTAAAATATTTTAGAAACAGTTCTTATGTTATGAAATGCCCACTATAGAGAAAAAAAATTAGTACCGGAACAGTAGTAGACCCTCGCTATGAAGCGAGCGAACAACAGAAGACGTTGTATTTGAAAAAAAAACAGCTAACGTTTTAAGCTTACATATACTGATGTTTATTAGCTGCTTTTGTTTTTTTTATAAAGTTAACTTCAAGGGAGAGATAAAGCGCCTTTCTATGGCTTTCCTCGTCTAAGATTTATAAGATGGTGCTTTTGGGGGGCGGTATTTCATGGCATATCTTTTAAAACTTCATATATTCATGTTTGGGGGTATTTGGTCATATAGATAATATTGGGTTATCATCAGGAGAGAATGCGTGGCTCAATATTGCCTTTACATGAAGGGTCCACGAGAAAAAGAAGCGAAGTAATAAGGTGTAAGCGATACGGAAAGTAGCTTTTTTATGTGCGAGGATATAAATATATTTTTGTTCACTGTCGGCAAACACATGAGATTCTTATATAAAACACGTATTTTAGAAGGACGCGTGTAAAAATAAATATGGGCGATTATATTTTCAGCAGTAAGTGTGCTTAAAAGTATGCAACTATTGAGTCGCGTATGTAAAGTAATCCTTTTAAATTTGAACAAGCTTAATATTAAACAAATAGATTGATTACATGGCGTTAAAATGGAAATCTCGTCCTCATTTCTAGGCTCTCGCAATGCCTGAGTAAAACGAACGAACAAATAATAGAAATGCATGTATTTAATGAACGCAAAAGATCATTGTGGTTGTATCTGTTTCACTTCAAAATATTCGGTTTACGTATATTTCAGTATTTTCGAAAATACTCTTGGAATAAAGCATGGTGAGTCATTTGAAGATAGGCACGGTGTAATGCGAATTATTTTTCTCCTACATTGTCTTGACATTACCACATACTTCTTATTTATACATTGTCACAGCACACGTACACATTTACTGCAATTTGCCCCTAATACATAAGATAAACCACACTCATCTGAAAACATTTATTTAATCGAAAAAAAAAACAGGTGTGTATGGGGAGGGTTGAATTTAAAAAAATAGAAAATAAAGAATAAACGAAAGTAATAACCATTTTTAAATAATATATATATATATATATATATATATATATATATATATATATATATATACGGTACTTGTGCATTTAACGAACCAGACGTAACTCAGCATTTGCTCGGCTTTGTCCGACGTATGACGTCAACAGCCGGATAAAACAGAACATTGCCGATAAAATAAAAATAACGCTACAACAAAATAACTGTAAAATGAAATTTTAAAATGTAGAAACATCCAAAAATAAATAAAAATCAAAAACTTATCGCTCATTTATGCTTTTTTTATTAGTAGTATTATTGTTTGAAATTGTTTTCTGTTTTTTTATGAAACGGTTTTTTTTTGTTTTTCCCCCACTATTTACATAAAATGACCAACAAAAATGGTATTTTTAGGATCAATTTTTTAAACAAATAATAGTGAGTAATTGTTTTTATGAGACGTTTTTTTTCCAACTATTTACGTACCAAAAAAAAAGGAAAAAAATCGTTAGAAAAAAGAAAGGAACATTTTTTTTAAAGGGATATAAAAATTAAGGTTGTGGTAGTTCACCGTTAAATACTGATACCCCTCTCCTCCCACTTTGCTCTAACAGCCTGATACGACGATGAGTGTTCCCCGGCAGAATGTATTTAAGTGGAAGGAGGGTTTCGACATACCTATTTATTATGATAACAAAAATAAACAAAAAAATTAATAAAATAAAAAAAAACTCCTTTTCGGCGTGGTCGGCGTATCCACCAAGGATCCAGACCGGTGTTAGACGTCTGCCGACCTTGTGTTTCCGGCGGCTGAAGAAGACAGACTCGTCGCTTTCGACCATATGGCCTGCTGGGCCTCCTATCTGCCAGGGATTCCTGAGAAATAATCCAGGCATATTATATATCACAGGGAATTCTTCCAGTCCACAATTGTGTGGCGGGACCGCAACCCACATTCGCGCTGAAGATTCCTAGTCGCCGCCATCTCGAACGCCCATATAGGAGTTCTCGTCTGCTGCTAGACGCGAGCAGACGCGCGTCGAATTGAAACTAAGCGCGCAGCGTTTTGATTGGCTGATGACCATGTTTCGTCAGACAGCAGCAAAACCCGAGCTGTTGACGTCATGCGTTGAACAAAGCCGAACAAATGCTGAGTTATGCCTGGTTCGTTAAATGCACAAGTACTACACACACACACACACACACACACACACACACACACACACACACACACATATATATATATATGTGTGGGGGGTGACAATACTCTATTTCTAGATCTAAACACAAATGTAACAGCAAGCAAACAAATATATCTCCTTACACAAACTTATAAAGAAGGTCATTGTTTACGTTAACAACCACCACTATATAATCATGAAAATTCGATTATGTATAGTTTGGCATAAGAATTTAACTCATATACCAAGCCGCCGCCTTATTGCACAATGTAAACAAAAATAATTCATCGTCGGTGAATACTACAGCAACCGCACTAAAAAAACAACATATAGAAGTTGTGATATAGACCGAATACTCTTAAATTAAAATTAACAGTAATTTATTTGAATGGACATTGTCTGTTCCTACGACTAACGTATTTACAAACATGAAAAAAATATTATAAAACATTCCCGTGGCTCTCAAAACATTCTTCAATAAAGAACATTTTTAACAAGTCTCAATAAATTCAATTATACAACAATATAATTTGACAGGCATAATTTCTCGTTCAAACGCACAAAGAAATACAAGTGAGAAAAAGTAATCGTAATATCAAATCAAAAAAAATCTAGGTATGCTGTATGCGAATATAAAACTACCCTACTTTTTTTAATAAACAATACGCTTACATACAATTCCACCCTGGTAAATGTACATATATGAACGTAATTGCCGATACTTACTGCTGCGTTTAGAGTAGTTCGTTTTTTCTCACATTAAGTTGGGTATTTACGCATGACGGATGGTGAAATTAGAATACCGTAAATATTTTTTTTAAATTTATTCTTTACCATAGACCACATTGCTTGATTAAATTAGTTTACGTATGAGACCAATTTAAGCTAGAGCATAGATGGGGGGGGTAAGTATATATGTTCATACACTACAATGAATTTATCGCTGAGATTCAAGCTGTACAAATTGCCTACACATGTACTTCCAATTCACGGAAACCTTTTCTTGATTTTTTTTACATAGGCATCAACACTTATCAAGACCCAGAGTCTACTTGAGCATAAGAGGTAAAACTGTACAGTAGTCAATTGGACAATATAGTAATCGTTAGTAATGGAAATTTGATAAGTTTGTTTTAACTTAAGTGGAACGGCTCATCAAGAATTTATTTATGTTGGACTCGAAGACAATCAGATTTTAGTCAGCTGGAAAGCAGGAAAACGGAAGACAATTCCACAGGCGTGCAGTTCTAAGAAAGAAGCTTTGTTCATGGAATCTACGTTTAGGTTTAGGCACAGATAAAGAGTGGGGGAATTATTGATAGTGTTTTGTGCTAGACGAGTGTTTCTTGTCAAAGTTTGGCGTGAGGGGGCCATAGATTGAAGCTCAATCGAGCACTTGCCATGAAAATAACGACAAAGTAGAGACAAGCTCTCAACATGTCTTCTGTAGGATAGAGGTTATAGGGAGGATATATAGGAGGTTACGAAGTCTATTTTGAAATCTATCAAGGCATGACAAGTTCTTTCAAGCAGCTTCTGCCCAGATGTGGCAACAGTACTTCATCCCTGGACATACGTGGCGCTTATATAGATAGAGAATTGCATCAGCAGTGAGATATCTCCTGGATCGATAGAAGGATCCCACCATTTTTTCCAGCTGCCCTAGCAACAGATGTGAGGTACGTGTCCCATTTCAGATCAGGAGTAAAGGTCAACCCCAGAAACTTGTCAAAATATGAGGCCTCCCCAAGACGATAGCCATTCATTTCAATTGATGTCACATGGGGATCGGAGCGTTGATGATGTCAAGATAAAAGCGTGGTTTTAAATGCATTGATGAATTGAGGCCGGATCTTTTGAGGATATTCTTCCCTGTTAAATTTATGCTCTTTAATCTATTAATTTTATTTGTTTTATATATTGTCACTTGAGGCTGGATCATGTTGCTAAGAAGCATAGAAGTCTACTATTCGATAGATAATCGTTACATAATTGAAATTCTTTCGTTTTTCATTAGCCTTCAGAAAAATATAACAGCCGATTATTTAAGTGATTAAAATTGGAATACATAACTAAAAATAGATTCAACGGTAGACATTTCAACTTCGAAACTCGAGGTATAATTTAAAGCTTTAAAATAACATTTATTCTAAAATCAGTTTATTTTCATCGTGCCGTAACTTGTATTTAAAACACTGTATAACATTAATATAAAATCGTCAGATGACTTATCCGAAGCAAAAGATACTAATCCCAACCACAACAGTACCAAATATGTCTATAATAAACTTACATAGCGGATGAAAACATACTTCAAATTCTGCTAGTGTTTATGTTTGACAAATCAGGAGGCATATCAATGAAGCAATAATAACAGTCGTATTCATAATTACATAAAAATGAATAGAGTGGGGAAGATTGAAAATGTAATGCAATAATGAAGAACATAAATAATAATAGAGACATAATAATTAATACACTATAAATGCATCTTAGAATAGGAAATTAAAGAATGGATTGAATTAATAATCTAGCTCTTCCAATTATTTAAATGTTAATTACGCATTGTACTTGCTTAATAGCATGACAAATATTTTACCTTACAAAGACAATCATATCCATAGCTGATTAGAGGGACGCTTTATTATCTCTATATAAATAAAATGAACTCATTTTTCCCCTCCGACTTTGACCTTTATAGGAATGCACCTGTAGACATTTGGTGCAGCCGTATCATTCACAAACTGAATAACGACATCTGCCGTATGTTATAGGGTTATTACATATACAGTACCTTGCTGATTAGAGTTTCCTATATTCTCTTCTGGTGAGAGTCCACTGTAAAACTCGGTTACATTTAATGGAAGTAGTAAAGTAAACTCTCTCTAACACATTCATCCTACCACCGCCACTCACTTACACCGTTCCAGACCGTTCACAGGAGACATTTAAAACCGACCACCGGTAAGAATTTACCTAAAAACTGGACTGGACTTACGCTGAAACGAACCACGCTTACTTTGCCATTGGTTAGCATAAAACATACACACACTTTATAAACCATTTATTATAATAAAATTAGATTCAAACAGAACACAATCCGTTAACTGGAATTGAATTCAGGAGACGTTTAAGACCGACCACCGGTTAGAATTTATCTAAAAACTGGACTGGACTTACGCTGAAACGAACCACGCTTACTTTGCCATTGGTTATCATAAAACATAAACTCAATTTATAAAACATTTATTATAATAAAATTAGATTCAAACATAACACAATCCGTTACCTGGAATTGAATTCACACTTACATTACTTCGATTTCGTTATAACCCGCGTGGTTATAATTTAATGAAAACCTGAATTGACATTTACGTGAAACGCACCAAACTTACTTACACAAACACAACTTCCGTTTTGCTCTTTCCTTACGTGCTTTTTTTTCTTTCTTTCTTTCTTTCTTTCTTACCTTTCGTGGTCTTTTTGCTTTATGGGTGTGTGTGGTCGGGGTACTTCCCTATGTTTCTCTTTCTTTTCATAAACATAAACACAAACTAAACGCTATACTGCGATTTACGCTACGGCATGTTTTTTTTTTTACAACTTTTTTCGAATATATGTGTACAGTAATACAAACACCCATTTTGTGTTTTATATACATAAAGTACAATTGTTGAATGTTACTGTTTGGATTATATTCGTTGGGGGGGGGGAAATCAAAAAATTAAGAAAGATTAAAATGAAGCGACATTTAAGTTTCCGTTCCATTTTTACAACAACCGTAAAACAGTGCATACTCAGCAGGTTTTATCGTAATTTATAAGCATATTGAAACACTAAATCAACATTTTATTTATTTTTTTGCATAGTTAATGATGGAAGTATTTTTCTGTTTATAAAAAAAATAAATAATTTTTACATTCTCTTGGAATAAAGAATCAAACTTTTCTCTACTTTCACATGTGTTCCATTTTAACAAACTGAGCCACAGCAACGCGTGGCCGGGTACAGCTAGTAGAAAATAATGTTCACTGCATTGGTTTTTGTAAATATTAATAACTGTACTTTGTGGTCACGTGCATTAAATAGTCGGTACTATGAACTGAGGTCTCATGTTATCTTACTGCTGTGCTTTCATATAACACTGGCACCTTAAAATGCAACCGCTTCACAAATATACTTGATTAATAATAACATAAAGATAGACAATGAAATATTGGTCAGATCTGGCTACTAGAGCTTTAATTAATCGTTATTGATTTACTCAGGTTTTCTGCATGTATGATTGCTAATATTATTGGGTTTACACCTGACATTGGCACATTAGAATTGATCCGCTTCACAAAATACCCCCATGAATGTTTTACCGCGTTGCACATTCAGTAAATGTATTACTAACGTTTCCAACATGCATAGAGCTTTTAAAAATTGTGTGCATGTCTGCTGTTTGATTTGCTTCATTCCACACCACATTAAATGTCATTTGATCCTATTGGTTGGAATTCGTCCGGTCGAAACTCTGCTAATATTCAAGCATCACATTTTGAGTCATAGTAAAGGATGTTTTTTTAAATATTTTAGTTTTAATTTGGAGGAACCCTCTCACTTTACTTGATTACAAGTCGTAATTTAGCAACTCGTATTAATACCAATGGGAATTTCATCATTCTATCGTGGTACCGCAAAGCTCTGGCTCCCATAATGGCCATATCATCATTACAAGCACATGTTAAATCGGATTACATAACACTACTATCACAATGAAGCGCGTGTAAACTCACTAAATTAAAACACATGCTGACATATTTTATTTCAATTTAAACACGAAATTCGCCACAATTTGCATGAGAAATCTTTCATTATGTTTATTTTTTACACAAATAGAATTGAGTTTCCATACACAGTACTAAACACTCGGTCATCTCCACGCGCGCGCACCAATATACATACATAAATATATACTTTTTATTTTTTCTTATGTGAGCAGTAATGTGTTATTACACAGTTATGATCATGTTTCGGCAACTTGTACATGAATAACAATATACTAATCCATAAACAGAATAACCAATTATCATAAATACCATAGAAACTAACCCGATGCATTCCCCATTGCCATTTATTTGTAATTATTACCGCAATTACAACAATTATATCTAAGCATGGAGGTTTTAGTTATTATGTACATTTTGAAAATACAACTGTAAGGCAACAAGTAGTAACTAAATAAAAACAAAAATATTTTTAAAAATCAGTAAATTAATAACGACGTTTATAGTAAATATGTTTGAGGGTGGGCGTAGTGGCCGGGGAGTCAGATAACAAGTTGAAAAAAAGTGTTTTAAATCACCATCGATAAATTAATCATGGTAATATCATTTTTTGTCCTTTTTTTCCTCCCTATTTCTTTTCCCTTTTTGTGGGGTTTCTATTATTTTCTCATTTTCTTCCTTACGCTTTTTTTCTTTTTCTTCCCGATCTCTTGACAAATCTATGTAGAGTTGATAGTGGTGGAGCGGCAAGACTAAACAGGGAACGTAAGATGTATACTTTTTGACCGCGGCAAATTCGTGTACTCTTAATAGCATTTTACAACTGAATGATTTCTGTTTAATCTCAACCTTTTTTCATACAGATAATGCACCTTTTTTGTTTTAATTCGCACTCTCCTGCTAATTAACCTTATACACACTTGTATGTTTAGGGTTCAAGACGATAATTGCACATACAAAAATACACCGTTTCGTCCCAGTCTGTCACTATCTCCATCTCAGCTTTTTAACCCCGGTCGTCCTTTCTATTCTTTTCATATATCTCAATACCGACCCTAATTCAGTAACCTTTTTAGCCTTGTTCACATGCAAAAAATCTCATTTCTTTTTTATTTAACAACATTTTCAGGAATCTTCTGATATTCACTCTCGGTGACGTAGATAATCTGATATTTTCATTAAAAAAAAAAAAGCTTTCGCGTAAGCTGTATCGCCGTAAGAATTCTATTCTTACTAAAAACTAGCTTGCCGAAACTGCTCATAGCTTGTAGCAACACATTTTGTGGTATGTAAAAACAAATAAAAAGTATATCTTGCTCTACTTCTGTATGTACCGCCCTTGTATAAACTTCATTATACTAAATTGGTTACTTTAAGCCCAGAAAATATCATATATATATGTGTGTGTGTGTGTGTGTGTGTGCGTGTATAACTATGAAACGATCTGTCTGGCTGTGTTTGTGTGTCTGTGTACATTTCTCTACACAATAAGTCAGTCTACAGATTCGAAATTTAGTATGCAGGGTATTGAGATTTGAGAAAACCTTTCTAATCCGTTTCTGGTAAGAAATCTGCCTGTTAAGGGATCAAAGTTTAACGATTTGACCTTTGAGAACTTTATAAAACTCCTCTGCTAATTTTGGGGCTAAACAATTGAAATTTTAGATATAAGTTCATTGAACATAGATCTAACTTAATAACTTGATTTGAGCCCAAAACAATAAATGTTAAGGGGGCATAATAATGGTTTAAGTTTTAAAAAAATTGACCTGCGCGGGCTAAACCAAATGACTCAGACAATTTCTGATCTAAAGATAAACGGTATTCATAAAATAGGACAAGCTTTTTAATCGGGTTAGGTCTAAACTTTGTTCGCCTTCGCAGTACGGGTTCGAGCCTGCCTTTTTACTACCACATTATTTAACTCAACACACGCCTCCAAACACCCGGGCAACATCGGGCACCACGCTAGTATATATATATATATATATATATATATATATATATATATATATATATATATATTTATACTAGAATTTCAGCCCGGGTGTTTGGAGGTGTGTGTTGAGCAATTTTTTAAAGTTTAACCCCTATTATGACCCCTTCACCTTTATTGTTTTGGAATCAAATCAAGTTATTAAGTTAGATCCTTGCCCAAGGAACATATATCTACAGTTTTATGTGTTTAGACCTAACATTGTCCGAGAGGTTTGGTAGAGTTCTCAAAGGTCTAATCGTTGAACTCTGACCCCTTAACAGCCTAATTTCTGGACGAAAATAAATGACAAATATTTTCGCAAATCTCAGTGCTCAGCCTATCAAATTTCGAGTCTGTAAACTTAAAATTGACAGAATTATGTCGTAGAAAAATGTACACAGACACATACACATACGCACAGACACACACACACAGACACCATCACTTTTATAGATATACTAGCATTACAGCTCGGCGTTGTCCGGTGTTTTGATGGGTGTGTTGAGCAAAATAATAAAGTGGTAGTCGGAATCAGGCTCGAATCCGTACCCCGAAGGAGGAAAGAACAGGGGGAAAACCTGACAACTGTGCTATTACGACCACCGTCAAACCCAAACTTACGTAGGTTTTAATAAAGCCTAGACAATCTAGAAAAGAGGGGACGGCTTTCAAAAATATCGGCGAAAAGACCGACCCCCCCTGTAGAAAAGTGACCATTTGAAGGTTAGGATATTAATGTTTTTAGCCAAGTTTTCGATATTTTTCGTCTGAAAGGTCGAACTTTTAAATGCTACCAATCTTGTAAAAATCCGTTACCTCTGCCGAAAATTTGAGGCAGACGTGGAAACATACATACACACATTTATATATTGGTAACAAAAAGTTTCGACCCAAACCGATTAAAACGCTTGCTCTATCTCTGAATATCCTCTTTGTAAAATTTCAAATTTTTAGACCAGAAATTGCCTGAGTAATTTGGTAAAGACCGCAGGGGTCAATTCTTTTTAAATTTGACCCATATTTTGACCCCTTAACATTTATTGTTTTGGGCTCAACTCAATTTATAAAGTTTGATACATGCCCAAGGAACCTATATCTAAAATTTCAATTGGCAGAGGAGTGTTGTAGAGTTCTCAAAGGTCAAATCGTTGACGTTTGACCCCTTACCTCCCAAAGTTCTCTCCGAAAATCACTCACAACGATGTTAAAATTTTAACCTGGGGATCGTTATATATATTGGTTTTAAAATAGAATTATATATATATATATATATATATATATATATATATATATATATATGTCTATATATGCACATATAAGTGTATATATATATGTGTATATATGCACATATAAGTATATATATATGCTGCGAGAGAGAAAGAGAGAGAGAGGGAGAGATTAGTAGATAGAACTTGTATATGTACGCATTTTAGATATAAAGATAGCCTATAAGCACAAGGACTAACGCTATGTCCTGTTTAATGTTGTTTGAAAGATAACTCACTCTGTTCTATTGCTCTGCAGTTCGGTCATGGCCCCACTTATTAGGCCATTCCCTTTAGATAACGATAAAAGCAAATAACACCGATGGACGCACTTGACGAATCGAGGCAGCCTTCCCTTGGCTTCAACTGCATTAACATAACATACTTTCACGCCACCAATCTCCAACAGTCGATGGCACTTGACAAATGGTAACAGCGTAAACCGATCGACTCAAATTTTGCAACACATTCTCAATGCTACAGCCGATTGCGGGAGTCGTTCACTGGCGGTGTTGTTAAAATTGATATCCTTGTCACAATATATTGACCAGAACATTAATCACAACTTTATTGCCTGCCACAAGTCAGCATGGGTGTTCATGGACGCTAAAGGATCGAAGTAGGCTGTTGGGTGTGAAATGTTTTGAGCGAATGGCGGAATGTGATATTATGCCCAAAGCGTTACGTATGACATTGGGCTTAGCGGTAGACAAGTGAGATAAAACAAAAATGTACCTACCATTCCAAGAGTGTAATCTTTCCATAAGAACTACGTATCGTGTTTCCATGCGGTTTCCTATGGTTTACTTACCTACTTATTTATGGCAATCAGTAAGCGCGGAACAATGTCTCACTGTAACTCGTTACTTCTAATTCAATCTACTCTTCATTTTAGTAAGTGCTAAGGGGAATTAATGCTATCAAATAAATAAGTTGTGCTAACGCAAATGCATAAAACCCATCCAAAATAAATTCTATATTAATTACACTCATTATTAGGTACATCTCCATGTGAAATGTTTGCTTGACAAGACCAAAAGCCACACAAGGATATAGGCTAATGAGTGTAAAACTACTGGTGAAATAACACTGCGATCATCAGTACCAGTAAAATTGGTTAAAATGTTTATATTGTTAAGAACATCTCAAGAAATATCAGAATATTGATTTAATTGTTGAATTTATTCTTTATTTCATTTTATCTTTTCTTGCTTTTTCGATTTTTTGAAATAATTGTTTGGTTTACTTATACGGTAAAACACCTGGTCTACGTAGTACAAGCTGGTCGCTCGCTTGAATAGTTTATGTATATAGAGAGAAAAGGATGAAGAGAGGTTAAAGTTTTGCTCTGAATGTGTTGTAGAGAAGTAAAAAGAGAGAAAGAAAGGGGAGGACACGATATGGTGGATAAATAACTATCAGTATAGCAGATGCTAAAATTTATTTATTCTTGCGACACCCTACCGTGTTTATTTAAACTTTAAGCGGTTATAAATTAAACACTTTTTTCCTTGTGGCAAACTGGACTATATTCATTGGTGTAAATAGACAGATTACAGATAAGTGGGTATATGTGGCATTCGAAGTTTGAAAAATGTTTAGTGGTAATCATTATTTTTTAAAGTTTTATTAATTTATTTATCCTTTTGTCACGAGTAGGCCTTTAATTATGGTTGTTTTTATATGCCAGTCACGCGAATTTTATTATGAATCAGTAGGTTTGTTGACAAGTTTATTGTTATTTATTTATTTATCTATTTATTTATTTATTTTCGTTATATATATATATATATATATATATATATATATATATATATATATATATATATATACACATAGATATAGATATATATGTATCACAGGGTTATATAGTTGTTAGAACGTGTAAGTTTATGTGATAGTGGGAGTGTTCCTATAATCAGTCTGGATCTTTTCTCAGTTATTATTTGTGTATTAAGCTGGCTATGTAGTCGTATATGATATTTTAGTTTAGTTTATTTTTGTAAGTTTATTTATTATATCTTTTAATTTACGGCAATGAGTATTATTATTATTATTATTATTATTATTATTATTATCATTATTATCATTATTATCATAATTATTATTATTATTATTATTTTCATAAATTGTATTGTTATTTATAATAGTTTGTTTAAATATCATTTGTCTATTTTCCTAATAGAAAATTCTATTAAGCGTATTTAATGGTGTTTATTGTAATTACCTTACGTTGATTATTTTTTTAAACTTAAATTATAGATTAGGGCCATTGTATTTGTTTATGTGTCTGCTTTTTATTAGTATTTTATGAGAGGGGGGCTCGTAGTAAAACCATATTTGTAATATTAGGGTTGTCAAATCATGTAAGAGAGGAGCGTAGTTGTATACATCTCTTCTAGTAGATTAGGATAATAGGATATAATTAGATGACTGCGGTGGAAGTTATTAGGTTGGTGCAAAAATAATTTCGTTTTTATATATCTACTTCTACGTAAAAAACGACATTATTTTGCACCAACATTTTATATGTCTATACTTGAAGTTATATAAATGTTCTATAATCATATTTTATAATGAAAAATGAGCCGAATTGTAGTCTGTTGTAGGGTTCCGGTCGTAGCTTTGATATAATTAGTGACTCATTTTTGCGAATATTCTCAATATTGCGTTCTGTGGCTTAATTATTGACGTTAATATCTCTATTGGCGTATCTGCATATGTGTTTATGGAGTGATAATTCATTTTTCTTTGATTCGCATATATAGGAACCTCTCAGTGCTTCCTACGTGGGATTTTTTTGCAGACGTAGCATTTTAGTCGATAAACTGAAGGAAGTTGTTGTGATTATCTCCCTAAGGACATTTTAAGGACGCAGGTATTGCAAGAAAAGCTTCCTACACGATTTTCTTTGAGTGCCAGAAGTGTTGTGTGACAGTGGATGGGTATCCGTCTGTTTCAAGAACTTGAAGGGACTGTTTAGTGCATTCTATATTGTCTGCCGTTTTATTGCACTTGTTTCTCTTTTGCTGTGTATACGATTATGGCATTAGTATTATTTAAACAATTATTAGACGTAATGAAACATGAAAAACTGGAAATATAGACCCGTATGTTTGGTCACGAAAGACCGGATACGGATGTACTTTAAATAAAGGTAGTTATATTTAAAACAAACAAAATAAATGCAACCGATACACCCCGGTTTTACTTCAATTCTACCCTATAGGATGTAGCATACACTCAGAAGTAGACGCCTTAAAATAGCAGTCTCACACTTTGACGATCTACGTCTGACTACCCTCCTCGCCATTCCCCAGTGTTTTTAGCGATAAATGTAGTCTACACGAAAGTTGCGAGGCGATGTCTGAAAGTGTTTTCCTTCGAGGGTTACACGGAAGATTTGCATGGGAACCGAAGTGGTTAAATTTATGTCGGACACACTCATATTACGAGACATACGCCAACTAGTATGACAGTTTCTCTGAGTACATTTATAATTTGCGAGAGAGTCTGTACGTTCTGTATTGGTAAGTCCTCAAATATATATATATATATATATATATATATATATCAATATCTATATAGTGTTTCCTTTTCAGATTAAATATGTGTTTAACTCATTTAAAAGTGTTTTACCTGTTTTATTTACTGTTTGCTCGTGTATATATATATATGTAGATGTGTGTGTATATGCGCATGCATGTGTGTGTGTATGTGTGTGTATGTGTGGGTGTGTGTGTGTGTATGGTCCAATGGGTGAGATAATCTCTTGGGGTTCCCGCGGCTCCCAACATTTGGAGTCCTATTACCAGATGTGTACTGTTATCGGTCCACGATGACTAATATCGAGTTGCTGATCGCTATATATCATCATATCTACGTTATCAATACATCTAGCATTTAGGAACACGTTGTAAGTAATATTTCGTCTCAAACAGAATTTGTATAACCGTCGATTTATATAACACGTTGTGTTTCGAATTTATCTTGCCCCACTCAGCTAAAAATAAGTTTAATTAATTTTTACTCCGCCTGGTTCTGCCATATTAAAATGTAAGAAACATACATTTGAGTCATACATTAATGAATGACCGCGTGCTTACACGCAAATGCTAGTCGTTAACACAAATACAACACCATTTCATGTTTCAATTCATTTATGATTTTATCGCCCAGTTTGATATGCATTACCGAGTACTGCAATATTTACTTTTAAGTCTAGCGAGATATGAGGAAATGAAACCTAACTTCGTGTCAATGTCGTCATACCTGAACGAACATCACATTCTTTAATTATTATACGAACCGTTACGTTTCCTTGCTTATAACATGGATATTTCGACAGTTTTTCCGTGACTGCATATTTTCCAGATATTGCAATTTACAACCTTCCCCTGCATTATAAGTAGTTTTGCACTTAGTTCTGTAGTAGCGGTCATTACTAAGTCTTTATTATAAGGCTAGTAGATTTCTCTACAATGCTAGCGACAATGCGTTTCGATTATATTGTTGTATTCAAAGCTCAGTCGTGTTAAAATCATGTTATCAATTCTATATTTTATACCCTGCCAACCTCCTCATGGTTTACCCCGAAGTTTATGCAACGCTATATGCGCTTAAGTCATAACAGAAATTGGATAGCTTTGGTTTTCTTATTTTAACACATCATTATATCAATGCTCTAATAGCTTACATGTGTTTATCTTACATCCTTACCGAATTACGTCTGCTTACAGTTTCATTGCTGTATCACTCGCGTCGGTTTTATGTTTAATTTAATTGGTTATGTGGACAATATATGTGATCTGGTTACATTATTCTTCTTGATTGTTTTGATGTACAAAGTACTAAATTATATTATTTAGCTGTGCTTACATCTTTTATCATATAGTGGGAATTATTAGTAAAGTTGGTGTATATTCATATAACGCATTGTTATTATCACAATATATGCCCTTCTTACCTATATTTGCATGTATATTTACATTTCAGCAGCCTAAGGGGGGTAATGAATATCGTATGAGAATAAATGTATATGATTATTTCTGGTATTTTTTAATATAGTAATAATAGTAGTTTTCTTTTAGATTTTTGTTGTTTACTTCTATATTCCAGTTGTCTAGGCGGGATTTCAATCATGCTCGCTATTTGCTTTATTTATTTCTATCATTTTCCTCACTTGTATTTCGGTAATGATATTTTTCCTACGTTTTAGAAAATACGTTTCTATTTGTGTTCTCAATTTCTTGATTTAGTTTCCTGTGATTGCTTGTGTTTGCAACGTTGTTTTCTGTTTCTTCTTTCTTTTCTAATATATAGTGCATATCTTCATAGTTGTTGTCTTTCTCATTTATTTAGTGTTTTATTTCCTTTCTGTCTCATACTTCCGACATACTTAGTTTTACTCATGTTTTAGTAATTTTATTCATGTTTCTGTTCTCCTTTTTCTACTATTTTTTATTACAAGTGTTCACTTGCTTTCGTTTTCATTTTCAATATTCTCGTATATTAACTGCGTCTCTATCTTTCCTTTCTTCTTGCTTTTTGTAGTAAAAAAAAAACTCGGAGAATTCGCAATTTCAGATTGAATTAAAAATTACATTATTTCCGTAAAAAAGAAATTCATTTCAGATTCAGACATGGGGCGTTTTCCATTTTCGCTGGGCGCCCAAGACAATTTTGATTTCTATAACTTTTCGCCGACGGCCAATTCGAAGAAATCATTTGTTGAACAGAAAGAAATAGAACTGGTGGTGGTTTCATTGAATAAAATAAAATACCGAGTGAAGTTGTATCAGCGAGATCTCGTTGATTAAAATACAGGATATTTCCCATGATATATGTCTTGTCGCACATAAAAAGCATTACGACTTCCGTTCTTATGAACAAGTAATTGTTTTATAGTATAGTAGTGGCAAATTACTATATCTATATAATAGTATAATCCTTGTATGAATAAGTAAAACTATTTTAAATGGCTTTCAATTTAAAATCACACACTCAGAAGACCTATGATATTTATTAGAGAAGGAATTACATGTGAGTATAGGTTAACGATTGTGTAAAGTAAATAACTACGAGAGAACTAGAAAAGAAATAAATCGTTATTTTAAAAATAAAATAATGAGATTGCATATATGTGATTATATATTGACAATATCGTTATAAAAATCTAAGGCAATACATTGTAGAAATGTAATAGATAGGGATATTGTATTCACAGTCCAACAAGAGTCGAACGCATATCTAATGAAAGAAGGCTTTTATAAATTTCATGCAGTAACTTGTACCTGATTATACTGACGCAAATCTAAAAAATATGACATATAAAAACCACATGTGTATTGCATTAATGAAATGGTTAATCTGAATAGCTTATTCCTATGTTAATCAGTTTCCGCTGTTGCTTCCTTGTGACATATCAGCATTTTGTTACTTTCTTGAAATGTTCTTTTTCTACACAATGAAAAATGTTTCAAGCAATCTACATGAACTATTTTATCTCTGAGAGTAATAACATTTTAAAGGAAAAAGAAACGCTCTGATTACTGTTAGAGATGTTCAACCTGACGATAAAAGAAGGGTTCAAAAATGGAGCATTATAACCAAGTCAGATAACAACTTAACAAGTATACCCTGAGATTGGCCTCATAATAAGTTATCTGGAAAATCATATTTGCAGTAATTTTTTGAAATTGCATTCGGTTAACGATTTTAGAGTTGTTCACATTCTAAGTCAGCTCTAAACGCCTTGAAAGAGTATCTTCGTCATCGTTCGTTTAAGCATTACCTCATACTAAAAACCATGAATATTAAAGAAATGGTACGCAAAGGTATGCAAAATTAATGCTGATGCTCATAATGTATAAACATGCTGACCCTGATTTTTTAATTGAACAAATTTTAATGCAATTTTAAGCATCAATCATATAATAATCACAGAATATATGAACCTATTATTTTTTTTATTTAAAAACATTACAAAATTTCTGGTTTTCGGAAGTAAGAAACATGCATGAATTAATTTGAGTTTTTTTTCATTAAAATATAACATCGCATCGTAAAATACAACAATTTATAAATTATTTTACGTTTTCAAAGACACATGACGTTAAAAGCCTCTAAAGTCTGTATTAATTAATTAGGTATAACTTGAAGATAAATCAATTTCTCGAACTAAAGATAATATCATTGAATTTAGCATTGTTTATTTAATATTTTCACACAAAAAAGTATAATTGCAAACAAATATTTCTACTTTTATCTTTTAAAGTGAAGTTTTATATGTAAGATTCTAATATTTGTCTTGCTTTCATAAATGTGGATCTTCCAGTGTAACATTATTTGAATATAGTCTTGAAAAATAAAATTGAAAGTTAATTTAACAGCAGAGCATAATATATAATTAAATTTAAAAAATGGTAAAAATCATACATAACTTCACGATAGGAATGGATATATTGACAGATCGGAAAAAAAACTAGAACATCCTACGACCCTTTAAATGCTTGACTTCATTTTCAAAAAAACTGTAGACTTTATGAGATTTTGGGCTTCCATATAATCCACTTTTAAAGACTTCAGTGTTGTTGACATTCTGCGAAGTAAGAATCTCTCGCTTTTTGTAGCTAAATAAGCTATTTTCTACAACCAATTTGATATTTTATTTAATTTAATATCTAAGGACTTAAGTTTTCAAATTACGATTGAAATAGACCCAGAAAATTAATATTTATATTTCAAAGAATCTATATAACTTCAAAATTTAGCTGAATTTGTTAGCTCGTCGTGAAAACATTTTTATAACATTTTTTTACGAGTACAAATATTTTTTCCAGGTAAACTTTACGTTTTAATCTTTCAAATAAAATTAAAAGGTTGTCAGAAACATTGAAAACGTTATTATTAATTGGCTTTCAAACCTGTGCCCTCCTATATTTATTCCACCTTGTTTTGCACGGGGTTTTTTCATATATACATTGCGGGATATATTCCATCAGAAAACTACAGTAACACAAAGAGAATGAGCAAGTTCACAGCGGAAACCTATATATATCAACGTTAACTCCTATATTTAGTTGTCATAGTGTATGAGAAACAAAACATTTTCCATGTACTCATATATACCGATTCTTGCTGTTGCTACATTATTAAGAAAGAAAAAGATAGGGCATGTATTTTATACACAAGGTGCTTTCATATAATCTTCATTTTTATAGAAATCAGTCATCGAATATCAGATCTGATGAGATCCATTCATAAAGAGAATATTGTTTGTCACGGGACAATGCAATAACATGTAAAGAATAGATGCGCAACTTGATAATGTATTTTCTTGGATGACTTGACATTAAATCCTTCATAATATATTTTAAAACTGAGCATTATGTTGTAGAAAGGTAAACAGATGAGTACGATATAGATCTTCGATCAAGTAATTCATTTGCATTAGAAACGTGGAGGAAAATGGAATATTGTTTGAGCTAGAAATGGTTTTGCTGTGAAGTGTTTTTACGGGAACCACCTGACATGCAATTAAAGAAAAGATACACGGTGATCATAACGATGGATTAGAAAAAGATTTTAAACGTTTCTTCTGTGATTAATTTGTTGCAAAAAATTAGGGAAAATCTTACTTCATGTGCGCATGTTTATTTTGTAAGATATAATTCAGAAAGAGTGATAACTATTTGGATTTCGAAACACACTTCAATTTTAAATCGTATCTGACTTCAACAGAAGGAGAGGATTACGTCAGGAAATTACGTCATAATCTACTCTTCTAGATTCACGAAATGCTGTTTGAAGAGGCATGATAGTACGAGAAGTGTTGCAGTAACAGTTTAGATGTAATTTCCTGATTTGAGGTCTACAGATTAAGTAAGTACCAGAACCCTTCCAAAGATAAATAAACTGGCGAGAGGGATAATAAGAAATAGACGAAAACGTAATGACTAATGACCGTGAAACACCAAACCGACTAAATAGTTTCAACAATATAAATAACAAACATATGAGCATTATGGCAAAGTTACCCCCCTTTTAAATAGTTTAATTTAAACGTATCAGCTTCCTTGATAAAATCGCAGAAAATAAAATGCAACTTAAACACAATTCAAATTAGGTTATAAATAAATAAACTTTAAAATAAATGTCATAATATTTAATATTATCACAAGTACTACTAAGTTAAAGAAATAATAATAGTTTATGAAAAGAAATTCATTAATTACTTTGGTTTATTTGGAAATGCCCACGTTTTACATACCTCCATATGCACATTTGAAATAAAATGAAGCTCATATATAAGAAATAAACATCAACTTACATATTATAAGCTGCATAACTTTTATTTCTCAAAAAGTATATATATATATATATATATATATATATAATGTAGATCTGCAAGGTTTTCTATCGTTATCTAGTATATTCAGTAAAGGTGTATCCATTAAACCATCTGCAATCTATTGTCATCTATAAATGGCAGTTCATAGAAACTAGACTATGATCCAAACCAAGTACGTTAGCCTCTTAAAATATATTTTATCAGAAAATGCACGCGAGAAAAATCTCACTTAGACCAATGTAGGTATAACAACCAATTAAGAAAGTAAACATAAATATGTTGCAATAAGTACAACAATATATACATATATATATATATATGAATATATATATATGTATATATATATATGTATATATATATATATATATATATATATTGATGCAGTAAAAGTCAATGTAGAGATGTAACATAGTGATCTGGAAAGAAGCACGTTGGAAGATATGGTGAAGATTAAAGGTTTAAAAAACTAAAGAATACAAAAGTAACGCTAACACATCGATGCCTAACTTAATCAGAGATAGTGATAGTAAATATAAGTAGTTGAAAAAGAGGAGAGTGAGCAGATTATAGAGTAAATGTATGGGTAAGGTGCAACAACTACGATACGCGTCGCAATGCAATGGCCGGATATTGATACGGACATGTAAAGATACACATTTATTGAATAGATATATTCGCAAGCAATGGAGGGGGCGCTTAGATAAAGCAACAGCGGTAAAATGGGGAAAGCCATCAATGAAATATAAAGAGACAGAAACTAGAGAATATGAGACAAACTAAATATAAAGTTTCAGCAAAAATAAGGGTGATAGAAAAATAAACAAAGTGAGAAAAAAAAGAATGTGATCGATAGAAAAATTAGAATCTATACAATCAAGAAGTGTTCAAAGAGCTCAATTTTAGACCTATTGACCTTTACACACTATTTCTGTTTGCTTCATAAATTCGTGCCGCTAAACGAAGTGTAAAGCCTTAAATTCGTGCTGGCCGCTATTCAGAAAAGGAAAAACGCCCACGCTGTAACTGTCACTGCATTTTGCGTCCGGTCGAACTATCGAACCGGCCATTGCAGACCTAGTGTAATAGGTGCTGTGTGGAGATTCTACCCAGCACACGTCGCGACAATAACTGCTGCTACAGAAGAACCTTTTCGTCATTAACTAGAGAGGCAGAAAGATTTGGGCGTATTATATGTACAAAGAGCAATAGGTGAAAGAACGGTGGTCGCAGTAGGCGGTATTTTGGGACAAACGTGTAAGCAGACATTCCTAGATTTATGAAAACGATCAGCTAAACCTCGTATATATCGGTAATTGCTTTTTTACGACTGTATAACATTGTGAAGTGTGTTTGAAATATGTCATATCTACACGAATATAAATCGTTCCTTTTCTTTCACAGTATATTTTATGACATATTTATACATATACATATCATATATATATATATATATATAAGATTATCACACACACGCATATATATACATATATATATACTATCTTAAAAGTCAATATGACTTTATAATTTTACTTTAATAAATAAACAATTAGTAATCTCACTTCCTCTTTTGAAAGCAAATTAAACATAGTCAATTGATATCTTGCAATTACTGTATTAATTTTCCACGATCAATTCGCACTCAACAAAATATTATTTTAAAATTCAATATCTGTTTACGATAAAAAGATAATCTCCCTTCAAATATTAAGCATTTCTTATGTAGTGTTTTTTTTTCAATATAGATTTGCCTAATAGTCATATTGGAAACTATGTACTTCTTATTTTATATATATATATATATATATATATATATATATATATATATATATATATATATATATATACCTGTGTAAGTGTATGTGTTTATGATGCGTGTGTTCTCTCTGTGCCTACGATGCCCTTGTCCTACTTCCAATTGTTTGATCTAGCTGAAATTTTGCATGTGCAATGATTTATATATCTACAAGTTATGTGGCAAATTAAAGCTCTGAACTGATTGTGGTTTCTGTTTTACAGGTGTTTGAACTGTGTCAGATGAGAAATGGGCCTCTTGAATATCGAGCAGTGATCCGTTTTTTTGTATTTGAAAAGAACGCACACCATAGGAGACTTTTTATGAACTGAACAAAACTCATTGTGATAATGCCCCATCATATGACCATGTAAAACGCTGGCATCGTGAATTCAAACATAGCCGGTAGTTTGTCGAAACAGCTCCCAGACCTGGTCGCCACCCCCTTCTGCCATTGATGAGGCATCTGTCCATCAAGTTGAGGCTGTAATTTTGGAATATCGGCGCATTACTATTCGTCAAATAGCACAAGATGTCAAGATTAGTACAGGGTCTGTGGAAACTATTATTCATGACGATTTGCATATGCATAAGGGATCTGTCAGATGGATTCCCAGGTTGCTCACACCATTCCAGAAGCCCCCTCTGACTTTCACAATTCCTATCTATGACGTTGTTTTTGAAATGAAAGCGTTTCCCAGATGATGCACCCTTGATTTCTGAAGTCAGGTCAGAGCTGCATCAAACGATGGGAGAAATGTATAACTGTGAGTGATTCCTGTGTAGAGAAAGACAAATAACTGTGCAAAGTTTCGTTGCTCTACTCTTACAGGAGTGAGTCAGGGACATTACTGATTGCACGCCCCTCGTATAATAACTTTAGATGCTACTTACAAGCAAAATACACGGGTTAAAATAGTATTAACAGAAAAGTATACATATAATCATTATAATACCACATATTCTTTGTCAAAGAATAATGGCTTACGGGTAAAGCATTTATACGAATGGATGTATATATATATATATATATATATATATATATATATATATATATATATATATATATATATATATATATATATGCGTATATACATGTGCGTATGTGTTATGTTTTACGATTGAATATATATAGCCGAAACAATAATGTAACTTAACAAAAAGATAAAAATATGTGTGTGTGTGCATTTGCGTTGTTAATTACAGAGTGAATCTCTTGTTAAAACAGCTATATATATATATATATATATATATATATATATATACGAATGGATGTATATATATATATATATATATATATATATGCATATATACATGTGCGTATGTGTTATGTATTATGATTGAATATATATATAGCCGAAACAATAATGTAACTTCACAGAAAGATACGGTAATAAAAAATAAAACGTATACATATATATATATGTGTGTGTGTGTGTATGTGTGTATGTGTGTGTATGTGCGTGAGTGAGTGAATATGTATACGTGCAACCAAATGTACGGGCGCTTTGCGTAGGATTTTGCTGTACGCATAGTTTACGGTTTAACGTGCGTGCAGCAACGTCTTTAAGTTGTCATTAAGCATTGACCTCGAAAAATAACGTTCACCATCCCTAGCTGGAAACTATGATCATGTAAGTTTTCTTCCTGATCGGTCAAGAGGCATGGGCTGTATGAAAATATATACTCATGAACTATAACATTGACCTTAGACCTAAACCATGGAAAATAGTGTTCACCATCCCTAGATAGAGTACTATCAACATGTCAGTTATGCGAGTTCTACACAAAGACACACACACGTTACTACATTATATATTTATGTAGAGGATTGTGTGTATGTGTTCCTCGTATAATAAAAATATATATTCGTACACATTGTTTTATTTTTGCTATTCATTCAACGATCAATACATATTACAAATATCATATAACTTCGGAATATTTTTCGAAATGTTCTCAGGTATGTCTTTCTAAAAAATATTGTAAATATTCGTGTGTGGCAGGGGTACAATGGAGAAAACAACGTAAAAAAATCCTAACACAAATTCCTCCAAAAGTAACAAAACTACAGCTGGTATGCCAGCACACTTTATATAATAAATATAGGCGAATTTATTGTTGGCAAAACTTTTTTCTTAAGTATTCTCATCTAATTTGGTGTTAGAGAATATTATTATCCTCAAAAGATCTGCACATTTTCATGCAGTTTCCTCCAAAGGTAAGGCCATATCAATATTCAATTTTTGAATACGGGTATATATATATATATATATATATATATATATATATATATATATATATATATATATATATATATATATATGTACACAATGAAAATAGTATGTCTACAGAATATATAACACACTTACTTTATTTTACCCTCAAAATAACTCAAAATATAGTTATTCAAAGCTAAATCTCTGGCAGTAAACGTGAGTAAACTCCTTACAGAAAACTTGTCTGTATTGATATATAACATGGCATCTCTCATTTTTTTCTGTGGCCACAATCATTATCCAAAACTGCCTTTACTCTCCTGGGCATGGAGTTTATCAGAGCTTCACATGTAGCCACTGGAATGCTTATCCGCACTTCAATCACGACGTAGCGGAGCTTGCGGATATTTGTGCACCTTCCGCTTGAGTATTCCCCAAAGAAGTTCTATTGGGTTCTACTCTGGAGACATGCTTGACCAGTGCATCTCCTTTACCGCCAGCCTCTTCAGTGAAGCAATTGTTGTTTTCGATGTGTGTTTTTGGTTATTGTGATGCTGGAACACTACTTTGCGACCCAGTTTCTGGGTAGGCAATTATGCTCTGCTGCAGTATTCGACAGTATATGTTTGGGATCATTTTTCCCTTAATAAAATGTAACTTTCCTATACCTGCAGCACACATGCTACCCCAGACCATGACATTCCCACTACAATGCTTGAAATAGGCATGACAAAATTATCTCCTGTACTCCTCACCTGGTCGCCGCCACATATGCTTAAGACCATCAGAACCAAACAAATTAAATTTCGTCTTATCAGACCATACGACATGGTTTCATTAATATACGGGCTTTATTGACCTTTTTTAGTAAATTGTTATCGAGTTTCTTGTGCAATGCCTTCAGAAGAGTCTTTCTTCTGGAATGACCGCGATGCACACTAAATTAAGAAGAACAAATATAAGTGTGCCATTCTACAGTCAAGTATAGCGGTGGATATGTCATAGTATCGGGATAAATGAGTGCTGCGGGTAGTGCGATTTGTAATATCTAATATAGGTAGGTATATAGCATATCTGTCAAACTGGGTTTAATGTAAGCGGGAAGTATTATTGTTTAAAATATCGACGAGAATATAGGATAAATTACTTGAAAGAAGTTTCTTATTTAACCACCTTTCTGAATTTGTTTTAGTCATGGAGGGAGTTTTCATGAGATAGGGTGTTTATGCTAATCGGCGGTTTAGCAAAACTATCTGGGACAGTAACAGCACCATGGAGATATAGTTTATAATAATTATATGCAGTGTTATTTACTAAGATTTTAAATCAGAATAAAGGGATGGAATACCAGATGTGAATAGTTGTGTAAAAATTTGGATGCATAGTTGTAAACATGTAAAATTATAGAATAATAATAATAATAATAATAATAATAATAATAATAATAATAATAATAATAATAATAATAGATAATAATAGCTCTAAGAGATACGAAATTATTAAATATAGAAGAACAAACATAGAGAAATAAAGTGGATAAAAATACAAATATGAGGATAATATAGAGTCAAGCGACAGAAAAGAACGAAAAAAAAGAAATAAAAAGAACTATCTGTATTGATAAATAAAATACATACATAAACTTCCAAATAAAAAATATATAGAAAAATATCAAATAAATAGAAAGTGTGATCAATGAAAAATCATCCAGTTGGAGAATGTTCTTTAAGGCCATGTGTGGTAACGTAATACAAAGCTTTAAACCAAGTAACGAAACATTTTTTATTAAAACAAAACAGATAAATGAATATTTTTTGTGAGAAAACTGTTTAAGATAATGATTACAAAAACATGCATCTGTTGGTTTTAGAAATATTGCAAGTGGGATTATTCGCCTTGCTCAAAATATAGAGGAAATAATTACATTACTCTTCAACGTGATGTCCAACAATTTTCTGATGAACCGCCCACTTAAGTAATGGAATTTCATCAAATCTCCAATACTAACTAATACTACAACACTATCCCACTGATTACTGTACACGCAATCACTCTTATAGCCGAGTGGCTTTTGGGCCTTGATAAGTGGTGACCTCCATGTAAAAAAACACTCTTTAGGAATCCCAAAGATCTGGAATGGCCTTTAATTCTGGTATAATGAAATGAACTAGCACCCCTTCATACAATAATATACACACGACGTAGAAATACTCCTTCGTAAACGAGAAAGTTCGAAGACGTCGGGAGAGAAGGACTCTCGTCTTGTATAACTTTTGTAAATAAACCATAAGTGAATATCCTGTGTTGTTATTATCTTTTAGGCGAGGAAAGAAGAGCGTATAATATTCATGGGACAAAAAAGTGTTTTTCTCAGAAAAAAAGAGTGAAAACGGAATTCAGGCACGCACATGGTACATGTAAAAAGAAAAGCATGGAGTCTAAACGAAAGAGAGGAATAAGTTCTAAAAACTGTCATGAGACAATAATTCAACCAACCGAAAAAGAACATTTTAAAAAGCATACGACACAAAAATAGACACAAAAATAAGACACAAAAATAAAGTAATTTTTGTGCAGTGGAAAAAACGTAATTCAGTCTGTTAAGTTTAGTAGTAAAATAAGAGGAAAGGTATTTGCTAATCCATTTGAAATTTTGCTTCTTCCGATAATGATTAAATACCTTTATAAGACCGCAAAAAAGGAATATGTTATCCTGGTGTGGATGTCGGCGGTTTCTTTACTGTCGCTGTTGTATTTTCTTCTCGAAAAAGTTTTCTAAATTGTTACGAAATAATGTGTCTTTTTATTCAATAAAGTTATTTAGCAATGCTTTTTTACAGTTATTTTTGTTGTTTCATTCTTCGCTTTAATGTGCTGTATGAGGCAAAAAATATTTAATAAATTGAAGTTCACTGAGTTTAGCAAAAATATGTATTGCTGTATGTTTTAATTCTTTTTATTTTTTTCTATTGAATTTTAATCTCTTTTAAAATTTAAGATTTGGTGTACCATAGCCGAAATATTTTATATTCTTTTTGTGAAACAAATTATAGTTAAATAAAAAAAATACAATTGCAAATACCATAATTTGAAATATAATAAGGTAATCTTATACACACACGCATATATATATATATATATATATAGGTAATTTTGTGCATAATTTTGTGTAAATACTACGCTAATACAGGTTTATAATGGAACGTAGCATACGCATATTAATATTACTATAGCTAAGAGCTTGCTCCACGTAAAGATAAGACTACTGTTTTATCATTGCAGATGTGATGATATCAATCTATATTCAATCAAATGAAAAGAAAACATTTCGTTTGAGTAGAAGTATTTATTGCATATGCATAAAATAGTAATCACCTTAATGCAGTAGTAAATATAGTCGAATATAAATTATAAATAAAACTAATCACTTAATTAATCGTAAGGAATACGAAATGCGTTTGGGTCTAAAGAAGTTCACCCAATCAGGTTTATTGTTCGACACCGACCGAATATGATTAAATTACAACGATTAGCTCAAGCTTTAAAGTTATATAATGGTGTATTTTATTTTAGGAAGATATGTCTGCACAACCAACAACAATCACTGGAATATAATAAACGCAATATTGTCGTATGCTCGTTTCTTCAAAGCAAATATAGAAGAATAAAGGCTTCTTTTTATGAGTTTGGGCTAATGACAAAGAAGCTCCAAAATAGATCTGTGACTTCTGTGCCGACCATCATCTACTAGACTGAGGTGATTTCATCACCATCTGATAAAAGAAAACACCCTCTAAAGTACCTTGCAACAAACTCAATTATGTAAGATCAGGGTTTCCGCCTACTGAACTTTCTCCGAAATCATTTCTGAGTGGCATTTTAATATGTGTTCGTGATATTGCCATACTCATCAAGAAGTTTTATGCAAGTAAAGCAACTGGTCCTTACAATATACAAGTTATGGTATTAAAAAAGCTAAAAATTTAACGAGCATGCATTCTTGAGAAGCTGTACAATTTATGCCTAAATGAGAAGTGCTTCCAAAGACCTTGCAAAACTCATTAGTTTATCCAATATTAGTAATATTGTAATCAAGATTGGTCTTCTGTTTCCAATTACTAGTTAATTACTTTCTGTGTGTCCCGAGTAAGTTATTTTAATTCATGTAAAATAGAATCATTTTTAACCACCTCAGCAAAAGCAACCTTCTTAGCGACATAGGATAAGTGCACATATTGACAGAGGCCTTCAATCGCAATAAGTCTTTACATCTCAATAGCATTTGGCAGCATAAAGCATAATCTACTTCACAAACTGTACAGCTATTGAGTATCTAGAAATGTCTCTCCACCAGAGCATCTTTTCACTCCAATAGTATATGTTAATAGACAAAAATCTAAAACAAAATGTATCACAGCTGGCGTGCTTCAGAAGTCCATCCTGTACACAAATATCTGCTTTATCGCCATCAATAATCTCCCAAAACACCATTATTTCATTTGTAGACATATACGGAGATGATACTATGATGTTTGGCAATACTTTAAAAGCAAAGAACGACAAAAACATCTTTGAGGCACTCTCTTTAAACCTATAATAATAATAGAGTAAAAGTGGCTGCTAATTTTAATGCATTATAAACTAATCTTTTACGATTTTACCACAAACGACCTGATGCATCCTCGGCTCCAATTCATATAGATGACGCCAGTCTTAAAGAGGCTTCCTGTTTTGACAAACTTCCTGTACAGTTTTCCCTTCCTCGCTGTCTTCGTTTACATATTATAAATATCGAACTTTTGTCTTAGAAAAACGCTATTCTTGCATTTTAATTTTAATTTCGGTTATTTTTGACGATGATACACACCATCAACTTTAAAAATCATGTAAGCAAACTAGTGTATAAAAATTTGTGAGCCTGGTATATTGCGAGGCCGACGATGTAATCTAAATTCTTACTTCGACAACGAAAATAATTGCGATAAAGGAGATCTGTGTACGAATCAGTTTCTCCCTGCAAAAATATATCTACTCAAATTTTGGGAAAATCTACATACGTACCATCATATGCGACCGACTATGTGCGGTAAATAAGTGGGTATAATAGAGAATTGTTAAAATTGCTTAAATATTGTCAATATTATTGATTTTTACTAAATAGTCAATTTCCATACAACCTCCTATTACTGAACATAATGCATGCAGTAATCTCCTACACCCCTCTCGCCCCTCTATCCTTTTCTCTCTCTTTATATATATATATATATATATATATATAGAGAGAGAGAGAGAGAGAGAGAGAGAGCGAGAGAGAAAGAAAGGCAGACAGAAAGACAGAGAAATAGAGAGACAGAGAAAGAGACAAACAAAGAGAAAGAGAAAAAAGAGATAGGAAATGCAATACCTTTATACGCCAAATTATATTATTGAAATTTTAAGATAAGGCTGCTGATATTGTAAAAGATATATTTCTGTATAAGACGCATCGTCTTGGTAAAGAATGCAGCCGCCACATAAAATTTAATTAAAATTCTGACCATATAAATGTAAGAGGGAAGAATGTTTTCTAAATAAATGCTAACTTAAGTATCTGAAATGTTACCGAAACTTTGGGTAAATTTTAATGACTTACGTGAATCGAATATCTTAGATAAAAGAAATGAGTTCTCCGTTGACTCTGCTCACGGTTAGACTTTTATGGATAGCTGCCTTAATGTTGGAAGCAGACGATTTGTTTAAACTGAAATATACTTTGCTCAGTATAAATAATTTATTTACAGAAAAATGCATTTGATAAGAAACATATCTATCCATCTATCTATCTATCTATCTATCTATCTATATATATATATATATATATATATATATATATATATATATATATATATATATATACGTGTATGTGTGTTTGCAGGCAGTGTTTCTGTATAATCTATATGTAATGATATGTCATACGTTTGGCTGTCTGTCTGTCTGACTGTATGTCCTTATATTTTCAATATCTTTCCTCCATGATACTAAAAGTCGCAGAGGGGGTCCAGGGGCCAGAAATGATTGGATTTTTACGGATTGGATTTTTACGGATTGGATTTTTGTGGGGTTTAGCCAACTTCAATAGTTTTAAATTTGTTTGTTAAGGGGTCAAAATTCTATGATTTGACCTTTGAGAACACTACCAAACTCCTCCAACAATTTGGGTTCCAAACACTTGAAATTTAAGATATAGGTTCCGTGGACGTGGAGCTTACGTAATAGCTTGATTTGATCCCAAAAAAATAAATTTGAAGGGGTCATAATAGGAGTCAAATTTTAAAAAAATTGATCTTTTTTGTGTGTGTGTGTTTTTTTTTTTTTTGCTCAGTATAACACCTCCAAACAGCCGAGCAACACCGGGCACTCATGCTGGTAATAAAATAATAATGTGTGTGGTATGTGTGCATATATCTATATTCGTAGACAAATTGAATATTAAAATACTTCTGTCTTTGTTTCTCTGGGAAGAAAAGACACTATAATTTGCTGTTTGTTTTTAAGACTATAACATTATTCTATTATAAATATTTAACGAAAATTGGTAAAAAAGAACCTACATTTTCAAACCAATAGAATATGTCCAAATGTGCTTATATTTTCATACTAGTGGGGGTACCCGGCGTTGCCCGAGTGTTTGTTTCCGGGACGGGGGGAGTTTTAAAAAATGTTATGGTAGGTAAGTAGGAAGGATCAAACCCGGAGTCATGAGTAAAAGTAGGAAAATAAAGTGTGAAAAAAAAAAAAAAAAAAAACATCTGCAACGTTAACAGTTCGGCCACCAAGAAAAGTCCATTCCAGTTGTTTAGGAAAAAGAAAAAAAAACGACTACGGTAGGTCGGCGCGAACGTGAAAATATAATGCGAATTGCCCAGCACGCTAATCACTACGCCACAGAGCACTGCAGCTTAGTTTAGTGATTTTAAATAACTTCACATGAAAGAACTACGAAGCCAAACCGGTGTTCTCTTCTCAAATGTTCCTTGTGAACGATCCCCAAACGGTGTTAAGTGGTGGCAGGGGGAGGAGGAATTTATTAGAGAGAAAATATTTTACCACTTCCATTGATCTTAACCGATTTTGGCCGTGACTTCTCAGCAGAAAAAGTATAGAAATCTAAGATTATCGAGGAATTTGAGAAATAATAAGCCTATAACACACCTCAGATATTGTTCTGCGGTTTGTGCATATTATATTTGCATGAAATATCTTGATTTTTAATCCTATTAAGGTCAAAATCCGCGGGAAAAAATGAGTTCATTTTATTTATATAGAGAAGAGAAGAGAAGAAGATAGAGATAAGGTGTCCTGGCAGGTCAGCTTTAGTTTAGCTGACTTGGAATCAATTTTGCTTAGTTTTTTTTTTAACTTGGTTGTATACTCTTTAGTTTTGACATGCCACTAATGTACATGTTACAGAGATTTTGTAACTACTCTACTGCAAACATCTTAAGCCTTAAGAAAAACTTGCATTATTTCCCTTTTTTCAACTAATTTTTTTAATAAAATTAGTACAAGCGTGGCCCGACGCTGTCTAGTATTGTATTAGCATCAATATCTATAATATACAGCTGAATGTCTGTGCGTGCGTGTGTGTGTGTGTGTGTGGGTGTGCGTGTGTGCTTGGGTGTGTGTGCGCGTGCGCGCGTATGTCTGTGTGTGTGTGTGTGTCTGGTCACGAATAGGCTCCTATATGGTTGACTATTTAACAACAATGCTTACATATAATGATAGAAAGTGTATCGAGACAGAGGAATGGGTTTGTTTGATCTGGCAGAACGGTGGTTCATTAAAACTGTGAGGGATGCGTTCACGCCTGATCCACAAAGTATGAAAATAGGGATGGTATAATAAAATTGTGGAATCTGCGTTCGCGCCTGGCCTCCATAGAATCGAAATAGGCACAAACATTAATGAAGACTTTTTATATCTATCTGCGTAAGTATACTTTGATAATTATGTTTCAGTTTGAAGAAATGTAGTACAATAAAATTATGGGGTGTTCGTTCGCACCTGAACTCCATAGAATGGAAATATGTCACTAAGTTTAACAAGGTTTTTTTTAATATAGATCAACAGACTATTGCGATAAGTGTTTCAGTGTGAACAGATATGGTATAATGAATTATGGGGGTTATCTATTTTATTTTTACTTTCATCATATTTTGCTTTGGTTTTGATTCCCCAAAATTCGAAGCTATCTCTTTACAACCCTTCCTTTTCATAACCTATCATGCTTTCATAAATCAGAGTCCATTTACTGTAGGCTGTTTTTGAACCCAGTCGATGACGGGTACTTTTGCTAGTATTTTATAACTTCCAACATTTGATTTTCATGGCAGCCGGTAAAATTGTCCATTTTTAACCAAATCAATTGATTACATGCTCTCAAAATTAACCGTTTTACCGTATGCGTAATGGAAGCTTCACATGCTTCCCGCCAGTGGCTAATTAATTCTATACTTTTTTTTGTAATTTAGGTTTACACTTTTTTTTGTAATTTAGGTTTACACTTTAACTTTAAAATGCAAAAGTCAAGTATAATCGTTGAATTGCGCTCTGAACAAAAATATACCATTACTAAATATAATTACCGACTGTTTATGCTATGAAATCATTTGTACATAATCACATAAATTGAACGTGCATGAGTCACGTATCGTAGTTTGCTGTGGTCGAAAAGGAAGCATTGCAAATGTGTCCCTATCTAATAAAAGTAAATAGAGTTGATTTGAAAAAGTTGACATTTCTACCTTTACGGTGATATAACTTCTCACATACCCTTGTGATATTACATAGTATGTATTTTTTCGTAATCAGTTATTTTTAACAATCGGTTCTCTGTAATTATTCGATACAACACCTACAAGCAAACACTTCAAATCACATTATGTACTTTCCAATAGATTTTTAAAAATCGACCAATTCGTTTCCAGGTACATGAGGAACTAACTCACACACAGAGACGCAATGTAGAAAATATATTAAATAATATATATTTCTTTACACACACAAACACACACATATATATACATATATATATATACATAGTGATATATATATATATATAGAGAGAGAGAGAGAGAGAGATAGACGGATAGATAGATAAATAGATAATTATGTGTGCATTTGCATATTTATGAAAGTGGCATGGGAGGAAGCTCCACGAATTATTAGTTGAAATAATGTTTTGGTTTATAGGCTGCAGTAATTTTGCTATATACATTAGATTAAGATAAACCCAATAGAATGAAATCCCTTTGGAAAAAGACACATTTTCTCCTGCCTTGTAGCTATGTCTATTTTTGAGTGTATTTCAGTGTGCATCTCCGTGTATTCATGTGGAATATATATTCAGAAATATTCATGATAATATTGCCGCAAGTTTACACTCGTGTCGCGAAGTAATGCCATTGCGACGACTTACTGGCATGATGTTGATAGGATAATATCAAGCGAATGACCTCATAGGAAGATTAATATATCGCATTAATACGCATTCCCTTGGAAGGTTTCTGCGAGACTTTCTAAATTTGGAAAAATGTAAGCGTATTAAACAAAAAGAAAGAGGGAGGAATGCAGGCATCGGATGAGGGATGTAAAACGACAAAAATAAAGACAAGAAAACTAGTATAAAAAAGATGAATTAAACAACACATAGGAATAACAGGATGCATATATATATGCGCATGTATATATATATATATATATATATATATATATATATATATATATGTATATATACATACTCATCTCAAGTGTAATGTGGACATATATCTTGCTCCTAAACTCCCTACATAATAGCCCTGAAACTAAGGCCCCTAATAGTAGCCCCCCCCATATCAAAGTAGCAATGTGCCTTGTTTGGGGTAAAAATGAAATATATATATATATATATATATATATATATATATATATATACACTAGCAAATGTACCCATCGTCGACTGGGTTCACAAACAGCCTACAGAAAATGGACTCTGATTTAAGATAGTATGATAGGTTATGAAAAAGAAGTCTGTACCTATTTCCATTCTATGGGGGCCAAGCGCGAACGCAGACCCCAAAATTTAATTATGCCATCCGTATTTAAGTTAACACATACTTACGGGTAATCGTTTGTTGGCTTTTCTGTTAAACACTCTTACTAAATAATATGGACGAAATTCGAAAAACAAAGAAACAAAAACAGTTTTTAAAAATAATGAAGCTTTATTACTTTAGTAAAATAATCCTAAACAGCAAAATGAGATATTAAAAAAGTAAATGCGTAATTACTTTAGTTTTTTAAAGCAAAGAATCGATATAAATATGAATAAGAAGAAAGGGGCGTCCTCTTCAAGCAGAACAGCTTCGTTTAAGTGTTATATTATTAAACGGTGTAGTATTGAGCCGTCGGATTAAGGGTTGTACTATTGTAATGTAAAAAACACGCAGAAAAGGTTGTAATCAACCGAATTCCTTCCAGTACACTGACAAAAAAAGTATAAACAGATATATAAATACAAATAAAAAGGTTATGCAAGTGTGTTTAAAAAGACACGTAATCACGTGAGCAGGATATTTTCCTTCTTTTGACACGATAACAACTAACCTTCCTTTTTTATTATTTATCAATTTATCTATTTTCGAAATAATGGCACGTGCAAGTGGAGAAGGATAAACAGAGTTATGCAACATTTGGGTCGAGAATTGTGTAAAGCTCCGACTTTTTTTTTTGGCATTCACTTTAACAAGAACGTTAATTTATGAGTTAATTTATTCGACACAATATGATTCAACTATAAAAAAATAAATAAAAGCTAACGTGAATTAAGATAAAAGTTAAGGTGTTATTGTGGACTCTCGCCTCTTTTAAAAAACCTTGTTACACTTTGTGATATGTTTACATTCTATGGAGGTCAGCCGCGAACGAACTCCCAATAATTTTATCATACCATATGTCTTACAACTGAAACATAATTATCAAAGTATACTTACGCAAATCGATATGAAAAGTCTTTGTTAAAGTGTGTGCCATCTTTTCAAGGAGTACAGGCGCGAACGCAAACTACAAAATTTTATTATATCATCCCTATTTAAGTTGAAACATACTTATCAAAGTATTCTTATGGATATCTTTATCAAAAACCCTTGTAAATGTTTTTTTTTTTCATTTTTTACTTCCATACTTTGGGGGCCAGGTGCGAACGCAGACACCACCATTTTATATGAACCACCGTTCTGCCATTTAAAACTACCCATTCTATCTTCTATCATTATATGTAATCAGTTTTTTTTTTAAATACTTAACAACATTGGAGCCTATCTGGCACGACACCCACACACACACACATTCAGCTTTATATTATATTAGCAAAATTACCCGTCGTTGACTGGGTGCCATAAACAGCCCATGGAAAATTGACTTTGATTATGAAAGGTTATGAACCGGAAGGGTTGTAAATAGCTTTGAATTGTGGGGTATCAGAACCAAAGCAAAATATGATGAAAGTAAAAATAAAATAGATAAACCCCATAATTTATTATACCATATCTGTTCGCACTGAAACACTTATCACACTATTCTGTCGATCTATATTAAAGAAATCTTGTTAAACTTTGTGACATATTTCCATTCTATGGATGGCAGGTGCGAACGAACACAGCATGCCTTTATTATACCATATTTCTTCAAACTGAAACATAATTATCAAAGTACACTTAAGCAGATAGATATGAAAAGTCTTTATTAAAGTGTGTACCTAGTTCCTTTCTATGGAGTCCAGGGGCGAACGCAGACACCACAATTTTATTATCCCTATTAAAATTAAAGCATACTTACCAAATATTATACGCATCTTTTTTTTATGGGGTTCACCACTTATCAAGGCCCGAAGGCCACTCAGGGAACAGATTTATGGCGTGTACTGTAATCAATGATATAGTATTGTGGTGATCATTATTATTGGGGCGTTTTGATAGAGGGGGCGGTTTGTCAGGAGTTTGTTTATGTTGGACTTGAAGACGTCCAAGTTGTAGTAAGGTGGGCAACAGGCAAGCGTCAGGGAGTTCCACTGGCGTGCAGTTCTAAGAAAGAAGCTTTGCTCATGAAATCTACGTTTAGATTTAGGCACAGATAAAGCATGGGGAAAATTATTGACAGTAGTTTCAGTTTGATTTGGAAGATCATTAATGTAGATCAGGAAGAGAGTAGGGCCCAGGATGGACCCCTGAGGGACACCGGCATTAATACTGTGAGCTTCTGATTTTTGCCCCTCAACTACTACTCTTATGAACCTATCAGAAAGAAATGATTTAATAATTGAGAAGACATTTCCAGCAATACCATAGCTAGAGATCTTATGAAGTAAAACTTTATGGCATACCCTATCAAAGGCCTTAGATATGTCAAGAGCAATTGCCCTAGAAAGGTTGCCACCGTCGAGAGATTTGCTAATCTTATGAGATATAACTGTAAGCACATCTGCTGTAGATCTAGCAGAACGGAAACCATATTGAGTGTCACTAAGAAGGTTATTTTTGTTGAGATGGTTGATTACTTCTGTATTTAACACAGATTCTAGCAACTTACTCATGACGCACAGGAGACTTATTGGCCTGTACTGAGAGGGGGATGAGCGATCACCTGAATTCTTAAATACAGGGCATACTGATCAGATACAGGAGGTTATTCTGTGCCTTTCTTTATGTAGTTGTAACTCGTTAAATTTTAATTGAATACTACATATAATATTGAATGATAATACACGAATTATGCTAGTATTAAATAAATAGACAAAGTGTTCGGTAGTTATAATAAACTCGCAGAATATGTAAAAAAATAAAATAAAATAAACACATAAAGACTATTAAAAATACAAATGTAATTAATCAAGGTCAAAGATTAATATTAAACAACATTTTAAGATTGAGTAAAACACACGTTCGATATTTATAATTTATGCATCTGAAATAGATAAATATATTTTCACTTTCTTAGAACTTCCGTAATCCATATATATAAAAGCGAAAATGCGTGTATGTGTGTTGGTTTGTATGTATGTATGTATGTATGTATGTGTGTTTGTATGTCTCGCAAAAATCTGCGACACGAATTTTCACGAGGTCGGTATCATTTTAAACTTCCAATCTTCGCCCAACAAATATCGAAAAATTGGCCAAAAACATTAATTTGTTCACCCTAAAATCATCAGTTTTCTACCGGGAGGGGTCAGCCAAAACCGACCTCTCATGAAATGTTCGCTTCTACGCATGCGTCATACGATGTCGGAATATGATTTACTTTAAATATAAAAAAAACAGGCACAATTCCGTCGACATCGTGTTAGCTGAGTTGCTTAGAGCGCAGCCTCATAATCTTAAGGGTTTGGGTTCGAATCGTGGTGTCACATATCTTTTTCGATTTTTTTAATTTTAATATTGAAACAGGGGTATTTAAGCCATTTTCGCGTGTTTTTTTGGGGGATTTTTCGGATTTTTTAACCAAGTTTAATGCTCGGTTTTCTGTTTCGCGTTTTCCTATTTTTACATTTAACATCGATCGTTTGGCTTTCGTTATTTTTTTGTGTTTTTTTTTTAAATATTTACTTCGCTTTTCTTCTGTTTTGATTAACACTCCCCCGCTCGATCACGCACTCCTCGAAACACCTGGGCAACGCCGGGTACCTCCTGGGATTATTTAAGCCATTTTTCACGTGTTTATTTTGTTTTTATTTTTCAGATTTTTTAAAGAAGTTTTAACGTTCGCTTTTCTGTTTTCTTTTCCGCATTTTCTTTTTTCCCGATTTTTACATTTTACATCGTTCGTTTGCCTGACATTATTTTTTGTGCTTTTTTCGATTTTTTAAAGTTTTAAAATATTTACTTCGCTTATCTTTATGTTTTGATAAACACCCCACCCGAGCACACACACACACACACACACATCTAAATACGCAAGGCAACGCCGGGTACCCCCGGCAGTTTCCTATAAAAACTGGCATGCCCGTCTAAAAGTCGACCATATGCCTGACGATATATAGCATCAGGGACAGACACCTGTGAGGCTAGTAATAATAGTCCACATGTAAAATATTGCATCAAATGTATGTATGCATAGACCTTTATGCATGTACACATGGACATGATCAAGAAAAGCGTAAATTCATAGCGGCTAACACAAGTATATTTAATTAGGTCCTGTTTAGGTTTATCGGTTACACCTGTGCCTAGTTCGGCTTCCTATCAAAATTAATTTATTGTTCCATAAAAAGATGTACTCATCCAATCACTAAGAAACAAGGACCATAGCCCACAAAAATATTTTTCACCCGCAAAGACGATGCCATCCAAAAGTTTTATAAGCAGGATAAATAATATGAGATAGAATAAAATGCATTCTCACAATCAACCCACGTACATACACACATACACACACATAATATATATATATATATATATATATATATATATATATATATATATATATATATATATATACACTAGCAAAAGTACACGTCGTTAACTGGGTTAAAGAATAGCCTACAGAAAATGGACTCTGGTTTTTGAAAGTATAAGTTATAAAAAGGAAAGGTTGTAAAGAGATAGCTTTGCATTTGGGGGTATCAAAACCAAAGCAAAATATGTTGAAAGTAAAAAGAAAATAGATAAACCTCATAATTTATTATACCATATTATTATACCATACCTGTTCACACAGAAGCACTTATCACAATATTTTGTGGATCTATATTAAAAAAAAACTTTGTGAAGTATTTCGATTCTATAGGGGTCAGGTGCGAACGAACACCCCATAATTTTATTATACCATATTTCTTCAAACTGAAACATAATTTTCAAAGTGTACTTACGCAGATAGATATGAATAGTCTTTATATTGGGTGTGCCTATTTCCATTCTATGGAGGCCAGGCGCGAACGCAGAGCCCACAATTTTATTATACCCTCCGTACTTAAGTTAAAACATACTTATCAAAGTATTATTATCTACATCTATATAAAAACACCTGTAAACGTTTTTTTTTTAATTTTTAAATGGTTTATTTCCATACTTTGTAGACCAGGCGCGCACTCAGACCCCACAATTTTGATGAACCACTGTTCCGCACGATCAAACATACCATTGCTGTGTCTCGATACATCTTCTATCATTATATATAATCATTTTTTTTTAAATAGTCAACCATATAGGAGCCTATTCGTGACCAGCTACACACACACACACACACTCCCACATACATTCAACTTTATATTATATATATATATAAGTGCGTCTACCATATCTTATCATATATATATATATACATATATATATATATATAAATATATATATATATGATAAGATATGATGGACGCAACTCGTTCTCATACTCAAACCACGTATATATATATATATATACATATATATATATATATATATATATATATTCTAGCAATATATTGAGGGATTGCTAGTGCGCTAGCATGTATGACATATATTGTATTCCGACTGTTAATGTGCGATTTTATAAAACGAACGATTAAAGAAAGTCTACTGATCTTCCGTTATACTCGTCTGTAACTGTTTTTTTTTCATTGCTTTTATAGGCTTCATATCTTCAATTTTATTATTCAGATGTGTAGGTTGAATCTCAAGGCCATCTTTGTAGACAGGCTTACTTTTTTTCATCATAGAACTAGCACATTATATGAGGCAAAATTCAATAATCATACAATTATTCAACAATTGGATCGTAATCCTTAGGGTATCAAGCGGTGTCCGATTCTTTTCTAAATTTAATTTTATCTATGATTAATAAATGTTCCAATGTAGGAAGTTATGTTTCATGTACATACACTGCTTTCACATTCTATAACCGATGTATCAACATGATAATAAAAAGCAAACGTTAATAGATATCACCCTAAAAAATCCATCTTCACTTTGCCGACTGCACCATTTACTGAATGTAAATTGAGTATCACATTCTTCATGCTATTAAAAAAATGTTGAGATGTTGAGAGATACTGAGTGCATATTAATTGGGTACAATGCCAAATGCGAGCTTATAATTTACGCAGCCTATTATAAGATTCGCAGATGTTCGTTTGCATTTACATATCTTTTGTCTTTGTGCTTTTCCCGGTAACCGTTCCGTTCCTAAGGGGCAAATTGTTTTGGTGTAAATGGCAATAGATTACTGACAAGTTTCCACATAACTGTAAAATAAGTTATTAGACTGTTGTTTTGTGATTTAAATTTCTTCCGTCTTATATTTCATAGTGTCTCTGTCGGAAGCTGATTGCCAACAAGTCTTTTTAGATTTTACGACTGAACCTCTTTCGATATCATTTGAAAAAAATGTACATTATCGCAACGTTGATTGCCCCTTTGTCTCGACTGATATTTGAGTGGCAATAAGCCTCCCCAAGTTCCTAGTTTCCTTCGTACTTGCCCAGCGGATATCTATTTGAGCGCTCTTTCTCGTTATTTTCCTCTTCCTTTACCCTTTTTTAATATTTGGCATCATCCTTTTCTTTAGGTTTGGATAATGATGCTATGGAGGATGGGATAGCGAACTGAGAGAAATGCAGTTTCAATGTTCGTGTTTCCATGTAACGATTTGTTTTTTGCTTCTGCAGCAGTTTGTCTGGCCCGCACATATCATTCATGTGTATTAGTCTCCCTATTCAAAAGGGGTGCCTTAATATTTTAGCTGTTTTCCTTATTGTAATTCGTTGTATCTTTCCAACCGCTTCTCTGATTCCAACCTCCAATTCTTTTTCTAATTTTTTTCGGAAGTGTTCCCAAAGCTATTATGATATTATATTGGGTTTCTTCTTATTTGTCTGTGCGTTCGAGATGCAGTTGTTCGCACAATTCCCCGTGTGGTGTCATTCCTACTTGGTCGTACCTGTTCTTGTATTCCTCTTGGTTTAGTTTGTTACATTCCCTCACTGTATGGTGTGTCGTTTCTTCTCTTTGTCCACACTGTATGCATTTGTGCATTCCTTGTGTTTTGTGATCGTTGCTTTTATGTGGTTGGTTCTTATCGAGTTATCTAATGCTGAAGTTATTAGGGATTCAGTTTCTCGGTTTACGTGTCCTTTTTGCATCCATGCCCAAGAGTGTTCGTTATTTTCATATTTTGTCATCCTGACGGGTCTTCCGTGTTGTTTTTCTTGTGTTGTCTTATTCTTTGTCTTTCTGTCTTTTTTAATGATTTTTCAGTGTCTCTCGCCGCCATAATTATTCTTTCAGTGTTTTGCATTGTGTATTTTTCTAGTTCTTTTTGGGTGTCCTTCACACAGTCTTCTATAAAAACCACTCCCCTCCAGCTGTTTTCCTTTTTGCGTAGATTCGGTCAACATCCTCCTTCGGGTGTAGTATTTTGTGCATGGTCATAATTTTCCTGCCCTTCTGATCGAGCTGTCACAGTTCTTATTTATTCCACCCTATGAACGGTCCAGAGTATGGTACTAGTAGCAATGCCTATGTATTTATATCTTTTATTAGGTTTCTGATATATAATTTAGTTTCCAGACGTGTTCTTGTTCTTCTGAGGTGTTCTTTCCAATTTCCCTTCTCATTTATGTTGCTTTGAGTGTGTCTGCTTCCAGAATTCGCAGGTATTTATAGACATCAAGTTTCCCTAGTGGCCTCATTTTTATTTCGTTGGGCAGTTCCACGCCTTCAATCGTCTCTTTCTATTAGTGCGCACTTTTCCATATCAAACTCCACTTGGATATCCTAGTTGAAGATCCTGGTAGTGTTTATTAGTGTCTCTAGTTCATTTTCCGTCCTTGCGAAACATTTAAGATCGTCCATGTACATCATGTGACCCATTTCTTCTCCGTGTAAGAACACTTGTATCTGACTCGGCACTTTCTCAGTATATTGCTCAGGAGAATTATGGCTATTATAAACATTATAGGTGTCATTACAATGGAATGAGTGTGGGTTTGATTATTTTATTGGAATATGTCCATTTATGTATGATTCCGACAATGGATAATATTGCACGACTTAATTTGCGTGGGACTTTTGCGCATGTATCATGCCAATTTGTCTATCATGCCAATCTGCCTATAATGCCAATATCGACAAAAAATGTCTACATCTTTTAGAGCCCGTCCTCTTCAGATTAAAACAGTGTTTGTAATTAAAATCGTGTGTTCCTTTTTTATTTCGTTTAGTCATTCGGTCTTGAATTCCAATTGTAATATTGACATAAATTAATTTGGAGTAAAATATAAAAGAAAGGCCTGAGGTATTTGCGTGCTGATTGTTTTTAAAAAAGGGCGTCATCTTAGTTGTTACCGTCAAACTCGTCTCGATAGTGCGCCCATGCTTGCGGCAATATAATGACTGCCTCTATTACCAAGTACCCGCGAGCGTTTAGCTCACCAATGGCGATGTAATCAGGAATCTTCGTGGGTGCTTCGGCTTTACACTTGGCAAATCATATTTTACTGTTCGATTTCTATTTTTCTAATATTGATTCTATACAAAACAAGTGTGTTCGTCATATCTCACGGAGCCGAATACAAGCGTGAATTTCGCTAAGATATTATTTTGTTTTACAGATTTTGTGGCATATCATTCATAAAATTTGTTCAATATTCCTATTGTCCATGTACTAGAAAGAATTAACACACTACTAGAACCGTAATGAAATTTCGTTCGGATGAACTCCGAACATATATTTAGTAGGCACTAAAGTATTACAGACAGATCAAATACTAACATTTTCATTTATATATTCAGGTTCTATCTAATAAACAGTGTATTGGAAACAATTGTTTTTTTTCAAAAGTTAAGGCCAGATATATAGACAGGTTTTAAACATTTTTAAAAAGTTATATTCGAATTCTTACTATCTAATGATTGTAACCCTCTATCATCGAGTGTGCCCATCGCCGGTAACTAGCTGACCTGACCAAAAAACAAAATTTGTATTTAAAACTATGCAAAAATGCATTGCCATCTTATCTATGTAAATAAACGTTACACAATTGATACAATCTTATTAACCGCCTTCATAACCATCTATAGCAATTAAAGTATTTTCTTAAATGACTAGAAGAAAAGTGAGCCAATCATATTCGTTATCTGCTTATGACAATTATCATTAATGTTTATGAACTAGAAAATATGCATCATGAGAGTAATCAATAATGCAAAAGTTTTATGATTGAAATATGTATACACGTATTAATTTATAGAATATGTTATTTATAAATTTATGTTAATTTTTATCGTGTACTATTAAACCTTTTGACAAAAACAAACTAAAATAAACCACACTACGTTAAATACAAAGTAGGCATCAATATCATGGTTAGTATATTCTTTTTTCATGAAATGAGATTTTAATTAAGTTAGAATATTTGACAAAATTTATCATTTCATAATACCTATTTTGAAATAGTTTAGATTAATTCAATTATTTGTTATTCATACAATCTATTTACATGTTGACTTTTTCGTAATTTAACAGCTTTTTAGATTGTAGATAAACATATTACAAAAGTCTCATAAAAATCGAACATGTAGTTTCCGGATAAGAGGATAATTTACTAGGATAAAATTATTTGGGGATTTTTATTAGAATTTATGTTTATAAGCAAAACCATTTATATATATTTATGTTACGATGTTATAATAATGCTTACATTTTGAAACACGCAGCCAATTAAAAGAGTTTTAGAGTGTCATACAATTCGTATTATAAGGTAATGTGTTTTCTGCCTATTTATTTATATTTTAATATGAACTAACAAATTTCAAACAGCGGTGGATTTTATATAGTGCATATATACTTTGATAGATGTGTTTTTTTAATTTGTTTATTAGTTGAAATGCTATCAGGCCAAAACGCGATATAATATTATCTATTTCTATACTGTTTATATAACTAATACACACTATCGTTTGCGAAGAGATAATTGAGTATTTAATTTTTATTGTTTTTGATGTTTACAACATTTTATCACTATGTTTTCGTTATATACTAAATATGGTTTAATGTACTTATAAAGTATATGTTTCTGACTTCTATCTTCAATTTTTTTTTATTTTTAGACGATTGAAAAATTATGATCCTAAAAAATATATTCTTGTTTCTGCTTTAAAATTGTAATTTATTTTTAAATTGAATTGAAATGAGAAGGTTAAGAAGGAGGGGGAATAAATATAAGAAATGTAAGACACACTCACGTATATACTAATAGGAAGTGAACACAATTATTGCTACTACTATATAATCTGTCACTGACATGCTATTTGAAAATATATGCTTTTTCTAATTAAATATATCGTTAAAATGTCGGTTAGAAACAGGAGATTATTTGTGCTTGTGGACACTTACTTGTCTGCATTTGCTTTCATTCAAACAAACACTTTTCAGGCAAAAACATAATTACGTACCTTTAGCCGAATTACTTTTCTAAATAGTGAACGTGATTCGCCTTTGAAAATCCACGAGAGTCTTGTGTCAATCGCCGGGAAAACAATAACATTATTATGGGGACATCAATCGAGATGATGAGGAGAACAATGCAAAAAATAAATTATGTTGGCAATAATAAAACATTCGAATAGTATAGTGTGTATGTTGTGATAAATGAACACCAAACATTCCAAAAATTCTTCTAACATATATATATATATATATATATATATATATATATATATATATATATATAGATATTCAAAAATGTAATTTAGTACACTCTGTGATATTGATATATTTTTGACATCCGATATTACATAAGTAAGTGATTTGCGACTCAATATAAACAGTCATGATTCAACATTAGTATGTTATTTAGTATATTCTCACTTTTTTGGATGGCGAAGTAATGCAACTACTTTTATGCAACTCATAATCATGTCAATTTGATGGGATTTGACAAAATAATAGCATATGGCACTCACAACAACATAATATTGTCAATGGATTCCGGAGCAAATATCAATCTTGGCCATAATTTTTTTACACACAAAAATTGTACGTATATAAATAACGAAAACCTGCCTTATATATAGATAATAATTTGGGTTACATTCTTGTCTTGGAGAAAATATGACATCTAACACATACTTTCCAATGTTATATGTAATTCTGAAAAAAAGGGAATTAACATTTCGTTGAAAGACGAGCAACTACAATTATTTACAGATTCAGTTTGCGTTCGAGTGTGTCTATCTAATCAGGTCTCTGTAAATGTTAAATACACACAAATAACTCGTGATATTGATATGGCTATGCGAATGGCATTTGAAACATTTCAGACAAAGATGTCCAGCATGAGTTTGATTGAATAAAATATGGCCATTCGTGAAGGCCGAAACAATACTGTGATACCATGAAAAGAAAATCGAAAAGTGATTTTCAGTGTAAATTTGCCAAGGTTGAGAGAGAATCCAAACGAAACGTCGATAAGTTTTTCAAAATACTCGTATTTAATCGATATTTCCGAGAGAAATGAGTTATTTGATCTGCAAAAGACAATAAAGTGAGTATTTAAAGGCGGGTGCCAGTCTATTTATTAAGACACGAAATGATGGTTTAATAAAAAGAATTGGAAGAGTGAGAAATGTTGGTGTAAATATAAATAACATCTTAAAGTTGATCGACAGCAACAAAATTCGCTTTTTCATTTAAAGACATTAGCAGGTGCATCATCTGTCAAACATACGCACACGCACATACACACACAAATATATATATATATATATATATATATATATATATATATGCCGTAATTTTCTGCAGCAGCTCCATATATATATATTTCGTATCTTTAACCCCCCCCCATTTTTTGCTATTGAGGAGACTTATAAAGAAAATCTAATAGTTCAAGACACATTGTCTATTTCAATACAAACATCGTTTCCGAAACGATCGTACAATCTATTATTTTTGTTTCTTTTTTCCTTTTGAAATTAATTTTTAATTCAAAATTATGAATCGTTTTACTCAATATATATATATATACATATATATGTGCATGTGTGTGAGTATGTGTAGTCTTGCATGTATATATGTATGTATGTATAGATAATATATTTATATTTAATAAACTGTGAAACAGCGAAACAGTACCGTATGTGGATGACTATATATATATTTATATATGTATATGTAAATATCTATATATACATATATATACATATATATATACATATATATATATATATATACATATATTATACGAGGCTTATAGAGTAAAAGTACACATTAAAACGGCTTCTACATTTTAATTAATGCTTTTTGGCACCGCGTTTGGAGAGAGAGAGAGAGAGAGAGAGATAGGAGAGAGAAATTATTTATTACAATCTTGACGATGTTGTAAAACAGGAAATGCATATGCTGATGGATTTCTGTTCTTTATTATCCAGTATATCTTTTCTTAATTTACGACTCAAAACTTTAAATAATACTGCGGTACTTGTTTTTTTTTTACAGTTAGTAATATACTCTTAATCTGACAATAGTGTACGTTATATTAAGTACGGTTCTCTCAAGACAACATCATGTATAGTTCACTATTTTCACAATATTGAGGGGATATAAATACGATACTACAATAAGTTCGGTGATGTTATAGTGTCGAGTATAGACAATGACGATAACGTTTGGGTTTCATATTAAAACAGACTAAAAGTCTTAATGTGTAAAGGGCGTAACTATTTTATGCTAATCCGTTTGTAATATATGTATCGAATTATTAATGTTTTTACATTTAATTTATTGATCTACGAAAATATTAATATATCTGGAATTACTCACTTTATCTCGTACATTTGGAAATAGTTTAAATGCATTAAAAACATTAATAGTATAGAAAAAATTATAAATAATCTATGAGAGTAAAAATAATCAGTTATCCTTGTTCATCATTTGGTAATGCGAATAATTTAATTTATTAATTAAAAACACATATATTTGGCACATATTCTGCATCTTAATATTTTCTTAAATATTATATCTTTAAAATTCATTTAAAGGTCTCCTAATAAATATAAACATATGAAAAAAAATCATTTAAAACAGTATGGTATAGCGAATATTATATTAATACAGTGATATTTTTGTTAAGTCTCACTAAATGGAATTACTTTTTGTGTTTATTAAATAAGAAAATTAAAATAGAAAAAAAAGGTGCGTTTTTAAATTCTGTATATATCATATGATTAAAATGTAAAAAAAGCCATACGAAATATTTAGGTGTATGAAAGTACTAATGTTTTTTTATAAAAGGCCTGACAGATGCAGCATTTTATCATTTTTAAACATGAAAGTATTTGAAGCTTGTCATCTGAGTATATTAATCATAATGGATGTAGGAATAAGGAAGTTAATTCAATAACCGAAAAAACTTTCACATAAGGATTGTCAAACATTATCAAGTAAAAATGTGGTTTAAGACAGGGATAGCAACCTGTTGATTAATTATTGGATACCATTCTGACTCAACATTGTTGTGATTAAATATATATTGTATAAGCTTATTCCTTTACTACCGAGAATATATAATGATATATTATATTAAAAGTAAATAAGCCAATGTATTTTATTCCATCTATTTTAGCTTAAGAGGTAATAATGCTATTTAGAGTGGAAAAATATATAGTTTGAATATTCATCAATTTTATTTAGGTTTTGAATGCTAGTTATAATGAAATATTGGCGCAAAATTATCCTCTCCTCCTTGTTCATATTTATGAGAAATCAATGTCCATGTCGATAAACTAGTTTTATTAGCGAGCTTCGTACAATATATAATATTCGAAAAACCTGCCGTCTATTACAATGAATCAAATATAAACCAATCTTTTTTAAGCCCTGTTCAATTAATTTAGAATAGACTAGAATAGACCATTATATTAAACTGTTTAGTTTTCAATTAAGATAAATAATACGATCTTAAGATGTCTTTTATATTTTTAAAATAACTCTTCAAAAGAAAATTATTTTATCTTTATTCTCGAGTTAAATAATATAACAGATCTTCTTGGACTTGTTGAAAAATGCAGCCAGACAATAAAAAATTGTAAAATTCTTTTGTTTTTATTGACTGCAGTTTTCGTCAGTTTGTTGGCATCAACTCAGTAGTTTAAGAAATCAGTTGGCTAGAAATCGAAACAAAAGTCTCATTCAAATAAAAGACGATTGTTGATAAGATCAGTTCAACATCTGCGCCAAGTAAAGAATCAAGCACACATACCACACGCAAACGATTTCTGCTAAAAAGCTTGCATGACACCATTAGCAATACCGTCGTTCATAAACGTAACATAAGTAAATCTATAATAATATGAATAATACGATGCTTGAAATATTTGTGTGTTTCTATTAGTTTGTTCTTGTCTGTATTGGAAAATTCTGTTCATTTTTAGTATCCAGAGTCGTAGAGATAATTCATTAGATTACTTATATAAACCTACTGCACATACATATTTATTATTTCAGATTCTGTGTGTATATTTTTTATTAATATCATTTTCGACCGGTTTAGAGCGATTCTTGGACTCTCTTATTCCAAATTTTAATAGTACATTGTCGATGTATCTCGATTGATTCATCGTAACAAGTCCTTTGCTTAGAGCAAATTCTATCCCCCAACACCACGATAGTTTGCCAAGATCGGTCATTTTGAATATTTTACTTAATTTGTTCTTAACATCGGTTAACATTATGTCACAATATGATGAGATTAAAATATCATCGACCCACAAAATAAACATCAGTAGTTTATCGTATTTGTGGTGTGTATATAAACAGGGGTCTACAGCGCATTGTCTCAATTGATGTTTAATAATATAATCATGAAATACTGCATTCCACCACCGAGCACTCTGCTTTAGACCATATAATGACTTGTTAAGTCGCCACACACTATTTTTATTTTTCATTATAAATTCCTCTGGAGGGATAATATAAATTTCACAGTCTATTGGGGCATTCAAATAAGCATTTTTACGTCCATTTGATGAATGTTTAGGTTATATAGCCATGCGATTTGCAGTAAAATTCTGATTGTCGTTAGGTTTGTGGTCGGTGAAAACATAGAAAAATATTCTATACCGTAAATATGAGAGTACCATTTAGCAACAAATCTAGCGTTGTACTGTTCTACACCTGATGTTGTGGTCTGTTTTGTAAAGACCCATCTTGTAGAAATAACGTTTATTTTTGGGGAGAGGCACTACCGTATTGGTATCATTTTTGGTTAAGGCATCTATTTCTTTTTTATGGCAATTTTCCATTCATCACAATGTTCTGAATTAATAGCTTCGTTAAAGCTTGTTGACGCATTTTCCATTGAATAGCAATAGTCGATTTGATAATCTTTTATATTGTCGACCACAAAAAATCGGGTCGCCTTCTATTTCTTTTGGGATATCTTTCGCCTTCATCATCATGATCAGCAGCAGCAGCATCATCATCGTCATCATCATCATCATCGTCAACCTCATCATCATCATCATCATGGATACTCTTGTCTCCGTCATTTTTATTGGCTTTGTTTGTTTTAATTATTTGAGGGAATATAATTTCATCTTCTTCATATGACGGGTTTCCTTTGTAAAATTAAACGTGTTTGTGAATTTTACACACGGATGCTTTTTATTTTATTTTTCTCTAGAAAAAAATACTAAATTGGCTGGACTGTTTTTATCGTACCAAACGAAATATACCTCTGTCGGCTTTAATATTCAATTTACTCTTGTTATCTATATATGCTAAGCAATTTGAATCAAATATATGCATTCTGCTTACATTTGTTTTTCCCCACACAAAGATTCATATGGAGTTTTAGATAGTGTTTTGTTAAAACATCTGTTGCGTATATACGCTGCTGACATAAGTGCGTATGTCCATGGTTTTTGGGGAGTTTTGATTCAATGAGTAGGCATCTTGCCATTTGAAAAAGTGTCTGCCACGCTCTTTCAGCAGTCCCGTTTTGGTGTGGCGATTTAGGAACTGATTTTTCATGTCTGGTATGATGGTTAATTAGTAAAAGTTCAAAGTATTTATTGGTGAATGCCGTACCGTTGTCAGAGCGAATACACTTGACTTCACCGTAGCAAGCCATGTCGGCAAGATATTTTTTTAGTTGCTTGCAGTGTATCAGATTTGTTCTTTAAAAGGTAAACCATTATTAAACCTGAATGGTTATCTACGAAATTCAACACATATCTATAACGTTCTCTGGCCATCGGTTCCACGGGACCATTCAAGTCTCAATGCACCATTGGTAGAGTTTTTTTGTCCTTCTTGTCTGCTATATTGCTTTGATAGTTTGTAATTTTCCCTTGCGTACATACGTCGCAGTTGAAGTTTTTTAATTTTTGTATTTTCATTCCATCAACTACAGTCGGCAACTTTTTGATATCAGGATATTGCAATGTCCAATAATTTTCTGCCATGTCTGTAGATCTTAGCAGACGGTGTTCGATGGGACTACGCTATTTTAATAATATAATCTTCCATTTTCTTTAATGTCGAATACAGTTCCATTCGGGTATACCAGTTTTGATTTATTGGGGCTAAAGTTTATATTTGCACCTTGTTTTGTGGCAGCTTGTACAGAAAATATATTTTGTTTAAATTTTGGGATGAGAAGAGCGTTTTCTAGAATACAGAAACATAGTTCACCTTTATTGTTCTTTAGCGAGATTTAGCATCGCTTCTTTTCAAAACGATATCATTTACTTGACTCCCGTCAGCTAGTTCTACAAAATGATTGTGTGGCTTAAAGTTGGGGTTAAAATGGATAAAATCAGATCCCTTTTTAATCACATGTGCCGTGGCCCCACAATCTACAAGAAAATAACTATTGTTTGTTGAGGCATCAATCGTACACGGAAATAAAAACGTGTGTTCGCTAACAGAGCTCTACAAATTTTAATGGAGTTGCCATTTTGAGTCCTGTATCTACATTGGAAACTCTTGTTATTAGGTCGTCCACAATTATAGCAAATAATTTTGTACTTTTCTTAGGAGAAAAATTGTGTTTGGCAAAGTTGCGGTTTTTATTCCTGGCATGGGTATAATTTTATTTTGGTGTTTTTATGTGTGTATTTTTAAATTTCATTATATTTGTGAATTCGTTTTTCTTTTTTTCTGTGATAATTTTTTTAAGTTTCTTCGTAACTTCTGAGTGCTACCTTGAATTGGCCAAAAGTCATGGGTTTTCTTTCTGGGTTATCACGGTGGTAAATGGCTTTAAATCACACGGACATCCCTTACGGACCATGGCAATTAATAGACTTTCACTTATAACTTCACCAGATATTTTCAAAGAATATGTAGCTGTTTCGGCTCTTATGATATAACCAGTAATAGTTTCGGCTTCCATTCGTTTTAGAGAGGTCAGTTCAGTGTATATAGAAATAATTTTGGGTTTTCCTTTAGATAAATAATGTTCTCTGTATATGTTAAATGTTTTCCAGCCATCGTCTAGGGCTTCTCACATTACCAGTGATAGACTTCGGTCATCTAAACACTGTACTAATTCCGCAAAGACAGTTGCGCTCTTTTCAATGAAGTCGGGGTCGTTTCTGTTTTCAGGTTGTGTTTGAAGTTCTTCGTGTAACTTTTGGATTCGTACATATCCTAGAAATTACACTTGCAACAATTCAAATTTTGATTCGAATCCATCAAAATAAAGATCCACGCTGGGTGCATAACCTCTAGAAGTGTAAGCCAGTTTTTGTTTCAGAACAGTTTCGACGGTTCGTTGTTCTAAACAAGTCTTGAGAGGTGACTTGTTTGCAGTAGACAGAACAGTGTCCGATGGTTCGTTGTTACACACAAGTCATGAGAGGTGACCGGTTTGCAGTAGACAGTTCCACAGAGCCAAATATTCTACCGTGTCGATATAAAAAACATACGAAATTGCTACAGAAAAGGTTTAATATTTATGGACCAATTCTGGTTTCTGATTGGTTGGTGGCAGAACGTGAATTAATTCGATGGGTCAGTTCCTAGCAGCATTGTTTATAAATATAATCGCCCGACTGTGTGGGACCATACCCCATTAACCCCCTGGGATGATGGGATGTGTCTCCTAGCGGCTTCGGCTGCAGGGAGACAGGGTAGTACACGTAAGGATTCGTCACTTGACACTCAGCCCAACAGGTGAGGGGCCGGGAACCGGTCCAGCACCTGTTGGACTGAGGTACACCGCCTGGGTAATACCTAGGAGGTCCACCCTCCCAGGTCTTGCCACCGGCCTTTCCGGTGGGGAAGTTTATTGCTTGCTGCCTGAGGCGCCCCGACCGGGGAATGCCGACGGGGTTACTCAGACAATTTTTAAAATTGCAGGAGTGCCCCTCCTTTAGGGGAGCCTGCGGGGTTCCCACTTTCCGGCCTTGTGCCGCATTATACTGAAGTGGGCAGCATTTAAATAACTACCCCATTATAGATCGAAAATATTGCAACAGAAAGTGTATTTCATTGTAATTTACATTTTTTCCATAGCAGTTCGACAATTTCAAGCATTATGGCGTTTGAAAATTTTCATAACCAGCATTTCTTCAGGCTTCTTGAATAAATTATATATATATATATATATATATATATATATATATATATATATATATATATATATATTAATATGAGGTGCTTTTAATAAGTGTACACAATTTTTGTGCAGGCATTTAAAAATGTGCACATTTGTGAAAATTCTGTACAAGCTATACATCTTTACAACTGACTGACCAATTTTATTGGGATCAGGTTTACATGAACAGCTACATCAAAAATTGTAATACATCTTACTAAGGTCTGATTTTAAAAGATGGGGAAACATGAAATGTAGATCTCAAGATAGTCTGGAAGTGCAATATGCAATAAAATCTGTTTTAAATTTGAAAAATGCAACCGCAGTATGGAAAATGTTACACACTGCTTTTGGACCATCTTGCATTAATCGAGCATCAGTTTTTAAGTGGCAAAAGATATTAAAGTAAAGCAAGGAGTCTTTAAGGAATGAGGAGATTGTGGAAGGAGTAAGGAGCCAAAAATCCAGTGTTGATGGGCCAAATAAAGAATTTGATTGATAAGGACCGGCGTGTGTCTATGGAGACAATAAGTGCACAGTTTTATGTCAGAGTGTGACCTGTACATACAATTATTTCCGAAGTGCTGGAGATGCGAAGGATTTGCACGATTTTATCTCAAAACTGCCCAAAGAAAGAAAAATGTCGCTCCTCTGTATGCTCTGATTGGCTGCGATGAAAGCTGGATCTACTGCTTCTACCTAGAGATAGAGTTCACAGTGGAAGTAAGTTAAATATCCCAGACTCACAAAAGTTAGACACAGCAAATCCTCCATGAAACTTCTGATGATCCTTTTTTGACAGCATAACTGGCTTCCCTATCTGAATAGACAGTCTACAGGAAATACTATGTTGAGGCATAAAGATAGATTATGAAAGGATTGCGTTGAAAGAGGTCAGAAATATTCAGATGGGTTAATGGAATTTTCTACCAGAACAATACAACAGTTTACATTTCTACCGCAGACTATTTGAGCAACATAGGTATTTTACTATTCCTTTTGCCAAGACCCTACATCCTGTGAATTTTAGTTAATCGCTAAGATCAAGCCAATCGAAGAGGTTGTCGTTATGAAACAAGTACCTATATGAAAGAGGCTGTGACGGAGGTCGATTACATTGTCACAGTAGAGGACTTCCAGTTATTGTAATGGTACAAAAAGTGCCTTGCCGGTAGAGAATATTATTTTTAAGGAGACTAATGTTTGATGCGTGTAATCTCAGTAAAAAAAGCAATGCAGACAAATGTCTGAGAACTAATTTAAAGAGTCTTGTGTCTTTGTATATTTGTGTGTCCTATGAATATTAATTTAAATATATAAGTGTCTATCATTTTAAATAGATCTTCCGCACGTAACTTAAACATACTCTATACCTGTATATATATATATATATATATATATATATATATATATATATATATATGCGTGTACATATTTCCACATCTAAACATGTATGTCTTGAATAAAAAGCTCCCATATATGTAATACGTCGAACTGAATAACTATCCATAATATAAGTCTTTCCCAGGCTCTTAAGCTTAGGTTAAAAAATGTGTCTATCTAACTTTTAAAATCTATTTTGTGCTAATAACCGCTAATTATTTCCTTATTGCAGCTTTGACTTAAAAGCCCGTAACTTAATTTTACCTATCTTGTCATGTTTTTTTTTTTAATTTTCTCTTTATTGTTCTGAATTCTTTTTTTTTTTCAAACATGCTATTAACCAATACTGTCTTGTTACATGTAAAACTAAAAGAAATAAAAACGGCAGCATGAAAACGAGAACCCTCCACCTTAAAACCTTCATCTATTATCTGAATTCACATGTAAATTACCAAAAATTAAGTGGACTTCACGAACTGATATAAGTTCATTATTGGATTTTATTTATAAGGTGAATCTCGAAGATTCAAACCCGATAGATAAAGCAAAAAATAAAAATAAATAAAAATAAAAATAGACAAATAAATAATATAAAACTAAATAAAAACACTACCCCCTCCCAAACATACACACACAACGTCCAGCATATTAATTATGTACCTCGAATTCTGCTAGCCTTCCATTTCCGATATGACCTAAAGATGGGTAGGTCGCATTTTCCGGGCTCTTATGCTAATGTTAAATAAAGTTTCTATCTAACTTTGGAAATGTATTTTGTACTAATTACAGCTAAGTGTATCCTTATTTCAGCTTTGACTTAAAATCCCGTAACTTACTTTTACCTATTTGTGACATCCTATAAGCAGGTGCAAAGTACTTGGACTGCTGTATTGCCATTTGGTGAATGGATTCTGGACCATGCAGTAGTCTCTTGTAGGGCCTCTCGATGCCATATTAGTGGGTAATTGTTACGGCTTGTCCTTATAAAGTGCTACATAAAAAATCCTCGCCTTTTTTCTCTTACCTTCCCTCTCTACCTCGATCTTCCCAAGTATGCCGACCTGTTCCACAAATCCCAAAACCTCAACATGAATTATCAAAAAAATATAAGTCGAATAAACCTAGAACCCCATCTTCCAACGTAGACCCTTACTGCCACGTCCCCTTCTCCAACATCAGGGGTCTACGTTCCAACCTTATAGACGTTGAAACCCAATTACAGGAGACGAACCCGGACATATTCTTTCTAAGCGAAACTGGAATAGGGACGACCACTTCCCTAGATGAGTTCATAATAAACGGATACTCTAACTTAACATTTAAAGCTGACCTCACAAACCGCCATGGGTATGAAATATATGCCTACGTTAAAGATGACTTCCCATATGGCAGGGATATCTCTGAACAAGATCCTAATTTATCTTATATGTACTTCCGGGTTGCACTTGCTTACCCCACTTAATTTATATTTTCCCTCTATTGGCCTCATAACAGCGGAGTTATTATCTTTAAGAGTATATCTGAAAAAATAGACCACATCCTGTCTGCACATCCCTCAGCTAACATTCACATCTGTGGTGACTTCAACGTCCATAACGTGGAATGGCTGACCCATTCAAATAAGACAGACCATGATGGGAGGTTCTGTCATGATTTTGCAATTGCTTATAACCTCACTCAGATTTTTCCCAAGCCAACCTGTGTGCCCGGTACTACAGGTCAGTATGCAAGCCTTCTAGACCTTTTTTCTCTCAACTTCCCCTGAGCTATGTTCATGTTCCGTTCTTTCTCCTCTAGCATCATCCGACCATTCCGTCGTATCAGTTAAGATAAAGATTAAATGTAATAAGTCACCAGACGTTCCCCTTGACCATACTTTATATCGATACTCCATGGCTGACTGGGGTAGCTTCTGATCTGCCTCTGCATCCATGTTTAAAAAAGATGGGTCCTTTATAGTATCAGACCTGACCGAATAGATAATTGTAGGCATAGATCGATTCATACCATCTAAAAATTTCCAAGAAAAACCTAACAGCCAACCATCGTTCTCTCCAGAATATGCTACTTCCATCGCGCACAGAAATCACTTTTTCCATAGCTACCATCGTAATAGATGCACTGAGACTAAAGCTGTTTCAGGAACGGTGTTACTGGAAATGTTTTCTGTCATTAAATCATTTCTCTCTGATAGGCTCATAAGAGTAGTGGTCGATTGACAAAATCAGAAGCCTGCCGTATTAATGCTAGACTCCCTCAGGGGCCAATCCTGGGCCCAACACTTTTCCTGATCTACACTAATGGTCTCCCTAAACACATACTTAAATCATTTGTTAACATCTATGCTTATGAGACGACCATCTAGGCAACCCATCAAAAGCTGTAAATGACAAAGTTCTCTCTGATTCTCTCTCCTCTGATCTCGAGCGCGTGGTTCATTGGGGGAAGACGTAGTTGGTTACCTTTGATGCATCCAACACCAAGCTTCTATATTTACATTATCAACGTTCTGATCCCCATCTGGCATCAATTAAAATGGATGGCTCTCGTCTAGGAGAAGCCCCATGTTTTGACAAGCTTCTGGGATTGACCTTTACTCCTGATCTGAAATGGAACGTACATCAAGTCTGTTGCCTAGGTCGCCGGAGAGATGGTGGGATCCTTCTACCGCTCCAGGAGATATCCCACTACTGATGCAATTCTCTATCAATATATAAGCCAAGTACGCCCAAGGATGGAGGACTGCTGTCACATCTGGCAGGAGCAGCTAAAAAAGGGCTATCCTGCCTTAACAGAATACAAAATAGATTGCGTGGCTTAGTGGGGGATGCCCTTTTCTCTTCCCTGCAACCTCTCTCCCACAGAAGAGACGTTGCGAGCCTATCTTTGTTTTTTCGTTATTTTCATGGCAGGTGCTCGTCTGAGCTCCAATCTCTAGTCCCGCCACGAAAAACACCCGTCTAGCTAAAACAACTGTCAAAAATTCCCCCCATGATTTATCTGTGCTTAAATGAAAACGTAGATTCCATGAACAAAGCTTCTTTCTTAGAACTGCACGCTTGTGGAACCTACTTCCGACCTGACTACAACCTGGTTTTTTTCAAGTCCAACGTAAACAAATTCCTGATTAACCGCCCCATTACGTAGACATTTTTATTGAGACCCCACGCTAATGTACTGTGAATGCAATAACCCTTATCCCTGAGTGGCTTCCGGGTTTTGATAACTTGTGATCACCTTGTAATTTTTTTTGATTAATAAAATTACAATGTTAACATTTTAAACAATTTTAGAGGACTCATTATTATACTATATATATACATACATATATATATATATATATATATATATATTACTTCTTAATTTACTCACATGAAGTTAATATACGAAAGTATAAATTTATGCGTAAACTTTAAGTATTTACTTGAAAAGTGCTCAATACGTAGGTAGAGATAGTGTGTACTTTATAAAATATGTATGGAGATTAAGTTACACTGAATATACCGCGTTTCATCCACTCTGGGACTCTTCAGACTTATGTGCGAATTTTGTGGTTGTTTGTCGTGTTTATATACATCTTCTATTGAGATTTGTGTTAGCCAATTAGCTTTCTAGTACCCACCGCGTCCTTCCTATCAACCAATCAACATGGAATTATCGGACAAAGGCCTATTTGATCTCTGGTTGACCTGTTCCTTTGCGTGTGCTCTATTTAGCCTGGATATTAAGTTTCTTGATCTGTTTTAAATCTAGGTTAATGTTTTTCTTGTTTTTTTAAATGTTAGTTTATATATAAATATATATATATATATGTGTGTACATACATAAATGCACGTATATATACATAAATATATATATATATACATACATGTATGTGTGATCGTTTATGTATATTCATGTTTATTTTATTTCTTTATTTGTTCATTTTCTATTGTTTTTGTTAGTTGTAAAACTATTCTGTATTGATATCCTAGAGTAAATTTTACATTGTGAACACAGTTGTTTGCTATTTGTCTTCTACAGATTAACAAATGTCAGGGTTCTTTAAAAATTCGCGCATAAGCCTGAAGAGTCCTAGAGTGGATGAAACGCGGAATATTCAGCGTAGCTTAATCGCCATATATATTTTATAACTTACTATATATATATACATATATATATGTATATATATAGTAAGTATACATATATATATACATATATATATATATAAATATATATATATATATATATATAGTAAGTTAGGTAAACATACCTGTCAATTTTAGCTACACAGAATATCTCCCGTTTCATCCTCATGAGAATTCTTCAGGGTAATACGGAAATTGTTGTTTTCGGGCATTTTATATAAGTTTATAGTATTAAATTTTCTAGTAAGACAATCAGCTTCTTAATTGTGACCGCGCCAATTCTAATCAGCCAATGTTCGGACATTTTAAGGCCAAAAGTTCATCTGACCTCAGATTCATTCTTTGTCATTGTGCGGTTTTATTTGTAGGGTGGATTACGTCTGTGTGTCGGAAGCTGGCCAACTTTCAACACAGGTGTAGTCAGATATTTTTTTGTTTTAGTTTATATTTCGGATAGTATGTTAGTGTTGCTTTATAAAACGATTGATTATATGAATAACGATCTTTATATATTTATTTTATTTTATTTATCATTTACTTCTTTTCTATTGTTATTGTTAATTGTAAAATTAGTTATGTATCGCCATCCTAGGGTAGTGGTTATCGTGCACACGCGGTTGTTCGCTATTTCTCTCCTACGGTTTAATAGAAGGTGGGGTTCTTTAAAAATAGGATACAGACTTTGTCATCCAGGCATAATCTACATTGATCGCCTAGCTACTTACATTTACTTGATTGTCTCACCACATTTTATTCGACTATTGGCGAATGTCCACATTCTTGGAGTCTTCAGTATTGGGGTATTAGTGCTGTCACTCATTAGGAGTGTTTTTTGTTATTGAACTTGCTTTTTATTGTCAAAATCTCTGTTTTTTTTAAATTTAAGGAAGTCATACTTACATATTTCTTGTCATTCGGGTTCTCTTTGGCAAATGTATTTTAGCGTATATATATATATATATATATATATATATATATATATATATATATATATATATATATATAACTTTTTCACGACTACGTCTGATGACATCATTATTTTTCTGCACTTTCATTTCCCTTGCATAGAGATGTTTAATTTTTCGTGTTTAGAGCTAATAGATTATGTGCCGTAATTTTCCACGTTATTTATTGTCCATATCTGTCATTAGATTCAAGTTTAATCCAGACGGTTTCCATGCGAGATGCTTTCTTTTTTTATTATTATTGATTGCCTAGTCAGTCTAGCTAACAGCAAAGCTCTGTTTTTTAGAACAATTTTAGGGGTCCTCTGGAGTTTGAGATACAATTCTCCTCGAATTTTCAGTTCTCCTCACCTCTTTCGATAACATTTTGCGGATGAATTTGCGTTATCGCAACATCCACCTACTATTGATTTCTCTTTGGCAGCGATCGCCGGTCATCACCGAAAGTTCTTGTCCTTTTGCACTCCGCTAGTAGAGGTCTGGATAATTGCCTGTTTGCTCGGTATGGCAATCCTTCTTAATGATGTGTTTCCAAGTTGTATCAATTTTATTATTTGTGGCGCCATGTAATGGTGAAACACGAATAACAGAAAACCGCCAGTAGCTTCATTTACAATAATAACGTAAAGGTTCTATTTGTATTTTTTGTGTTTCGCATATGTAGCAGTTTATCTGCGTTTGGTTTGTGCTTGTAGCGCGTGTGTTAGTCTCTATATTCAAGGATTTGTCTTAATATTTCAGCCGTTTTCATTATTGTTATACGCTATATCTTCCCTCTTATTTAAATCTCTTTCACTCTTCTTCAAAGTTTTATTATATTTTCCTAGTGGTCCTACTATACATTGTGTTTTCTTGAGTTCTTTCTTCTTCCAATAAACCTTTGAGCTTCTTTCAGAACTTCCAAATATTTGCAACACTCTTGTTCACCTCATGCCATTATCTCTATTTGCTTGTGTCGTACTTTCTGTTGCTTTCGTATTTCCTCACTTTCAACATAAGCAGTGAGCACCTTCCTATAACAAATGCAATTCAGATATCCACGATGAAAATTCTGCTCGTGTTTATTATCATCTGTAGAACATTATTAATTTTCGAAAACAGTTTTATTTCTCCCATGTAAATTAGATAGTTCATTCTGTCATCATCTATTATTGAACTTGTATTCAGCTTGACATTTCCTTAGTGTATTGTTTAGGGGCATCATATCTATGATGCACAGTAAAGGTGATAGGGAATTATCTTGAAAGATACCCTTTTGTTGTATTCTCATTGCATTTTTAATGAGATCGATAATCTTGTCTGGTATTTTGTACGTTCCCAGACATCCTATTAACCATGCTTGGTACATCGTGGCATAAGCTTTTTTTATTGTCAATGATTGCTATTGCTGTTCTTTGTATATTTATTACACTTTTCAAGATGATGTGGTCAATATATACTAGGTTTTTCTGTTTCTGCATCTCTTTAGTTTCGACGGTTTATCCCTTTTTCTGCATATTTTAGCACAAATGTGGTTCTATTTGTGGTCATACATTCTGCTCAATCTGTCTAATGGATAGACCTTTTACGGTGCTGAACTATGCTTTCAAGTAGTGCTATGAATTTCTGAAACTATATGTATATATATATATATATATATATATATATATATATATATATATTTCGTCATAACTTGGTTATCTATTTTTGTGGGGTTGCCTTTAAGGTATCTTTGCTGATTACATTTTCCGTCCTTTCTTTGATTGTGCTGTGACTCTTCCTTCATTTCTTCCACTTATTTAGTATCTCTATTAGGAACATTTAGTTATTACCAAATATTGCACCAGTAGTATTTTGTTTCTGTCCGATGTGGTTGTCCTGGTTTTTGTAATTCCAAAACTTGATAGAACTGTTTTTTTATTATATTAAAAAGTCCTGTTTTGTTTGGCCTGTACAGACTTTTATCTGCGCCGATCAAATCTATTTCCTTTGCTGCATTTTTTGGATTTTATTCTTTCTGTATTAGTTAAGCCTCTCTCTGCCAGCACAGTGTGTTTCCGATCATTTTCTAGTGGTGTTCATCTTTGTTGATCAATTTTATGCTTTAAAGTTTATTGATCTGAGTTTACTGCCTTAGTTTCCGTCCAGGTTTTTACGTCCGCTTTCCTTTCTTGCGTTTTTCTCGTTTGAAATGCATACGTACTGTTTTAGAAACTGTGTAAGTCTTTAATTTTGCCCGTTGTGATGTATGTTAGGAGTGAGCTCACATTCTTTTTTCTGCTTTTAATTTCTGCCACTCTTGAGTTCCTAAGAGTGGAAGTTTTGTTTTACTTTGTTTCTAAGTTGTATCAGTTTTTCTGCTTCATCGGGTTTTTGTCTGTGTTGGTCCATTTGATTCTACTTTGCTAGATCTGTATGATTTTGGTAACTAACACTGAAAAGAAAATTACTAGTTTTCTGTCTGTGATGTTCTGGCTTCTAAAATAAGAAGGTGAACCTATATTCGCAGGATGACGACTGAGTCCCCCAACCTGCCCACTGAGAAAAGACCTGCAAAGCATAACGCTTATATATTTCTTCTGGTTCCTACCTTGCGTATTATTTGTTAGGTGCATATTTTATGTTCCAATGTATGGTTGCATGATTAGTTCCAGAATCGTTATAGTTGTTGTTCCTTAACAGAGGTAGTGTGTATCTTTCACGCATTTGAAAAGCATTGTGCGTTGTCACATGTACACAAGAACATGTACAGACAGAGTAAACTAGAGAACAAGAAACAATATATGTACTTAGTATAAGTTTTGAAGAGCTCTTTTAATAGGATGCAAGAGGAGGATATGTTCCCCTACTGCCAAATTCATACACATATTCATTACTTTCCTCATCTGTCATGAAATTCCAAGGTCGCTAAAGCAGGTATTTCCCATCCTTTCAACGGTTATTTATGACCGAAGTTCAGATTCATATTCAAACAAGAAAACATGTGACTAATATGAGGAGTTTTTCTTAAATATAATTTCAAGCCAGTATGCGAGCAAAAATTCTTAACAAATAAACAAATTAATAAAAAAATAAAATATCAAACGTAAATAAAAATAACGGAAAAAAATAAATTTCAATATTACCGTTTCGCAGAATCATAGATCGGTCTAACATAGTCATCTTCTGCATTCTCATGTCGCTAAAACAGATATTTTATCTGTTCCCGATGTTGGCTTGCAAATTCACGGTTGAAACACATTTATATTTGAATCTGAAATCACGTGACTATAGTAAATAGGATTTTCAAATATAATTTTAAATCCAAATGCCTGCTAAAATCCTTATTTAAAAACAATTAATAAAATATTTAAAATTTATTGTTATTAGCATTATTAATAACAGTAGTAGTATTTTTAGTAAAAGGTTGCTTGTGAGAATATTATTATAAAAAACAGACGGTTGTTTTGTATATAAACTGTTTATTGCTATTCCCTTTCACCGGAATGCAGTGTTTAACACTAGAAAACACAATTTCCTCCGTCTGTAAACTTTGGCAGGATTTATCATTCCCGGATGGCTATCTTCATTGCATTGTGAAAATGTTATAATACTGGATGCCCCTGGGAATTTCTTTACCTCTTTCAAAGTGATACGTTATTTCCAATGGCTGCTTCCTGTCTAAACTTACATATGGATTAAGTCTTCAACTTCTCCTTCATCATGCGTAAGTTCTCTCAATAGTAACCTGCATAAAATCTTAGACATTACAAGACAGTCGACTAGTCTGCTGAGTCACTCTAAAGTTGACAGATTTTAAATCACATGCTTGAAATTATTTTACAATATTTGGATTTCAGAGATCATTTATGATTTCCTTGCGTAGTAATACTACAACAAGCTAATATATATATTTTTTTTTATTCATATTTAATTTGTAATTATTCTAATGTTGGTTTTCTGGTTCCGAAAATACGAAAAAAAGAAATTGAAACGTATTCTTAGTGATTGATTGATAACCGAAGGGCATGCAGTTTCTCAGGACATTAGTTAGACAAATATGAATGTTCCGACATGATTCTCTTTATGTTATCGGCCTCTAAAAGTAATGTTAACCTCGATATAGAGCTGTCTTTATAATTGTATACAGCATGTATTGTGTACAATTACTTCAGGATTAAGTATAAGCGATTTCTACGCTGATTAATAAATGAAACTATTTATGAATCGAGTCTCAATATATCTGTCCCAAATTATGAAGCTTGACATTGACACCTTCGATGTAAATAAAGCATACAGGTTTAGTAAACACCACTAAAAATAATGAATTTGCAACTGATTATATAGATTTTCTATATGCAGGGTGGTGGGTAAGTCACTTCATGTCGCATAAATAACATTGTTATTAAAAATATTTATTCATGCAAATGAGTATATGTCATTTCCTTATTTTTTATTAGATTTTTTTAAGATTAAAATTGAATATATTATATATGAGAAATGATGCCACCGGAACTAAAATTCATTTATTGAAAATACATTATTTTAAAATGGTGACTTATGCGCCACACTGTGTAGGTACATATATATATATATATATATATATATATATATATATATATATATATTAATCCTTCAGGGAGACTAGCCACCCTCCTCACCAAACAAGTCTGGTGGGGGAATCAGTAAAGTCGCAGCTGACCCGACCATGAGGAAGATAGTACTGGGTTACATGGTACCAGTAGCATATGACATGACCTGACATGACCAAAGGGCGTTTGCACCCTTTTTGGGGGCAAACGGCTAACTAGAACCGTGTGTGTTTGTGTGTATGTATGTTGTGTTGGGGTGGAAAGGGCTCCCGTAAGCTGCGGTAAATGCAATCCCTCTAGGCGATGCACATCTCTGATTTAAAAAACCATAAAGCGGGATACCAGTGCCCGCATTAAGCTGGTATTCATTGAAAATTTTTTGCTGGCTATCTTGCCCTTGTTTGTTGCTGGATCTTAACATTTTGAACTGAGAGAGAGAGAGACTTAGCTGTCGTACAAAGCTAAGACTCTGTAACATTATCTGTGTATAGATACCTCTCAGGCAGTTCTCTATTAATATTGGCCTGTGATGATGGAAGTCATGTTGGGCTCATGGACTTGTCTGAGGAGTGGAACACGTCGTACAAGATGTTGCAATTATTGTATATATATATATATATATATATATATATATATATATATATATATATATATATATATATATATGTATAAGTGTGTGGATATATATATATATATACATATATATCATTATTGTTATTATTATTAGTAGTATTATTATTATTGTTAGTAGTAGTAGTAGTAGTCTGTTAAATCTAACTCGATTATATGCAGGTACAGACAGAGGTATCGATACACGGATGCTTTAGTAGGGATGACAATAACAGACTTGTCAGTAACAATATACATAGTCATGGTAATAAATAATAGGTAAATATTGATTTTCTCTATTGTATACGTCCGAAGAACGGAATATATATATTCAGAATATTTTATGTAACCAAACAGCGCATGTTTTAATATACGAAACAACTTGGATTTAGTGCAGCTTCAGTATTAAACCGCGTACTGTATCTCATTCATATATATATATATATATATATATATATATATATATATATATATATATATATATATATATATATATAATTTAGAAGCCACCTAATGTAAGTGGTATATATAAATAATATATATTATATTTTTTATATATATTGCATAAAATTTTACAATATATATATACATATGTATATATATTGTATTGTCTTATATATATTGTATAAAATTTACAATATATATATATATATGCCTATATATATTATATTTTTTATATATATTTTATACAATTTTACAATATATATATATATATATATATATATATATATATATATACATATAGATTGAAAGATAGATAATTAAGGATATTGACTAAGTAGGTGTTTTATATAAATTATATATATATATATATATATATATATATATATATATATATATATATATATATAATTTAGAATTCGGATTATGTAGGTGCTAAGTCGTCGATAGGTTAAATTTTGTTTCTATTTTCCCCCAGGAATTTTTACACTGGATTCTTTATTTTTATTTTATATTTTTTCAGAGTTCTTAAGACTATATATATATATATATATATATATATATATATATATACATATATATATATATATATATAGTCTAATATATATATATATATATATTCTAATATATATATATATATATATATATATATATATATATATATATAGGTTGCCTGTTGTTATCCAGTCGTAAAATATGTTTTTGTATGATATTTTATTTAATGCATATTTGACATTTATTTTTTAGTTAATACTACAGTATATATATATATATATATATTTACTTTATTAAATACTACATTATGTACAGTGTTGTTCACCCATAGTATAATATTTATCTGAGGTCACATTTGCCGAATGTTATGTATAGAAAAATGTGAGACTCTTAAAAAAAGACGCCAAACGTATCGAGTAATTTGGTCTTGTGGTAACAATTCTGCACTAATTCCTAGCTGTTCATAATGCTTAGATTGCCGCACCTTATCATCATAAAAAAAATTGTCAATTAATGATTATTCATTATGTATATGAAATCGAGTGGAGATAATCACACACACATATATGCCAGGAGTATACTTAAGTTTAATGCCGAAACGATTGAGATAAATATATCCATATATTTTCATTTTAATATACTTTCACACGAATATTTATGTCATATCACCCCCCCCATATATATATATATATATATATATATATATATATATATATTCTTGATTCATTTGCGTAATTGATAAATATATTTTCTTTCCGTCATGAGTATTATGTTTATTCATACATTCTGTTTACTCACTATTCCATAGCTAGCTATAACGTATACTAACCTAACGTGTCAGTGAAAGTCTGGTTAGGGGTAAAGGTTTGTCATATATATATATATATATATATATATATATATATATATATATATATATATATACATATATTAATCATCTTATGAATGCGTCTTAGTTTATGTTTATCTATTTTTAAATGTTGAATTATTATTATTTTATTTTTCAGCTTAACATTAACGTGTTACTCTCGTCATATATATATATATATATATATATATATATATATATATATACATACATACATACATACATACATACATACATACATACATACATACGTGTACACTTATATACACTCCTGATCAAAAATTTACAACCACTTAAAAATCTTTAGAAAGATACTTTTTTTAGGATAGATTTTATAACTAATACTACTACTAATAATTTTAATAACTTTTACTACTTTTAATAACTTTTACTACTTTTAATACTAATAATTTTAATTAATTTTAATACTTTTACTACTAATACTTTTAATGACTAATACTAATACTAAAATCAAAATGGTTATGGAAAAAATACATTCAAATTTATTTATTTAAAAAGTTGCATTTTTATTAAATTAGGCTTTTTACACATGGTCAAAATTATAACAACAACGATATAAATTGTTAGATATATGGGAAATATAATGTTTTAAGTTCAGTAAAATATTTACAATCGCCGTGTAAATGTGTTACCATGCCTTAAGCAAGAAAACTAACCGAAGTTGATCACTATCGAATTCACGGATTCCATAAGCAAGGTTTGTCACAGCGAGCGATATCAGCTGTTATTTGGAAGAACACTGAGAATTATGGAAAAGAAAATCCTTTGGTAGGTTCCCCCCAAAAAATTCTCCGGTATTGAGTAGGAGCAGCAGACGGGTTATGAATGACAGAGAACTTTATTCTGGTCAAATTAAGGCGTTTACACATGCTGCTTACAGTCCAATAACCACCAGGCGACACTTACAACAAAAATGCATGGTAAATAAAAAGCGTAAATAAACTTCTCGATTCCTTCCACGTCAAAAATGGACCGCTTAAGACTTGGTTGTAAATACTAAACCTGCGACGTTGAGAAGTGGATGAGGTTCCTTTTTTATGAGAACACATTCATTTTCGATGCTACTGATGGCTTCCAGCGGTATTGGCCTGACAAAACATGTCCCTTGAATTTTTTCCACACGTCATAGTGGTGAAGGCTCCGTAATGGTATTGGGTGTCTTTTCTTACCGATGGACGATGGAGCTCCAGGTTGTGCAAGGTCGTCATACAGCAGCTGGTTATGTTAGAATGCTACAAAAGCATCTTTCAAGGTGGAGGGTCATCGTTTGTATGGGGATTGATGACTTTTCCAACAGGGTAATGATGCAATCCACACTGCAAGACAGACCTTGATATGTCGCATAAAATGTCTACGTTATGTCGATATTCCTTGTGTCTTAACTTATTGGCAGACAAGTTTTTCTCTCTATCGCCGTCACGAGTTCTGAATTATGAAGGACATAACAGGAGTGATTTATTTACTTAATTTTCCCGTATGATTTTATTCTTTGGTTTCATCCCGCCCTCATCTCTATTTTCAATTATGTGTAAATTATTTTATTTTAATCATTACTGACTCTACCTCTGTAAAAGGGTCTATCGAAAGCTTCCTCGAGGTTCTTTTTATTATTCGAATCATGTTTTAGTCGAATGCCTTCTGATAGCACTCACCGTCTATCTCCCCACATTGATCTTCTCAAAAATTCATTTAATATATTATCCGTTTGAAAACTTTTATAATGACTCAAATTAGCCTTTCAAAAACTATATATATATATATATATATAAATCGGTTTCAATAAGTATGATTGAGTCAACGCATATACAGGACTTACATGCCACTGGACGATAATGGTAAATTAGCATTGTGTTGACACTCAGACAGATGATGTGGCCGATAGATGTATTTCTATAATAGGGCAGCACTACACGGTTTGTTTACGTTTACCACTGCATTTTTGTATACTGTATTGTGTTTCGCAGTCTTGTATTTAAAAGGCAAATTGATCGTGAAATATTTTCATTTTCAATTATAGTGATAAAAAGGCTTCAACAGGAACTTGCTCCTATACTAACAAAACTGTTGAAGCATTGTCTTAAGGATAATTGCCTCCCAACACCCTGGAAAACCTCATCAGTATGTTCCGGATTTAAGAACGTAGGTCATTGGTCATCTCCGTCTCAATACAGAGCATATGTTTTCTGGGCGTCATTAGTAAGTTGCTGGAGATAATATTAAATAAAGAAATAGTCAACCACCCCAGTAAAAACAATCTTATTAGTGCCATGCAGTATTTTTCCGTTCTGCTAGACATACAGCATATGTGCTAATTGTTATATCTTATAGGCTTAGTGAATCACTCGAAAAAGCCTCCTTTTCCCTGGAAATTACTCTTGACATATCAAAGACCTTTTATAGGGTATTGCATAAAAGCTTACTGCACAAGAGTATCAGCTACGGTATAGCTGGAAATGTCTTCTCAATTAAATAATTTCTCCGCGATAGGCTCATAAAAGAAGTGATTAATGGGCAGAAATCAGAAGCTCACAGTATTAATGCTGGAGTGCCTCAAGGGTCCACCGCCGATATGTGACATCCCCTTTCCCGTTTTACAAGTAGTTTTCTGGTGGATGCTTGGACGAATTACACGCCTTCGTACCTCTTTGATTTAATTTCTCCTGGCAAACACAACCAGCAGTGGAGTACTATACCTACACAGTAGAGACCCTTAGAAACCTTCTACTCTAATAGTTTATTTCCAAGAACTGCTAGACTTTTGAATTAAGAGTTACTGCTTCCTCATCTGTACTGACATGCAGAAGTTCAAGTGTAATGTGAACAAACATGAAGCTACTCAACTACTTACATAGTATCCTTGCAACTTATATCCCTAATAGTAACGCCTTACATCAAAGTGGCACTGCTCTTTGTTTAGGGTGAAAATCTAATAACACATAAAGATGTTCATAGGATTCTAGTTGATTTCTATCTTTTGCATAAGCCCTGGTTCTAATTATCTCTTTCGTCCCATTTGTGTTTACTGTACCAAGTGTCTTCTCACTTATTATCTCATCTAATAAAATTATGCTACGTTTATGTCATGTTATATAGTAAAAATGTGGCTAGCAGTGCATAATTATTTTGCAACATCCTTTGCGGTCTATATTTGCTTTAGTCTGGATTATACTTTTTATTCCTAATGATGCACTGTAAATTGTGAAACATCGCATTGCGTCGTAGTCTATAGAAGCAGCCATTTAGCAGCAGAACAGGCTATATTTATTGTATGCAAATATTACATTTCATTAAAATAATAGTTTTTAAACTGTAGTTTGCTACAATGCGATAAAATCCATATGAATAAAAGATTACATGAATAGTTTTAAACTTAATTGATTATGTCTTCTCGGTTTAAGTTTTAAAGTTTCTTTAAAAGAGAAAAAAAACCTAAAGACACACTTGTGTTAAGTCATACATTTGTATATATATTCAGGTGTTATTTATCAGCACAAAATATTAAATCATAATCTAAGAAAATTTGATGAAGTGAGCGAAATTAAAGGCAGGAAATAATATTTTAGTATTATATGTGTAAATCGATTTCATGAATCCTGAAAACTTTTGTTAATCTGATGCACAACTAGGTTTTAAATATTTACTATAAACATATGATAAAGGATCTTCCTAGAATTTTTCATTTAAAAATCTTGTGGAATATAGGAAGTGGCTAGCTAACCAGATTATGACTGCTGGTCTGGAGATATTTCACAACGTTTTTTCACGACCTTCAACGAGTCACTGTTATAAAAGAAGAACTTACTGGAAAGTTTACGCCATATATATATTACCACCGCTAAATGGAATAAAAACAGCGAAGTATTTTTTTTTATTCTTGCACACAATATTAGAGTTTACATTATTCGTTTTTGTTTTATTTATTAATGAAAAACATTGTACATGCGTGTGTCAGAATAAACACAAAAACACTGTTCTGTATATTTCCCATGTAAAGTTTGTAATGTGCATCCAGGAGACAAGCGACCGCGTGTTTGTGTGTTGTGTGAGTGCGTAAGAGAGACCGACGAAAAGGAAATACTTACCTCAGGGCCGGCTCGGCGTCGCCGACCGAAAATAGAGAAAGAAAGATCAAGATGGCGACCGCCGTCTTTTGTAAAGGATGATATCTCGCAAAGTCACATGAATTCTCGCAATATGAAAATTTAGCCGGCCTGCAACGGCCTTAAAATGGGTTATTGAAAAACGTTAGGAGGGCGATGATTGACTTGGTCCGGAATCGTGTTGCTGTTGCTACTCGTGCTGTGTGGGTGTGAGCATATCTTACCGTTGTCGGGACCATTCTGAGTAAGCGATTGTTCGGTCCGTTCTGAGAAACCGTTCGCGTCCGGCTAGGTACCTTGCTAGTAGGATTCCGTGCAGAACCGGTGTTTACTGGTTATTGAATTGCTTTACGTTGCGGCAACATTATACATCTACAGAGGGCGCATTATTTTACAGGACTTTCCTTACACATTTTCTACAAAGTTAAGATGTATATGAGACCAACCGTGATTTGAATTTAAGAAGACGGCAAGAGTATGCTTATTTACGTTGAAATTTATCTGAAAAGTAAAACCTATAACCATAAAATATAATGTCAGTGAAAAGTCTTATTAGTAATTACAATATGCGCTAGAAAATACAATCACCGACTTTTTATTACTTATTATGTTATACAAAACTTGTTTTAATATTTTCATTTTAGCAAAGTTCTTCTTATGGATTACTGCACCACAAATTTCATCCTTATACATATGTTCCTCTAATAATTATTATGATAACTAGCAATGCGATAATAGTCTTAGAGTCTTAAACGTTAGTAAAGTACATATTGTTATTATAAAAAATATTATAATTAATGTAAAAAAAAATGTAATTTCATTGCTATATGAAAAGAATATGTCATAAAACGGAATACCTGTTGTAATTTTGCTTTGGTTCTTTATGCCAATAAGTCCTCTCTGATATAAGAATAATAGATAGTTTGATAGACTAATGAACCGTAGCTGCTCGGTTGACTTTGAAGAAAAAGGTTTAGTTTGTTTAATTAATTAATTAATTAAGTTATTATAATTACATTAATAATAATAATAATAATAATAATAATAATAATAATAATAATAATAATAATAATAATGAAGGCCAATTCTACCAAAACGTGAACGGAGAAATAAACAAAAACAGGGCGAGCAAACCCAACAAAAACAAAACTCTCTTGCTGTAAGATATGGTAAGATAGGGAGGAACATAATAGAAATGCTGAAGTGATGAAAGACATGGAGGAAGTGCTACAAAAATCGAAGAAGGAACAGTGAATGAAATAAGCAAAGAAACCCCAAAGAAACCCATAACAAAAATAGCCAACTGGAGATCATTAAGACACTACGGGGTGCAGTAATGCTAGTTCCGAAAATTAACAACACTACACGAAAACGAGCACAAAACATGAGAAGAGGTATACAGGAAAGAAAAGTGGGTGGAAAAAGGCAGAATCACACTGATATAGAAGGACACAGAGAAAGGAACCACGCTCAGAAACTATTGGGCTATTACGGCTTAACCACTAGGCGGAAAATATTAACAGCACAAATTAGGGAACAAATCTACCACTCCATTAATAATCGTGGATTTTGTGGTACACAAACAGCCAAAAACCACTGCTCACAGAAACTCTCCCAACTGATTTTGGCGCTTCTCAAACGGCAAATGATTTCTCGATCCTCTGCCACCGACAAGTAACCTGTTTTTATAAGGCACTTTTCAGATAACGCGACTCACAGGAAAGACAAAAACGAGGACGTTTGTACGGTAAGCCATTTTCCCACACTCCCCCCTTATCCCATGGTCACAGAGATGGCAAGGGGATGATGATCGTCTTCGTCGGGTGCTTTATTCGAGGGGGGACGAGACACGCCTCATCTTTACTTGTACTTTCGTCTCCAGTCCGAGGGTCGAGCATCTCTGTCTCTTCATGGAGGCTACTACTCTCTATATCTTCAGGGAGGCTACTAATCTTAGAGTCACTGCCTGATGGTGGGGGTGTTGCAATTCAGAGCGATGCCTCGCTAGATTCTGACTTGGATTCTTTCGTGCTGTCTAGTGATAGTTTCGTTAATAACCGTATGTCTTTAACATGAGGGGGCAAGCCGTCGACCCGCACCGACTTGTCGTGCACTTTCCCTGCGGGTTTTGATCCACACAACCTCCCCTTTCCTCACTCTCTATCGGGCTACTTCCAGTTCAGGCAACGAGTTCGTCTCTATGGACTCCACCTTGATGTGATACCTATGCGATGTATCATCCGGCGCCGTAGTAGGTGACACATCATCTTTCGGGGTTACATTGTACAAAGAAACAGCCTCGAACACTGTTCAGCCTAATCTAGCTGAGATTATTTTGACGGTTCGAAGATTCAGTTCAATGATCCCATTTCCACTAGGTACATGGTCGCATCGAAACCTCAGATGTACTCCCCATAAACTTTCGATAGTGCTCGCTGGTAAATGCAACACCATTGTAAAGCAATATCTGTTGGAGGTCCACGTTCAAGGAAAATATTGTTTAGTTGACGGACAACAGTGACTGTATCTTGTCGACGCAGCATAGGCCATGTGGCAAACCTTGATGGACCGCAATCAATGAGAGTCAGGATATCCTCGCCATTGTGGTGAGTAATGTCTATCGCTAGCAGGCTCCAGTTGCTCCTAACTTCCAACTTCCTCTTTTCCTAGCGAACGGGTGCCGAGTTAATGGATTGGTATTCCACGCAGTTTTTGACCACTTCCATGACGTCTGCCCTTCGCACTCCTGGTTCAACCAACTTAACGAAATATAAGGTTTGCTTGACTCCAGGATGCTCGCTTTGGTGTTGGATTCCCTAAATTCGATTAGATTGACAAGGGAGCATAGATGCAGTACAGAGAGGTTGCGTAGGTTCAACAGTTCTTTTTATAGCATCAAGCCATCTTTGAGGTACCCTTGTAAAACAATTTGCCTTGTTTCTGCTGGATCTGACCAGGGACACCTACATTGATAGTGCATATTCATTCAGAAGGCTCATGATCGTGTTGAGCCGCCGACGAATGAGCATCTCGCTCGTTTATTATGCACTCTAGCCCGTCCGGTAAGAATGTCTTAAATCCACTAATGGACGTAAGCAGAATCTGTGAATAGTCGCAGGGTGGTTGTTTTCCAACGGATTGCCAAGTTTATTCCCTTGACCACTGCATCGAGTTCTGCCAGGTTTATGCTTTGGGAGTCCATTTTTAGGCGTAACCAGCAAGCGTCTTCAACTATGGTTCCATCATGGACTAACGACACGCCAATGGCAAGAGACCTTGCGTCAACCCATACACTACGGTCCCGTGTGCCAGCACACAATCTGCCCCGTGATTGATCTTCTTTGTACACTCTGGTGAGGCCCTGTCTGACCATTATATTGAGAGGGGCGTCATAAATTTTGTCATCCTATCCGGTGGTTACGTTAGAGGCTCTCCGTTTGATGAATACTACTTCAATTCGAAGCCAGCCACCCACAGGAAGGTGTCCAACCAACTTTCTGCACAATGAAAATAGGTTCCGCCGCATGAAAACACAGGGCATACCTGAGATTTAATTGCCTCGTTTCCAACACAGTACATTATCTTCTTGACAGACCTACAAACCGAGCACTCCTGGACAATCCCTTTCTTGCTCCTTGCTGAGAAGGCCAAAGTTGTTAAGATGTTTTTACACGCGTTGCAGGCACAATTTCTTCATCCACATACACATCGTCAATATATGCAGATGTTGCCCGCTAAATGCACTCATCCTTAGTCAATATAGCGTCAACAATCTTTTGCATAATTCATGGCGCGACATTAAGTCCTAATCCTATGCGGGTTAAACAATACCTTTCTCCCTTGATGAGTACCGTTTGATAGGGCCATAGTGACTCATGAACCCTTGAAGATCCAGCACAGATATATTAGATCCTGCTTGCCGTCATTCCCTTAACATCTCGGTACATACATCCGCGCAGGCTATAAAAGGATTTACGTGCTTGTTTGGTTCCCGATAGTCAAGTAGCGATCTCACCTTCGGTTTATTATGCTGGATAACTCCCAGTAACGGGATTAGACACTTTGGGGGCCCACTTCCTTCTCTGGATAGGGAACTACTCATCCATTTTTTATCCAAGTCTGTAGTTTCTTATCGTATTCTCCATGAGTTCCAGGGGGATATGTTATTTTCCGGAACCCTATTATACAATTCCCGGGTGGCTGTTCGTCCGACCATTCCAAAGAAACTGTCCAGGACCTCGTACATTGGTCGAATTTCTCATAAAAGTCAGGCTATTCCAGTTTCATGGATGCACCCAGAGTAAGGCAGGCGTTAGAGAAATGTGCCCTACCCTAACCATCAATACGGACCCCACCCAATTATTTGATAACGTCCATTCATAACAGCAGTTCATAACCAAGAAAGTCCCCGCTCACAACCAGGGCTCCTACGGTTACTGTAGGCCCATCAGCGACACGTGTACGAATGACACTAACTCCACCAGAGGCTAGCGTGCCCCCGCCGACTGTCAGTACTGGAATCCTCTTTTTGTCCCATGCGTCACACCATGCCTTGCGCACGAGAATATGTGTGCACCTGTGTCTACGAGCACAAAGCGTTCACACCCGTTCACGCGCACTCTCACTGTGGGTAGCGTCATATTTGTCAATGATCTAGGGAGAATACTGGCGCGATAGTTTACTTCCCTTGTCCGTTTCCCGAACAACTCGTTGCTACGTGACATAGCTTGCTGCACCGGTAGCAGCGCACGCGTCTTGGCGTTTCCTGAGCAGACGTGTCCTTTACACTGCTTAGGCTTCGGCATTCCCTAGAAAAGTGGTTTGGCCCGCTACATTTATAACAGCTTATGCCATTTTTTAATAGAGTAGGTGCTTTGCAGCTGCTAGCACCGGCTTCGATCTTTTTCTTTTAAAATATTGCGGGATCTAACAAACAATTTCTGGGGCCCAATCTCGCTGAGCCTTTACGATGCTCGTAGCAGTCAGCTGGTTTTGTTTGGGAGTTCTGTGAGAAAGGCACAACTTAATATGCGTTCAGTCACTCCACCAAACGGCGAAGCTAATCTCTTTAAATCCGCCCGGTAGACGTCAGCCGTCTCATCCGTGCGGTGAACTGTCTCCAGGCCATAAAAGGGTCCGTAGCAACGGCCGCGTATAGTGCCCTCTTAACCTCTTCCAGAGTTGGTTCATCCCCGAGCTGTTGATAAACGGAGTATGCCCCCTTGGTCAGCCTCAATGTGATGACAAGCGTGCGATCCTTTATTTTGCAAAACCAGCAGACAAACTCAACTTCTTCCCCACCACTCAACTACCGAAGTTCCGGCGGAGAAGCCGTCAAACTCTGGTATCATCCTCAGGTCACACTTGCCCATTGTAAAAAAAAAATGCCTAAATAGTTTGCGGTCGATTAACAGGCAAAAACCACTGCTCACACAAATTCTCCCAACTGATTTTGCCACTTCTCAAACGTCAAATGATTTCTCGATCCTCTGCCACCGACAAGTAACCTGTTTTTATAAGTCACGCGCACGTAGTCGCGCGAGACTTCGTTCACTAGAAAACGTCACGACCACCATGATGGACCCTTTCTTTCATGACGAACGCGACTGACAGGGCAGACAGACACGACGACGTTTGTACAGTAAGCCATTTCCCCACAGACTTCTCCACGAGGAACACAAAGAACGGTAGAAAGGAACGAGAGAAACAAAGGTCTGCTATACAAAGATCAAAAGATCCTAAAGAGTTAATAGTAAGGAGAAAGTATTTAGGGATGGCATGGATCGACTACAAAAAGCGTATGGTAGAATCCCATAAACATGGATAATAGCATGTTTCAAAATGTAATAAATACCAAGCAAGGTCATCAACGTAATTGAAAATGCAATGAAAACATGGAGACTAAAATTTACAGCTGATGAACAACACATGACAGAAATTAACGTAAAACAGAGATCTTCAAGGAGGCTCACTCTCATCATCCTTTTTTTTTATTAGCCATGGCGCCTCTGAACATTATACTAAGAAAATGCCAAACCGGATTAAATACCTAATACAGAGGAAAAAATGAGCCATCTTATGTACATGGACGACCTGAAACATTTTGCAAGGACGGAAGAAGAACTAGAGACACTAATAAACACTACCAGCATCTTCAACCGGGATATCAAAATAGACTTTTGTATTGAAAAGTGCGCACTATTAGTTATAAGAAAGGGACAGCTACAGACGACAGAATGCATGGAACTACTCAACCAAACGGAGATGAGGGCCTTAGGGGAACACGATGCACATAGATACCTGGGAGTTCTGGGAGCAGACACCATCAAAGCCACAAAAATAGAAATATAGAATTGGAAAGGAATACCCCAGGATAACAACAACATTTCTAGAAACTAAATTATATAGCAGACACCTAATAAAAGGTTGTATTGCATGGTCAGTATCACTAATAAGTTACTCAGGACCGTTCATACGATGGTCCAAAAAAGAATTTCGACTAGAAAACCAGGAAACCCATGACAATGCACAATGTCCTACACCCAAAAGACGATGTTGACCGACTGTACCTGAAAATAAATTGAGGCAGGCGGGACTAGTTGTTATAGAAGACTGTATACATGACACAAAAAAGAATTTGAAAAACATATAACCCAAAACACGAAAAGGATAATCATGTCAGCGAAGGACACTGAACAAAGCAATGACATGATAAGACGTAATGAAAGGAAGATAGAAAATACACGGCAGAATCACAAGCATGACAAAAGATGAAAATAACGAAAACACTTGCGTGTTGATGAGAAAAAGACACACAAGCCGAGAAACTGAATCCCTAATATCTGCCGCACAAAATAACTCGATAGGAACCAACCACATCAAAGCAAAGACCGACAGAACACAAGGAAACCGCAAATGCAGACTCTTTGGACAAAGAGTTGAAACGATAAACCATATAGTAAGTGAGTGCAGCAAACTGACGCAAGAGAAATACAGGAATATACACCACTAGGAAGTATGCAAGCAACTGCATCTCAAACACAAAGAAAAGTTGAGCAAACACAGGTCAGCAACAATACTTGAAAACGAGAACCACAAAATTCTATGGGGCATGAACATACAAACTGATAAACCCATCCAAGCAAGGCAACATGATGTTGTAATGAATGACAAGGAAGAAAAATATCTTGTCAGAGCGTAGACTTTATTGTTCCAGCTGACCATAGGGTTAATATCAAAGAAAAGGGCAAAGGGAGCAAACACACAGAGATAGCCAGTGAGCTGAAAGGAATATGGATGATGAAAAAAATGAAAATAATATCTATAATTTTAGAAGCACTACTAAAAATCCCGAAAATCTTTTTAAAAAGAATGGGATAAATTGAAATCAAAGGAATGACTGTAAAAATACAACGAACAACAATAATGAAAACAGCTGAACTATTAAGGAAAGCCATTTAATGTAGAGACTTATACACATAAACCACAAACACAGATCAGACAAGCTGCTTCATAGACAACTCATAAAGCGCTATATGGAAGCGAGAACATTGAACATCCATATCTATCATTTCTATAACTCTAACCCCATCCCCCATTACCACATAAATGTCCCCCAAAAGAGTGAGACCGCATAGCCAAGTAGTCAGTGAGGAAGAAAAGACCGAGGAGTGCTCACTGATCAGACCCCACTGTGTAAGTGCGAGAGAACTGGGACCTTGGGAAGCCTTATTGCCACTCAAATTCCAGTAAATACCGATGATCGCTGCCAACGAAAAATCAATGGCAAGCGGCTCTTGCGAAAGTACAAATTTATTTGCAAATCTTATTGAAAAAGGTAGAAAGTACTGAAGAATCTGGGGATACTTGTTGTCCTCGCCTTCCAGGAAACAACACAGACTGTATTCAATGAGATCTTTGATAACCTGTATGAAAGCTCCTTGCGAGCCAGTAATAATAATAATAATAAGAAGAAGAAGAAGAAGAAGAAGAAGAAGAAGAAGAAGATGAAGAAGCAGAAAAAATAGAAAGAAAACTCCACTCAAATTGTAGATTTTGCTGTCACAGCTGACCACAGGGTAAGGATAAAAGAAAAGGAGAAAGGGAGCAAACACACGGAGTTAGCCAGAGAATTAAAAGTGATTTGGACGATGAAGAAAATCAAAAACCCACTTATAATAGTAGGAGCACTAGGAACAATTACGAAAAACTTTGAAAAAAGAATGGGAAAAATTGGAATCAGAGGAATGGCTGCAAAAATACCACGATTAACTATAATGAAAACACGGAAATATCAAAGAAACCCCCTGAAATGCGGAGAATAATACAAGTATACAATAAAATTAAGAAGCGTTACAGGGAATAAATAACACTGAACCTGCATATCTACAAGTTCTACACTCCAAGCACGAATCACCTCCCATTGTCTCATCAGCGACCCCCCTAAAAAGTGACACCAAATAACCGAGAAGGGTCGAAAGGGATGGAAAGACTAAGGAGAGAATGTTGACCGGACTTCCGCTGGACAAGCGCAAAGAAGAAATTGAATCTCGTGGAGGTGTAATGTCACTCAAATTCCAGTACAGACCAATGCCCGCTGCCAGCGAGAAATCAATGGTAAGGGGCTGTTGCGATGACGCAAATTTAGTTGCAAAAAAAAGGTGGAGATAGCTGGACGTCTGGGGAGACTTGTTGTTCCTCAGCTTCCAGAAAACACCACAGGTTTCAAATCAGATCTTTGATGACATGTGTGAAATCTCCATGTGAGCCAATAATAATTACTAGCTGGACCTGTGGTAATTCCACTGCAAATTTTTTTATAGTTAATTTATTGATGTGGGATATTCTGTGGATGTTCAGCGTAAAGGGAGACGTCCTGATGTTCTACAAGGTATTTTGTTAAAACTGCAAAAGTATTTATCTAAGCGAGCAGGAACGTCCAGCGTAGCCCGGTCGTAAACACGCTTAAATATGCCATTTTAATTGATACATGTTTTGTAGATATTATTATAAAGTCAATTTTTTATCGGTTCTTATATATTTTTAAGTTGTGATTTCAACATAAAAATATATATTCATATGACTTGGGTGAAGGAAAAATCATAAACTTTTAATATTTAGTAGCACATGAAATCGGAATAACTGAATTCAGACATAAATTAATTCCAATAGCGACATTTTAGTTGTTTCATATTTTAATTTTAATATCATCGTTTTGAAGCTCCGATCACAAGAGCTGTTAAAAGATTTTAACTTATTATCCAATAAATTCTCATCGTACTTTTGAAATACACCACGCGCCTGCAGACCACGCATCAGAGTTGGAAATGTTCGCGGATATAGCGCATTTCTTTTAAAGCTATAAAATAAGTGTTTATACACTACGGTTTGGTTAATTATTTAAAAGAAAAGATCGTTTACCTTTTTGTGAACAGACTACATGTTTTATAACTGATTTATTTTGTAATGTATGTGTCGGTTAATATCATTTAAATCTGTTTATTGTCGTAATTTACTTAATTAGCCAAGTGCGTCCAAGTATGGAATACTGCTGCCATATCTTGGCAGGAGCTGCTAAAAACAGCCTATCCTGCTTTGACAGAGTACAAAATACACTTCGTGACTTAGTGGGGGGATCCCCTTTTCTCTACCCTGCAACATCTCTCCCACAGAAGAGACGTTGCGAGCCTATCCTTGTTTTATCGTTATTTCCATGGCAGGTGCTCGTCTGAACTCCAATCTCTAGTCCCCCCTCGCCAATCTTTCACGAAAAACACCCGTCTAGCTGAATCCCCTTTGAAAAATTTCCCCCACTCTTTATCCGTGCCTAAATCAAAACGTAGATTCCATGAACAAAGCTTCTTTCTTAGAACTGCACGCCTATGGAACTCTGTTCCGTCTGCCACCTGGCTACAACTTGGATGTCTTCAAGTCCAACGTTAACAAATTCCCAATGAACCGCTCCCTTAAGTAAACACTTCATGAAATCTCCACACTAATGTAATGTACTTGCAATAACCCTTATCCCTAAGTGGCTTCCGGGCCTTGATAAGTGGTGACCACCATGTAAAAAAATTGTATTTCGGGTTATTCTTAACATTTGTTTTGTCGAAAAAACCTCTTTTAAAATTTGTAAGTTATTGAAACTATTATTACCTTTAATGTTATCAAGTTGCGATGCTTCTATACATTTGAGTTGAATAAAAGTTTAACACAAAATAACTTTCTTTGTGGTTTAGTTATACTAAAGTCGGTATTAGATAATTTGTGGTTTGTAGCTCTATCAAGGTTATTAAAGGATTAGTGCTTCCAAAAGAAAAATAAGTATGATTCCTAATGTGTAGATTTCCAGCTCTGAAAGTGTTCACGAAAATCTGAAATTATGCCGGTACATATTTCAGAAAAGTATCCATTAAATTATCCTTTACTGTGAAATATAAATGTAACCTATTACGTTTAGCTGAATTAGATTAATAAATTATTTGAAATAAAAATCAGTGAAAATATCTCTAAGTATTGTAAACTTTCAATTTACATGATTAAATTCATAAGAGAATTTTTAATATACATTTGCATTTGTTGTGCTATAAAAATGTGTGTGCATAGCACACTGTATTTTTACAGAATATTTTTTTTAGAAAATGAAAGCCAATTCATTTAGTTTTATTGATTGCAGCTTGAGTTCGGTGTTGCCGTCAACACAACTGTTTGGGCAATCATGGTTAGCAATTGAAACAAACATCTCATTCAAATAGAAGATAAATTCTTAATTGAAGTGATTATTTCTGAGACTGGTGGTTAGTAGAGGCGAAATTCCTGGGTGAAGCTGGGTTGATGGTTATGACAAAGGACGAGTGGGGAACTGGGCTGATAGACCTTAACTTCTGACGCTTCTTATTATTCGTATTTATAATATTTTTTGCTATATTATACATGGTTGAGAGGGATATTTTTATAGAGTTTTTTTAAGATCATACTGTATTTGTGAGGGTATTTGAATGAAGTTTCTACTATTTTAAAGAATTCTTTAGGGGTATTAGTTTGACACTATTATTGTATGGGGAGGGATGAACCCAATATTGTTCTTTCTTCTGATTCGTTGTTTTTTTTTTAAGGGGAGTTTGCTCTTTTTCTATGTGCTTATTATTTTGATTATTTTGCATGTGCTCATTATGACTCGCCCTTGTCTTATTATTAATTTAATTTAACAACATATCCTACAAGATTTTTCCATGCTTCTCTCGTTTTGTAAGGTATTATAACCCGTGTTTTATTTAATATTGTTGGTTTACTTATTTTCTTGTTTAAATTCTAATTTTAACAGAGTTACATATGCTTTTCTGAAGGAGGTATACGCCTGCTACTCCAACTGAGCAGCCTGCATTTCAGTTGGTTTAAATAAAAGACATTACAAACGTAGATTCTTGTTCATTTTTATCCGTGATATATTATCGATAAGCGAAATAACTTACAGGGTATTAGGTATATGTCACACCTGCAAACTATAACAAGTGCGATGTGTAATTACCACTAAAACTTAGAAAGATAGAAAGAACGGAAATCATCGAATGGGCAAAGAATGATTCCAACCAGTATGCTATTTCAAATAAAGAGATTACTCTTCTCACTTAGGGTTTGCAATAACCATCAAGAAAACGCAGGACAATTTTTACAACTGTGTGAGTTAAATGCACATTCTGATAACGTCTCACATAAAGAATTCTACGTTGCATGTTTTAGAATAGGGGAACCAGGCAATATCTACCGTTTTACATTACCTGGACCACCACTAAATGATGTGTATCCGCAAGTATTGAGATACTACGCATTTATGGAACATGTAATATCTCTTTTTTTCATTAAACAAAATATATATATATGTGTGTGTGTGTGTGTGTGTGTGTGTGTGTGTGTGTATGTTTGGATGACAGTGTTAATAAAAAAACAAAAGATTTGATTGAAAAATCTTTGAATAAACAAACAAATGCATTGCCTCTGATTAATTGTATATATACTCTTTTTCCATCACCAATTAAGTTACAATTCAAATTCGACTGCAAGATTTGATCAAATTGTCTTTCGTTATGCCCTTCATTGCACGGGCAATTATTTCTGTCAGAGATGACGATGTTAATTAAGTTCTTTTTCAACGACGCCCACGCATAATAATTCCAAGGATTAGCGTCTGGTTAGTAAATATGTTATAAGACTTGTGTGATAATGATGGATACTATCGGCAATCAAATCCTCTGTCAATTTTCAATCTACGGACTCGAAATTTGTTATACAGGGTAGTGAGATTTGGGAAAATACTTGTGATTGGTTTTCGGCCAGAAGTTTGGCTGTTAAGGGGTAAATTTCAATGAGTTGGCTTTTGAGAATTCTACTAAACTCATCCGACAATTTTGGGTCGATACACTTGAAATTTCAGATATTGGTTCCTTGGACATGGATCTAAATTAATAACTGGATTTACGTCGAAACCAATAAATGTAAAGGGGTCATAATAGGGGGCAAATAAAAAATGACTGCTTTTTTTTTTGTTTGCTCAACATACACCTCAAACACCCGGGCAAGGTCGGGCTTAAATGCTAGTATATCTATAAAAGTGAACGCGTATGTGTGTCTGTGTACATTTCCCTACGCAATAGCTTTGTCGGTTTTCAGTCTAAAGACTCGAAATTTGATATTCAGCATACTAGGATATTGGAAAATCTGTGTAACAATTTTCAGCCAGAAATGAGTCAGTTAAGTGGTCAAAGTTCAAAGATTTGACGTTTGAGAACTCTACCAAACTCCCCCGGCAATTTTGGGTATAAACAATTGAAATTTTAGATATAGGTTCCTTGTATTTTGAGTCCAAAACAATTAATGTTAAGGTGTTATAATAGGGGTCAAAGTTAAAAATATTGACCGTTTTTTTCTTTTTTTTTTTCTTTTTTTCTAAATATACATCTCCATACACAGCTACTATCTTTAAAATGAAAGTTTATTTGTGTGGGTAAATTCCCTAAGCAATAACTCCGTCAATTTTCAGTCTACGGACTTGGAATATAATATACAGGGTATTGAGATTTGGGAAAATCTTTGTAATCCGTTTTCCGCCAATAATATGGCTGTTAATTGGTCAAAGTTAAACGAGTTGACTCTTGAGAACTCTACCAAACTCCTTTTGGGTCTAAGCACTTGAATATTTAGATATAGGTCCCTTGCACAGTGGTCTTACATAATAACTTGATTTAAGCCCATAGAGATAAATGTTAAGAAATCATATTAGAGGTCGAATAAAAATGACCACTTTTTTTTTTTTGCTCTACATTCAGCTACAAACAAGCGGGCAACGCCGGGCTGAAATGCTAGTATATTATAATAACACACACACACATACATATATATATATATGTGCATACATAAACATATTTTATATCTATACCCACACACACGCACACCCACATTATACATATGTATGTATATATATATATATATATATATATATATATATATATATATATATAAATGTACAATGGGTATACACATATATCGAGATAAATTCATCAAGTAATGTATTTCCATGTGTGCTTATTTATAAGTAGTCATAGAAAATTATCCATCCTTACCGAGTAAAGAGTTGAACCTGTAAGATAGAGGGATATAATGAAATGCGTAAAATATATACAAATGCAGAGATATAAACACGATGAATACATATGCGAAGTATTATACGAACAAATATAGATGGAGAAGATATGCGATTTTTGATTTACTACACAATTTACTTTTATTGCTCCGGTCGTCTAAGGTGTCAGTTCAGGCGAAGCCATTCTGTTCGAATGATTATTGCTTGCAGACATTTTCCCTGGCTGTAAATCAAAGAAATAAAATACAAATGTGCATGTATGTACTGCAAAACACACACATGTATATATATATATATATATATATATATATATATATATATATATATATATATATATATATATATATATCACATAAAGCTGGATATCTGTGGGCGTGTGTGTGTCTGGTAACGAATATGCTCCTATATGGTTGGGTATTTAAAAAAAAAAACTGATTGCATATAATGATAAACGATGTATCGAGAAACAGAAATGGGCATGTTTGATCCTGCAAAACGGTGGTTCATTAAAATTATTGGGTCTGCGTTTGCGCCTGGTCCACAAAGTATGGAAATTAAAAATTTTAAATTAAAAAAAATGTTTACAAGTGTTTTTGATATAGATATCCATAAGAATACTTTGATAATATGTTTAAACTTAAATAGGGATGGTATAATAAAATTTGATACCCAACCCAAAGTCGAAGCTATCTCTTTACACCCCTTCCTTTTCATAACCTATCATACTTTCATAAATCAGAGTCCATGCTCTGTAGACTGTTTTTGAACCCAGTCATATATATATATATATATATATATATATATATATATATATATATATATATATATATATATATATATATAATCTTTAAAGTTTTTTAAATATATAGATAAATATTGGTAGACACCGCAGACGTTATTTTTTTTGTAAATTAGACCCCAATTTTGGCCCCTAAACATTTATTGTTTTGGGGTTTAATTAAATTAAAATGTCCAAGTAAAGTACATCTAAAATTTCAAGTGTTCAGCTCAAAATTAGTGATGGAGTTTAGTAGAGTCTGCAGAGGTCAACTCTGTAAACTTTGAGCGGTTGTCGGCCATACTTTAGCCCAACAACGGATTAAAAAAATCGCTCTGGATGTCTTTATGTTAAGCTTTAACTATTTAGACCCAAAATTGGCTTAAGAGTTGGCTAGAGACTGCAAAGTTAAAATCTTGGAAGCCAAATGTTCAGCCAGAAAGAAGGATTAAAGCGCTTGACACATCTCCAAAAAAAGAAACATGAATAAACCCAGAACCCCATCCTCCAACGTACACCCCCTATTACCAGGTCTCCTTCTCCAACATTAGGGGTCTACGTTCCAAACATCCAGAGGTTGAAACACAATTACAGGAAAGGAAACCGGACATATTCTTTCTAAGTGACACTGGCAAAGGGCCAACCACTTCTCTAGACGAATTCATGATTAAAGGATACTCCAAATTAACATCTAAATCTGACGCCCAAGATCCCCATGGACATGGAATATGTGTCTACATCAAAGATAGCTTTTCATGTGATAAGGATATCTCCAGAGAAGACCCTAATTTACCTTATATGAGCTTCCGGGTGCACTAGCTTACACCACTGCATTTATATTTGCCCTCTATCGCCCCAACAACAGTGGGGTTACTATCTTTAAGAGCATATCCGAGAACATTGACCACATCCTGCCTGCTCATCCTTCGGCTAACATTCACATTTTCGGTGACTTCAATGTCCATAATGTGGAATGGCTGACCCACTCAAATAAAACCGATGACAAGGGGAGGTTTTGTCATCATTTTCCCATTGCTTATGACGTCACTCAGATTGTTCACGAACCCACCCGTGTGCCCAATACACCTTTACTCCTGATCTGAAATGGAACATGTACATCAAATCTGTTGCCAGGGACGCTAGGAAAATGGTGGGATCCTTCTACCGCTCCAGAAGATAACTCACTACTGATGCAATTCTCTATCTGTATAAAAGCCAAGTACGTCCACATCAGGGCAGGAGCTGCAAAAAACAGCCTATCCTGCCTTGACAGAGTACAAAATAGACTTCGTGGCTTAGTGGGGGATGCCCTTTTCTCTTCCCTGCAACCTCTTTCCCACAGAAGAGAAGTTGCGAGCCTGTCTTTGTTTTATCGTTTTTCCATGGCAGGTGCTCGTCATGAGAAACACCCGTCTGGCTGAAACTGCTGTCAATAATTTTCCCCACTGTTTATCTGTGCCTTAATCCAAACGTAGATTCCATGAGCAAAGCTTTTTTCTTAGAACTGCACGCCAGTTGAACTCTCTGTCGCTTGCCTGTTGCCCACCTGACTACAACTTGGGCGTCTTCAAGTCCAACATAAACAAACTCCTGACAAACCGCCCCCTTAAGTAAGACACTCTATCAAAACTCCCATTACTAATGATTACTACAATACTATCTCATTGATTACTGTACACGCAATAACCCTTATCCCTGAGTGACCTTCGGGCTTTGATAAGTGGTGACCCCCATGTAAAAAAAGCTTACCCCATGTATTAATTCTCGTTATGTAATATTTCAAATGTTTTGAACAAAAATATGTGACAAATTGGTAGAGACCCCAATTATGACTACTTAACATTTATTCTTTTGGGCTCAGATTGTATTATAAAGTTAGATCCATGTCCGAAAAACCTATATCTTACATTTCAAGTGTTTAAACACAAAATTAGCGGAGGATTAAGGTAGAGTTCTCAAAGCTCAAATCGTTTAACTTTTACCCCTTAACCGTAAATCAAGTTATTAATTTAGATCAATGTCCAGGAAACCTACATCTAAAATGTCAAGTGTTTAGACTAAAAATTGGTCGAGGAATTTGCTAGTGTCTTCAAAGGTCACATCGTTGAACTTTGACCCCTTAACAGCTAACTTTCTGGCCGAAAACGTATTACAAAGTTTTTCCCAAATCTCAATACACTGTATATCAAATTTCGAGTCTGTAAACTGAAAATTGACAGTCATTGCGTAGGGAAATGTACACAAACAGACACACACACACACACACACTTTCACTCGAAAAGAGGGGGTTACTTTCGAAAATATCGGCGAAAAGCGACCCCTTACTGTAGAAATGTGCTCAGTTTCGGGTGATTAGATAAATGCCTTTAGTCAATTCTTCGGTATTTGTCCTCTGAAGGGTCGCGCTTAAAAACGATACACATATCTTGTGAAAATCCGTCGCCGCTGTCGAAAGTTTAGGCAGACATGTTTACATAATTACATCCATCCATCCATACATACATACATACATACATTTATATATTGGTAGCTCAAATTTTCGACCCAACCCGATTCAAAATCTTGCCCTATCTCTGAATACCCTTTCTGTAAAATTTCAAATGTTTAAACCAGAAATTCTCTGAGTAATTTGTTAGAGACCGCAGAGATCAATTGTATATTGAAAATTGACAGAGGTATTGCGTAGGGAAATGTACACAGATAGACCCACCGACAAACACGTTCACTATATATATATATATATATATATATATATATATATATGTATATAAACGGGAGAAAAATTACTCACGTTCTGTGGGTAGAAAGAAAGTCGACGTCGAACAAGACACGTGTAAACACGAAGATAAGAATGGGCTGCATGTGCCCAGGATGCCCTCGGGAGAATGCGAAACGCGACCAGGTTAAATTTTACATGTCGTAGCGAGATACCTCTTTAGTGGTGCCAGAAATAATAAAAAAAACGTTTTGTAAAAAAGAAAAAAATATGGACTCGGATATTTTTCATTTATTTTCTTTGTGTTTTATTCATGGCTACGGCTGTATATTTATTTTGGACGCGTTTAATCGATAGTTTAGGATATGGTCAAAGTATAAAAAAAAAATAAACAAAAATTAACGTTTCAACGAAAAAATGTAGTCGCCAAAAAAGTGAAGAAATATCAACCAAAAAACAAAAAAAATAAAACGCTGTCTCAAATAAGGGCATAAAAACTATCCAGGCCGAGATTGTGAATCTTGAAACAAAAATATCGCACTAGTTGGTGAGTTCATTTGTTCGTTTTTGTAAATATCTTCCCAGTTACGAATTGTAATCGGTCATGTCCGTGATATTTTTTTTTTTTTGTTGAGCATCGTGGTTTACAGTCAATGTTGGTTTAGTGTTAAAAACGAAGATTTTATCTTATGGGTCAGCTATGCATTATTATCGATATCGTTTCTAACTCATCTTATCGTAGAAAATATCTTATTATTAAATAAATTATTCTTTAGATGGAAATATCGAACAGAATAAGACATTTGAATTAAGATTTAGAATTCATTTTTTTGGGGTGTGATCGTTTGTGTTTTCTTTTCCTGTTTTCTTTATTTCTCAGTCAGTTTTAATTAGATTCTGGTAACTAATTTATTGCCATGAGAAAGTGTAGAACACAGTGCATATAATGCAGTAGAAATATTAACTGCAAAGAGAGATGCCTGACTTTTGAAAGGATTAGCAGTAACGAAATACGTGCATATGCAAATTAGAAACTGGGCGCGACAAGAAAAAAATAAAATGGAGAAAAAAATGAACCACGTCCTCGGGGCAGAAAGAAAGTTGACGTCGAAGGAAATGCACGTGAAAAGGAAATATGAAAGTATATTGGCTGTGTCAGCATGCAGATGGTAGAAAAAGAAACAAGAGACGTGTTTTAAGATGTGCCGAAAGTAAGGGAAATAAGAGCGTTTCGAATAAAAGAAAAATGCACGCCCTGATGTTTATCTATTTATTTTCTTAGTTTTGTTGCAATGGCTATGATATACTGTATGATAGAAAACAAGACGAATTGACACAATCTATAAAAAGTGTTTTCAAACCTACTTCTTTTAACCTAAGTAAATTTTTTGGAATAGAAAGTGAAGAAAAAAATGTCAAAGATCCTGCGCATTCGTGAAACATTTGACAAAACAATAACATTCGATGAATTGCGCGTAATAATGTTCCAATTTTCACTGCTTTAATATCCCTCATTTTCGGACAAAAACCGGTTTTAAATGCCCACATGTCTGAATATTTTATATACCAATTTGTGGACTATATTGAGTATATTAGTTGACAGGTGGAGTATATTGGTCTACAAGTGTACTAACACACATTCTAACTTATATATATATATATATATATATATATATATATATATATATATATATACACTAACCATATAACCCAGCGTTGCTCCAGATAGAATAACGCATTTTCTGATGTTTCTTGTTTGTCAAATAAAAACGTGTCATTTTATTTATGCTACAAGGTGATTTGTTCTAGGTGGCGCTCAGCGATTTACCCAGTGAATTTAGTTTAACTTACATGTGCTTAAATAATTACATTTTGTCGCTATATAGGCGTTTCTAGCTTTTGTTTTTAGATTTAATACAGTATTTAAATTTCTTAACATATGTGTTACTATACTAAAACATAATAACGCAAAGCAGTTTATTTCGTACTTAACAGGTTCTTAACGTAACTTATCCATTAGTTAAAATGAGGGATAAATATAAAGATTATCATGGCGGTGTAATTGTAGAGTGAATATGTCTGTATATCGGAAAATGATAATGAAGCGATCCAAATTAACAAGAACTGTTAACTTATATAGAAAAAGAAATTAAGCAAATTTGTGTGGTTTATATATTTGCAAATAAATAAAATCAATAATGACACATATATTCATATTACTTTTATGGATCGGACTATTGTTCCCATTTTGAATAGTATTAGTGCAACGTTTCGGTTCGACATTAATAATATCGGTTGATGCTTGGAAAAGAAGTGGGAAAAGTTACTGCCTACGTAGAAATTTTCGTAATTCTTTGAATTAGTCTCTATTTTTGATCAGAGAGATTAAATAAAAAATATAATATAACGGTAAACTAGTCAATTCGTTTCATAAAAAATATAATAAAAATTCGTTTCATAAAAAATATAATAAAAAATATAGGCGTTTCTACCTTTTGTTTTTAGAATTAATACAGTATTCAAATTTCTTAATATATGTGTTACTATACTAAAACATAATAACGCAAAACAGTTTATTTCGTACTTAACAGGTTCTTAACGTAACTTATCCATTAGTTGAAATGAGGGATTAATATAAAGATTATCAGGGTGGTGTAATTGTAGAGTGAATATGTCTGTATATCGGAAAATGATAATGAAGCGATCACAATTAACAAGAACTGTTAACTTATATAGGAAAAGAAATTAAGCAATTGTGTGTGGTTTATATATTTGCAAATAAATAAAATTAATAATGACAGATATTCATATTACTTTTATGGATCGGACTATTGTTCCCATTTTGAATAGTATTAGTGCAACGTTTCGGTTCGACATTAATAATATCAAGCGCTGCTTGGAAAAGAATTGTGAAAAGTTACTGCCTACGTAGAAATTTTCGTAATTCTGTGAATTAGTCTCTATTTTTGATCAATGTTTCAAATCTGAGAAAAAAAATGTTGACAAAGCGTAAGAAGTATTAATAAAGATCGACAGGAGGATTATCTCACTTTTATCGCCGAAATTTTAAGGATGAACAATATTTGTATTTTATACAGTTAGAGGTTCCCAAATGTTACTAAACTTCAGGCTTCGTCTGATTAGTAATTTTTATTTATTTTCAACATATATGATGCTTCCTGTAGTCCCTTGACATGCCCTTGAATCAGTGTCCATCATATTGACCTCATTTATACAAAAGGAAAGTGTTTCCCGTTTCCTTCTAATGTGATCAGCAAATCCCGTCTTGTCGGTCTCTCCCCGTGTCACGGGTTTACGATATTTTTCTATCCTAAACTTTCTGAGACAACACGTCTTACCTTTGTTATACTTTTCTTCATTTGCATGAGATATATTTGTTTACACTATAAAAGTACATTTCAATAAAGTAGTGCAGACAAGTTATAAAAAATAGATGATGCTAGTTAAAAGTAACTACATTATTAGTGTTTTCAGTCAATGAGAAAATAATAGGAGTTGATTGAATTACAACTACTTATGAATAAATAGTTTTATGATTACACGAGAGAAAATAGTTACAATATGTTTTTCACGGTATATCCATGCAAACAGTTCAATATTCGTATGAGTTTATTCGCAACGAACAGGCATATTTTGTCACATATTTATGCCTTTTTCGAGGATTTAAATAAAGATATAATGCTACGTTCTCCTAGCATTATAAGTATGGTACGAAATTCATGAATACAGAAAAATTCCTATTGCAGAGTAGACAAAATAATTAACCTTAGCAGAACAGTTTCGCACAAGATAACTGTGTTGTTATCCCAATTTAAGTTAAAACCAATGGTCGTTACCAGCGAGGAGTTGATTGCAAGTGGCTGTTGGGGTAGCTCAAAGCTATTTGAAAAACGTTATCAAACAATAGAAGGAAGGAGTAGGCATTAAGAGAGGCGTTGTTAAGCAGACCTCACGGAAAACCTTAGATTGAATTATAGATTTTATGATGGGTTGGATTAATTACTCATCGAAGTCTTCCTGTTTCTATGCAGTAGTTGTTGAGATAACATGAAATTACGAAATTCACCAACAATTAAATCCTATTACTAAATATTACAAAGAGTAACAAGGCTCAAATATGATCCCATCAATATACATATACATTGTTTCATACAAGAAATATTACACTTCCCAATGATAGGACTTCAAATTACAACAATTGGATAGTAAACCTATCACGATAGTTTCTCAGCCTCGCTCCGGTAATGCCGACAGATAAAATAAAAATATAATATAACGGTAAACTAGTCAATTCGTTTCATAGAAAATAAAGTCCTTCATTGATTTATTAACTGAGGACCTTTGGATGTATATGATTGAACCCAGGGTTATCTATGGATCTCACAAATAAATCAAATTTTAGTCCAAGATAAGTTCCTTTTGATTTGTGAGACTTTAGTTATTGTAGCAACATGATTCAAAATTGAATAATATTTCAATAAAAGATATAACTCTAGGAAACCTATCCATTTAAATCCAGATTATGCTGTTGTTCGGCTTTAAGTCATATTTATTCACAAGTAGCTGGACGCAAAACCTTACCTGGCCGTGCAATACGCTTAAAGACGATATTTCGTTTAATTCAGATCGCGTATGTAATATTATAAAATCATTCCACTATTTAATTTTATATATTACAAGGAATAATTTTCCGGTTGGAAAAATTATCTTAAGAAACAGCAACAAATAATATAATATAATGAGGAACATGACGTTTATAACATTTAGTCTATGTTTGCTTATAAGATGACCTCAGCTGAAGATTAGTCTTGACGATGAATGCCGTAGAAAAGAAAAGTTCAGTTTAAAAATATGCAAACTAAGAAATAACCTGGGTTTAAAAATTTTTTTTTAAATGTTTGATTTATCGGAAATAGAATTCATGAATAAGAAGAATTTTAAAATGAAATATTACGGTACACCGGTCTTTAACAGGGAATCATTCGAATTTAATCGAATGCTATTCAACTGAGCTCTTTCTCCAAGTGATACTATTTTTATATTTTTAAAGGAAACAATTTGGTGCCATTTTATTATCTTTGCTGGCTGGGGTGACGAAAATATTCCTCTGTACATTGTTTTTTTTTATTTATAAGAAAGAAAAACGGATTTATTCGATTTTCGGCACTCATCTGATGAATATTTGTACTAAACAGGACTAAAACACTGCAGATAGATAGATTACTTTTTACAAAATTTGAATAAGGTAGGCTCTATCGTTTTGTAACCTATAAGAAAAAACGCTCTCCTACACAAAGAGTAACGTTTATATAATAATAGATATAGAAATAGTAATGGATAACATATATGTGTGTGTATGTACCCTATTATATATATATATATATATATATATATATATATATATATATATATATATATATTATCAATCCAATCATTTTGTCTCCATTTCGTCTTGATCTTGTCAAAACAATATATGTGTGTGTGTGTGTGTTTATCTATACTCCCATAAATTCGTTTTTTTTTCTTTTGTGTGTATTGATATTAATATTGAAAAACCTCTTTTCCATTTATTATTATTTATGCTTTCCCACAAAGCGAAATGTGACACGAGGTCGTTTTTAAAGGTGGGGGTTAAACCAGCTTCCCGAAAAAACGCGAAATAGGCACTCTGGTTAGGTTTAATAATAGTAATTGTCCCAGTATAGAGGATTCCCCGTCCATTGACTGGAACAAATTACCTTAAGTGCAGCATCTGTGGAACAGATACCACACCTTGATCCCGGCCCAAAGGCCAAGAACAACAGAAAAAGGGTATTTATTTGACTCCCCACCGAGCAAATTAGGCACAAGGGCGGTTTTTTAATGGGAGGAGTTAAGGGGAAATGGGGACCAACTCCCCGGGGATTAGGGTAGCTGGATAGTGACAATTGGTGTGAAACGTTGCCCCTACATTGACCAAGTCTTATATGTGGGGTTGCCCCCATATATGGTCTTTGTTTGCAGTATCTGCTGGAACAGATACTACACGTTGATCCCGGCCCGAAGGCCAAGAACATCAAAAAGAGGCAAGCCTATTTACTATTTAATATATTTATTTGTTTTCCAACCAAAGTAAATTAGGCAGAAGGCCGTTTTTAATGTGGGGTAAACACCAGCTCCCCTAAACTTAGGCAAAAAGGGGTACTTTAGTTACCAAAAATACTAATTGTCCCAGTATAGAGGGTTTTCCCTCAATTGACTGGTACAAATTATCTTAAGTGCAGCATCTGCAGAGCAGATAGTACACTTTGATCCCGGCCCGAAGGCCAAGAAATATTTATTTGCTTCCCCACTAAGCAAATTAGGCACAAGGCCGTTTTTTAATGTGGAGAGAGAGGGAGGAGGAGGGAAAGGGGACCAGCTCCCGATAGGTTGGAAATAGAAGCCGGATAATGATTACTTAAATAGAAAATACAAGTTTCTTATATATGGGTTGTGAGGTTGCATTCAAAAGATTTAGGTAATTTGCATATTCTTTAAAAAAAACATTTTAATTAATTCCCTATTAGTTTTTTTTCTGTTTTATTTTATGGGATGATCATCTTTAGTTAACTATTACGTGTAATTATATTCATGCAGATATTCTACTTAATTTATACTTGCATAATATTTGCGTAAAAGTTTATAGTATACAAACAATTGTTTCCATATATATTTATCTATACGTATATATTTTTTAATATATCAATCTATATATCTATCTATTTATCTTTCTATCTATAAACATGAACGTGTGTCTGTGTGTGTCTGTGTGGGTGGCTGTGTGTTTTAATTTTCCTACGCAATAACTTTGTCAATTTTCAGTCTACAGACTCAAAATTTGATATGCAGGGTACTGAGATTTGGACAAAACTGTAATTCGTTGTCGGCCAGAAATTTGACTTTTGTGAACTCTACCAAACTCAATCGACAATTTGGGGTCTAAACACTGGAATTTTAGATATAGGTTTCTTTGACATGGATATAACTTAATAACTTGATTTGAGGCCTAAACAATAATAATAGTGTAGGGGCCAATTTTTTTTTAATTTGACCTCTGCGGTCTCTACAAAATTACTCAGACAATTTCTGGTCTAAACATTTGAAATTTTACATAAGGGGTATACGGAGACAGGGCCCGCATTTTAATGGGTTTGGGTCGAAAATTTTTAGTTAACAATATATGTATGTATGTATGTATGTATGTGTCTATGTATGTATGTATGTGTCAGGTCATGTCATATGCTACTGGTACCATGTAACTTAATACAACCTGCCTCATGGTCGGGTCACCGGCGACTAAACTGGTTCCCCCACCAGACTTGTTTGGTGAGGCGGGCGGCTAGTCTACCTGAAGGATTAAAAACAAGACCTTCCAAAGGGCGAATGAACCATTTTTCGGGGTCAACGCCCAACTAGCACCGTGTATATTTGTGTATGTATATATGTGTTGGGGTGGAGAGGCCTACCGTAAGCCGTGGTGAAGGCAACCCGTCTAGGAGAAGCAAATCTCTGATTTAAAATACAATAAAACGAGAGACGAGTACCCGCATTAAGCTGCTCTGCAGTTTAATTTGTTGCTGGCTATCTTGCTCTTGCTTGTTGCTGGATCTCAACACTTTGAACCGAGAGAGTAATTTAGCTGTCGTACAAAGCTAAGACTCTGTAACATCATCTTTGTATAGATACTCCCTCAGGCATTTGGGCTTATGAACTTGAAGTGAACGAGGGAGTGGCACTCGTCTGGCACGACATTGCAATCATTATGCATGTATTTAGTATGTATCTTTGCATGTCTGCCTGAAATGTTCGACAGAAGCGACGGATTGTTACAAGATCAGTATCGTTTTGAGATTCGACCGTTCAGACGACAAATATCGAAAAATTGGCTAAAATCATTAATATCTTCACCTTTTCCTGGGCACTTGTCTAAAACGGGTGTCGCTTTTTTCGGCGATATTTTGGAAAGTCATCATCTCCTTTTAGTTGCCTAGCCTTAATTGAAACATAAGTTACTTCCGGTTTGGCGGTGGTGTAACAGCAAAGACGTCACATTTTGATCCCATTCTTTTCCTCCTTCGCGGTTCGGATTAGAGCTAGCCTTCCTACTACCACATTTTTTGGGCTCAACATACACATATAAACTCCCGGGGCAACGCCGGGCTGAAATGCTAGTATATATATATATATATATATATATGTATATATATATATATATATATATATATATATATATATATATATGACCGCCATTTTGAATTTTAGTAAATTTTTAATTTGGAAAACGGGTTAGAAAACAGATGAGTATCCGCGGAAGAAAGCTTGGAAGTGTTATATTTCTTTATATATATATATATATATATATATATATATATATATATATATATATATAGTGGAAATGGTAATTAATAAAAACTGAAAAAGTGCTCAATACCGTTGTAGAGCAGATATACGTTGTATTTTTTTATTACCGTATCTTTCTGTTAAGTTACATAATTTTTTCAGCTACTTGGCCGTTTTTGCCATCTGTAGCATCCTCAGACTTTTACAGAAATGTTCTCATCCCAAAATATCGAACATTCCTGTAAAAGTCTGAGGATGCTACAGACGGCCAAAAAAAAACGGCGAAGTCGCTGAAACATTAATATAACTTAACAGAAAGATACCGTAATAAAAAATAAAACGTATATATATATATACACATATATATATATATATATATATATATATATATATAGAGAGAGAGAGAGAGAGAGAGAGAGGGAGTAATAAAAAGGAACAAACCGTATTATGTGTTCATCAACGTTTCGTCTTTATTTCGATACGTCTTCTGGATGAATGAGATTAAGAAACAAGAAATACCAGCACAAAATATTTGCAAATGTTTCACATGCACAGTGTGATGCTGTTCTATTTCAGAAAAACGGAAAAAGTCATTGGAAATTCAAATAGGAGGGGGAAAGGGTTGGCGCTGTTAAAAAGTGGGAAATTGCAGTGACGTCATATAGTCGTTAATGTAACTTACTGGAAAAATATATATCTGTTGAAATTCAAATATAGGTTTGTAACAGAAATGAAATGAATGTTGTTTTTTTTATTTTTTTCATTTCTGTTACAAACCTATATTTAATTTTTTTTTAAATACGGCCGCCTTTTCGAATTTTTGAAGTTTCTCAGGTTCCTTACAAGTTTATCATAAGAGCTATATCTAAGGTGTATGTCTGCTAATGTTCGGTGTTTGTTTCCAGAAATGAAAGATAGTTTCACTTATCTGCCATACATAATTGGATAGCGAATTCTTATCTATTGTGTACATCTGCAGTTTGGAAACCGTGATATTTTTAAATATGATTTTAATGATTAATTCAGGTTTTACAGTATCTTTTGATATTAACTTATCATATGAAAGTACAGAATATCTAAGACCCCCCCTTCCCATATAAAAAATGATATCTAAATAAAGTTATTATTTTTTTACGGATCATAACTTGCAGAATTAGCAAATACTTTAAGTAATTACCACCACTTTTATCTGAAACAGACACAAACAGCAGTTTTTTTTTAGATAAGGTCTATCTTATTACCGCTGTTATTGACACAAACACAGGTATTGTCAATAATTTCGATTTTAGCCCTACTCGTAAAATATCGAAGAATATTTAATTTCTTTAACACATCATGGTCGATCATATATTGCATTAACTATTTGGTCGAGTACCAATGGCTGAATTGTAATCCATATGCCTCCTCAAATGCTGGTTTGTTGCATTCAAACAGTTGCGAACACATTTGAGTTCAAAATTTGTAAATTTACCCGGTGTTACCCACAATGATAATGGAAAATAGTTATGAAAACGTCCATTATCCAAGAATAGCAATGTACCAAAATACAAATCCACCAAGGGAAGATGGCCTTGGCAGTATAGATATATACATGTATATTTACGCAATTAATTAATCCACATGCACACAAATACGCATATATATGTATATGTTTTATATACAAGCATGTACGTCTTCATATATCTTAACACGTGTAAAATATGTGTATATATACACTAATAATATATTCGTACACATACGTATATGTGTACGCACAAGAATACACACATACCTATATACACCTGCAATAATTCGATGTCAGTAATCATGCAATTTTGTATGATGGGACATTAAACTCTTTTCTGAACAATGCAGGCTTCGTGTTCTTTGACACAAAGCAATTCACACGGGGTTCTATTCTCTGATCAGCTTTATCCGCTAAACTTCATCGCTTTCAATTTTCTTGGTCACCCAATTAGCCGAAAATGCACCAGGCAGGGATTCTGACTTTCTATTCTAAGCCAAGATAAAGAGCCAGTGGTCATCGAAGTAAATAATAATTCACGCGGCGATTTCTATAATCCGTTCGGTCCAATTACGAGCACAGAAATATCTGCTACACAGCATGCGGTTGCATAATAGCATGGCTCATATATAACAATCTTTTGCCTGCCAACGAGGAGGATGTCGCAAATAAGAGGAAAATGTTACCAGGGCGCCGAAAGGTTAGCATTGATGTCAGAGCCAGCGTACCAAATCTTCCTATTTGCACTAGATTCCATTTGTCTGATGTAAAAGTATGATGACCCGTGGGATTCGCCGAAAGCGAAGGTTTAGTTATTTCTCTCTCAGCCTCTTTAGCAAATGATGGAGCCCTTTGGCTAATTTAAAGTTAATTTCCCATAACTCTCAATGTAACTCTTCGTCTATCTATTGATTGATCGACTCTATTCATCAATTGTGAATGAACCAATAAGAGATTAGTATAAACTAAGGCAAATATATTCGATAAGGAAGGAGATCACAGCAGATATATTTACTGCGCTTACATTTAAGCAGACCATTAGCTATTATTAGTACTATTTCAAACTTAAGCGTGGCAGAAGACCTTCATATGGTCATAAGTTTTAAAATTGTTTTATCGAACTTAAGCGTAAGAAACGACATGCTGATAGAATCTCATATAATAACGCACTACGTCAACTAAATAGTGTTATTATTAAGGCAGGCGGTCACATCTCCAAAGCATGCATTTATTTTAAACTTTTACTTGATGGACGAATCGAGGAAATATGTTTAAAGTGTAATGTTTAAGTTGTATAACTGCAATGTGAAAATTAAACGTGAGGGTCCAACAAGGAACGCTTCTTTTTGCCATAGCTTCACAAAGCTAACACTGTTATTTGAAAAGCACTACTCGTAGACGGACTGATAGAAAATATTGTATAAAGTTATAAGCATTTGATAACTGTAATAGAACAATTCGACGTGGATTCTTTTGAAAATAACTACATCGAAAGTAACGACTACGTGGAATTAATGCGATAAAAACAGAAAATCATTAAATAAAAAATCCGCGATCAAACTATGCATTTTCAGAAAATTATCTATCTTTAGCGGAATAGGGGCACAATTACTTCTACTATGATGATGATTTGTTTTAATAATTAAAAGAAACCTTTCAAAATACCACATTTAATAGCAACCACCGGAACTTTTCACATCATCGCAATGTTTCATGCATGCATTTTGCTTTACAAGTGGTTTAATGGCACATATTTCGACAAAGTTACCTCCTATAAGAATTCAACTTTAAATGTCGTCCAATTACAATTAACAAGTAACATGATTTCGTAGCGCAAAATAAATCACTTTATTATTATATCAATTAATGATTGATTTTGCACTACAAAACATATATATATATATATATATATACATAAATATATATATATATATATATATACATAAATATATATATATATATATATATATATATATATATATATATATATATATGTTTGGAAAATTTCCGGGGGGTACAGAATTTTATAACGGCTAAATACAGACCAAAATGCATAATGAATTTAAAAAAATTACAAATTAAAATAAAGGTTAGCTAACCAGATTTCGTTCCTTACATGTCATAGCTAAATCGAGGAAAATACGATTTAAAACAAACAAAAAATCATGAATATGGCGAGGGGAGGAACACACAATATCACATATGAAAGGCCTTCGATAAGGTATGGCATAAGCTGTTACTTCACAAGATTTCCAGCTACGGTATAACTGGAAATGGTTTTTCGATCATTAAATCATTTCTCTCCGATAAGCTCATAAGAGTAGTGGTTGATGGGCAGAAATCAGAGGCCCTCAATATTAATGATGGAGTCCCTCAGGGGCCATCCTAGGTCCAACTCTCTTCCTGATATACATCAATGATCTCCCTAAACACATACTTAAATCATTCGTTGACATCTATGCTGATGACACGACCATCTATGGTAACAAATCAAAGGCCGTAAATGACAAAGTTCTCTCTGATTCTCTCTCCTCTAATCTTGAGCGCGTGGTACAATGGGGGAAGATGTGGCTGGTTACTTTTAATGCGTCTAAAACCAATCTCCTATCTTTACATCATCAACGCTCTGATCCCCATTACGCATAAATTGAAATGGGTGGCTCTCGTCTAGGGGAAGCTCCATGTTTTGATAAGCTTCTGTCCTTGACCTTTTCTCCTGACCTGAAATGGAACACGTACATCAAATCAGTTGCCAAGCTTGCTGGAAAAATGATAGGATCCTTCTTCCGCTTTAGAAGATATATCACTGCTGATGCAATTTTCCATCTATATTAAAGCCAAGTACGTCCAAGGATGGAGTACTGCTGCCACATCTGAGCAGGAGTTGCTAAAAACAGTTTATCCTACCTTTACAAGGTACAACATAGGTTTCGGGACTTAATGGGTGATGCCCTTTTCTCTTCCCTGCAACCTGTCTCCTACAAGGAGAGACGTTGCGAGCCTATCTTTGTTTTATCCTTACTACCATGGCAGGTGCTTTTCTGAGCCCCAATCTCTGGTCTCCCCACACCAATCTTTCACGATAAACACCCGTCTATCTGAAACTACTGTCAAAAACTTTCCCAACTCCTTATCTGCGCGAAAATCAAAACGTAGATTCCATTAACAAAGCTTCTTTCTTAGAAGTGCACGCCTGTGGAACTCTGTTTCGGTGGCATGTTTCCCACCTGACTACAATCTGGATATCTTCAAGTTGAAAGTAAACAAATTCCTGATGAACCGCCTCCTTAAGTAAGACACTTTACCAAATCTCCCATTCTAACGCAGTTTACGCGACATAACACTTATCCCCAAGTAGCTTCCGGCCCTTGATAAGTGGTGACTACCTTGTAAAAAAAAAGTGACCAAGAAGAGAAGCAACATATTGTATTTTTCGGTCCGACGAGGTGGGTCTCTGTGACTAGAGATTCCACTGAAACATGTATGCGTATATGTAATTAATGATATTTGTATAATAAACAGATTATATGCATACTCTGGTCTCCATTGAGCACCATTTAATAATCCCACGGATTTTACTAGATTGCATCTAGGAAACCGAACTATTAAATCATTATATATATATATATATATATATATATATATATATATATATATATATATATATATATATTGTCTGTTCGGGTACGTATTTCGCTGTATAGAGTTTATATTAAACTAATTCATAGTGCAATGAAATAGAATGAAAAAATGTAACTGTTCGGACTACGTAGCTGGAAGAATAAGTGAAATTCAATACCTGTATAAAGACAATTTGGTGAAAATATTATTGGTCGAATCGTTTATAAGTGGCTTGCAGAATATCAATGAGATTGATCTTTTGTTCAAGGTTGCCGGTGGGATTGTATCTAAAACCAGAAATAAACAATGCGAAAAGAGTTATTATATATGATGAGAGGACAACATTGGTATTCAGTAACCGAATTTCGTTAATCGCTTCTTAATGGGAGCAGGAAACGATACGATGAAGTGCAGGTTTTCTTAGGAAATAAGAGATTTCGCAGAATAAGCTCATATATGGCTACAAAGAAATCACCAAAAGTTAAAGGCAAGGAAAGATAAAATGTACGGTTTATTTCCATATAGAATCATTTAATACATTATAATACACTTTTTTTTCATAATCAGTTTGCTTCTTTTTTATTTTACAATGCTATCTTCTTATCGGAAGTTTTATCTTCATAATACACATGCCAGCTAAAAGGTCGGATATTTTGTTCAACTTTCTGCGAACCTTATTAGTATACGCTTATTATACGCTTTCTGAGAACTGTATTAGTATACGATTAGTATACGCTTCCTGAGAAAAGTAAGTTTAAAGTTATCTGTTATTAAAGAAACTAACAAGAACTGTATACCTTTTAAATGCGTTTTATTTATAATTTGTGTCGAATAAATGCAAATATACAAAGTTTTAATCGCAAGGTTTTCTTCCTATGTAAAACATTTCCTAAAGGTTTGTTATGCTTCATGTTTAAAAAAACTGAGAAGAAACACTTGTTATAAATTGCCCACGAATTCAAGCGAACCCACCGTTCCATTAATCATATTTATACTCTAACTATATGCTTAATTTTTCAACTGACATTAATTCTATCTAACTAGCAAGCCGCCCGGCATTGCTCAGTCGGAAAATACGCGTAAATATTCTAATTTAATTAATGCAATATTCTTATTTAATATAAACAAAAATATCGTACTTATATAAATGTAATGTTAAATTCCTTTAAAAATTAAGTAAAAAACGAAAAGGAGCTTAGGCATTTGAATGCAATCATTATGCTATTTCTAAAGAGTTCTTGTTAGTAAAAACAAATGCTCGAGCTGATATCGACACTAAAATCTAAGAACAGGGTCTAAAGTAGGATACCCATTCGGCCAGCGTGATAAGATGTTTGAAACGTTTTTTAAACTTACTTATTCTCAACAGAAGTAATCTGCCATATAATCAATGCACACATTCGGAAAAAAAGGTTTTCCACACGTTTGAATATATATATATATATATATATATATATATATAAATATATATATATACACACATATATATACACACATATATATATATATATATATATATATATATATATATATATATATAATCTTAAGCCTGTATATATATAAAATCCGTTGCGTATATATGTTGATAAGGGTCCTCACATACGCATTCTCACTTTATAGGTATACTCACAGGCTGCCATACACTGTCCGATCATTAAATAAACTTAATACATGAGTTTCTTTCATTAATGCAGATTTTGTATGTCTTATTATATTATATTATATTATATTAGACAGTAATGAATTATATTATATTAGACTAATGAATTTAAAAGTCAAAAAATGATTCGAACGCCACCGCCGAGCATCTTTGGTTAAGTTTATGTCTGAGCTATATTGTCCTTTGACTACTGTATACTCTTTTACACTTATTCTTGAGTGGCCTCTCGGCCTTTATAAGTAATGACGCCTATGTAAAAAAAGCTATAAAGACATTTTTGCTGCAAGGTTAAAAATTAAAACAGTATTAATACGTATTACGTTACGTAGGCATATTCGCTCGACCTTCACCTGACAAATTTCATTACTTTAATTTTCACACTTTTACACCGATTTACCCTAGCGATAACTCAAATGTAACGTTTTGCATGCGTTGGAATTCCGTATATATTAAGTTTCATGTCTGCAGACCAAAAACTGACAGAAGAGTTTTGTAGGCAAAGTATTTGCAGAAATATATATGCGCGACATAAATATATGTACAAAGAAGTCCTTCTTTACTAAAACAAATAATACGCATATGAGTCATGTAGAATATTTGGAAAAATATAATTGCACGTAATACTTAATTAAAGATGATCTTCCTATAAGAACCCCGAAAAAAAAACTAAGGAAATTAATTAAGATAGATGTTTAAAAGAATATACAAATTAGCTAGATATTTTGCAGATGAATGCACTTTCACGACATATAGATGACAAATGTGTATTTTCTTTTGGAATAAATTGAAAAAAGGGGTTTTAATATTAATACCAATAGAGAAAGCAACCCAAGTTTATAGGAGTATAGATAGATTAACACTTAACTTCGAGTGGTTATGTTCGAGTGTTGTTAGGCTTTATAATCACTCATTAATAAAGGTAAGTGGAAATATGATGTTCGTATACTGGCGAGAATTTCTATCACTATATAATTAATTATAATAGACACACATTCGCTCATTAAACCATTGCGTTGCCCTATCAAAATTACTAATGTGTCGCTTACGATTGATCCAAGGCGTGTTTAAACATTTAACGCGTTTTCAGAAAGCCACGGTCCATTTGCCGTTTTCTAATTAGCAAAGCTATTTTATATAAGAGACGTGACAGAAATACAAATGAAAAGTATAATCACTGTTGAAAGCATTGCTCATTAGCATTCAAATAATTATACTATTTCATTCTGCTTCTAAAGTATTACACAAAACTCAATTTGCTGCCTACGTTTCACAGTAGCAAATTTAGAGAATAGTATATAAATTAAAATTTGTTATTATTCCTATATTTCTGTAGTAGAATTGATTGAGAGAGTCTTGTTTATTAGTAAAATATGTAAATTTTTTACGAATATATTATTTACAAAACAGAGTATAAAAGTGAAGTTACAAATAAATGTCAAATAACCGATAATTTTGGACTTGTCTGCAAATAGAAAAAACGACTAAAAATATATGTAACCTTTATGGCGCTAGAAAAAAATGACTCACTAATTATAAATATTCGCACAGAAATATTATTAAATGTAAGAGACGGTTAATACCCAGAGGCTTAAAATAAATGACGGGCAAACAGACGCAAGTAAAAGATTTCTTTTTGTTTATTCAGATAATTTCATATCACATCTAAAGATGACAAGTAAAACGCATATTAAAACATTCATTATTTTTTTTTAACTAAGGTATATTTTCGTAGATATTTTGTGTTGCTAAAACATACAGGACAAAACATTTATGAAATTATATTCAGTATACGAGGTATTCTTCCTACAAAGACAGGATACATGCACACGCGCTTTTCAATGAGTAAAACGTGTTTTGATAATGATGTAAATCTCCATATATAATAAAATGACTGAAAAATCCCCCTGTGTGCCTTAGTGTCGTAAGTTTGCAACAAGAGAAGCCGCATACAAATTCAATACACATAGGCTAATAGCGACTATCCTATGTAGCATTCGACCATTATTTTAGACACATTCAGTCGTGATAATACAATACTACATTACATCCTAGGAGCAACACCATCACAATGGGAACATTTTAGTGTAATAGGCACCTATTTTTCCATCTAAATATTTTATCCTACCACCATAACCAGTGTTCCCTAGAGGAAGTCTACACGTACCACACATTCTATGCTTACACCGCCCGTAACTTGATCATACACACACAGTCATACCATTATCCTTCCTGTAGTATAATAAAAAAAGTCCGTTGCCTCTCACTGGTTATCCGCTAATACTATTATTCCGGAATTAGATCATTATAAACGAACACTTCAGAAATTATACATTATGCTGTCATTCTCTACAGGAGGCAATAGCAGTAAAATCACACAAATATAATAATCGATCAGAAACAGAAAATTAGATGTTGGTAAATTTAAAATTATCTTCGTGCTTTTTTAAATACAGGCAGCTTCTTTTAAACATATATAAATACGTGGACCATTAAAACAATAAACATGCATAACATATTTACACACTTTATGATTGACCAAACACGTTTCCCCTAAATCCTACATTCCTTCATATCTTATGGTTATCTGAGTCAAGATATAAAGGATTTATGAGAATAGTGTTTTGAAACTATTGCATAATCAGACGTAATAATGTTTTACAAATGCTCTAAAGTTTTAACTTAACTGGAATATAGTTTAAAGATTGTTACGCTAAGTGTATAAAGTAAACAAATGTACATAATGTAGTTTGACAAGCGATAATCGCAAAAACATATTAAATTATATCAACTTTTTAACACGATGCATTATTGGATTTAATCACACATTACATAATTGTTTTGAAAATGTAAATATGCATAAAATACCAACACGTCATTACCTCACACTTGAAATAAACGGCTGTGAAAAAAATTTATGGGTACCGATATTTGTTTTTCTATTTTTGAGCAATAATCGAGCGTTAAATGATGCTACATATGTTTCGGGGGAGGGGGATTTTTCTATTTCCGTTTATGATTTGATTTAATCTTATATTTTAAAATGTGTACCTATGCTTGGAAGCTGTGACATCATGTCGATATTTTTTGTATTTATAACTGAATAAACACTTAAAATATGTTAAAACACCGAAATATTATGCAGGTAGGCTTTAAAGTTAATTTTATTGGTTACGAAAACACTTATTATTATATATTTGTTTTTGTACCACTTTTAATTTCTTTGGATTATTTTATCATTTTTCTGACTGATTATCGAGACTTCAGAGACGTTATATTTGTTTGTTTTTTTTCTATTTGCTTATACATGAATGCAACTATGCACTAAGTATATCGGTATTATTTAGAAACGCATTCTTTACATGCAGAAGGGAGAATGTTTTGTAATTATTCTGTACTTTCACCTTACAAGTTAAAAATGATGATGTTAAACTAACCGTTATTTTGATACTGTCTGTAGAAGATTTGAATATCCCTAAATCACAAAAATGAAGAGGAAGGCTTAAACAAGAAATGAAAACAGCTAGGACAGCCTTTTCCCTCTTTGTCCTAATGGGTACTATGAATGCAACAAATATTGACGAATAAGTAGGTGTGCGAGATTTACTTTTAGGAAAATACTTGTAATATAAGAAGAAAACAGATGGTGTCATCAGAAGAACGTAATTAAAAAGATGGTGTCATCAGTAGAAGGTAATTATCTACAATAGATTTCAATCACCCTAAAGAGTTATTTTGTTGGTACAAAATAATGTTATTTTACTTTAAGTTGAACGTAAAACATAACATTATTTTTGCATGAACCTATAATATACAGTGAGAATCTCTTACTTCCAAAACTTGTTTTTACTGTATATTATTATTATTATTATTATTATTATTATTATTATTATTATTATTATTATTCTAGTCGTTTTATTAATACTGATTAGGCATGACCAATAAGTACGCATTTTTTCCGTTAAATGTTTTTTTAGAACCTAGAAGTACCTCCACATTATCGCTCCAAAGACACTAATCACCAGTAACAAACAATTCTGACAATCACACACTGGTCTCCACTAGCTGCCACTGAAATCATTGCCCAACAGTTGAACTTGATTATTTTTAAGGCCAGGCTGCCAGTGTCCGCTATTTTCTCAGAGATGGCAGTGGCCACCGCCAACAAACGTCGCTGAATTTTTTCGAAGGTGCTATGGTGCTCCCACTAGGAAACGCTGGTTAAAGGGTGCTGCTATTTTTATAGTAATTACATTTATCAAAACAGATACTAAAACATGTATAAATCTTGTAGCTAAAGTGTGCCTTCGCAAGTAGTTCGTGTTACTAAAGAATGTATAAAATCTTATGAAATACTAACGGATTTTACTGATGTCATACGCGCAGTTTTTTTTTTTTTAAATAATTACAATATGTTTTAAGAACGATGTTAATTTGTGCTGTCATCCAAATGCTAAAAAGAAATATCGATAGCTTTTTTTTTAATTTCTGCCAACAGAACATGCTGTCATAAACGCAGCGAATGTACGTGTAATTCTTGATGTTTTGCTGAAAAAACCTAATTAAGTAAGCTTGATGAGTATCGTGAGTGACTCGGTTGAGCTGGTTCTCATTAAGGGAAATATCTCAAATATTAAAGTTTTCTGTCGAAATAAAAACGAAATAATTATTACAAATTGGTTCGTCTAACTAACGAGTGTTTGCTGATTGGTTAATTATCTGCAATATTTTAAATTGAGGAATATTGGAAAATATGCTGTTTAACATTATTTTGTGATCGATATCTTTCGTTTTGCATAATACCCTTCAGCTAACATTTCCTGTGATATTTAGTATCCAAATACAATAAACATATCCATTACCGATTCGCTGAAAACCTTAGATTACAATTATTGCTCTGTGACATTATATTAATACAGTGCGTATCACATCATTAATGAGTGAACGTTTTGTTTACCAATTTCAAAAACTTACTAGTAGTTTCGTATCAAAAGCTTCGGAAATATTGGCAATGATTAGCTGCGCGTACTGTGAAACTTTCGTACAGTCCAGTACAATGTGAACAACTTGCCATCGTAATTGCTGAATCCTTGGTATTTGAGGTTTGTCAAATTATTAACAAGGCAGTTTGTTTTGTCAATGAAATAGGTCGTAAAGATGGATTTAGTAGTTCTAAAACGAGCCCTATTACAGAACAGCTGGCAAAAGTTAAAACAACCTTCGAAATATAGAAAATGATAGGAATGTATAATCAAACTGTGAAGAACTTTATCAATGACCCTACAAATATACGTAAGAGAGCTGAAAAAACAAATCCAGAGTTGTTTCACGCCTTTCTGTACTCCAAATTAAACGTGAAGTTGTTAAGAACCCTGGGAAGACAGTCGAGAAGTTTTTGACCAAGCCGGATTAAAGAATGCCTCAAAAAGTACTCGATGTCGCCTTTTGAAATACGTGCCAAAGTTATCAGCGTTTTAGGCGCCAATAAGGTGGTGGTTAGATAATGATTTGGTCTGGGAGTATCGGAAATACTTTTGTTGGCCCATGGAGAGTACCAGACGGCCTAAAAATGACGTAAAATGCTTACATAGCTTTTCTGAAGGAGCACTTTGAATCATGGCTGAAGAAGCAAAAGGTTGCCCTTCAGATTAACCATTATTTTTATGCATGATAATACTCCCTCGCATGCGAAAAAGAAAGCAAAGAATATTTGCAAAAACAAGGGTTCCCAAGGCGACGGAAGATGGAGTGACCTGCAAATTCACCGAATTTGACCCCAATTGAGAACGTTTTGAGTACAATGAAGCGACGCCTCTATAAAAGTGGACGTCAATATAAGAGCAACTATGAGTTGTGCGATTCTCTCCTAGAAGTATCGCGAGGAATAACTGTTAAAGAAATCACAAATTTGACTAATTCTGTGAACCAATTTTTTTTACAAATCATTCCTGAAAAAAGATGCATTTGCCCCACTAACTATGTCAACGTAGAAATTGCTATGCAGTTATTGTGTTCTAAGCATTTTTCTTAGTTCATTTAATGTTTGAACATTATTTCAGTAAGCAACTTTAGGGGATATTGTGTTTTTTCTCAGCCTCGTTAATAACTTTACACACTGAAATCAACAGATAGTTTTATCTTCTGCCATAGTTTGGCTAACACTGTTTTATTTCCGGCATAAAGTAGGTGAATCGTATCCTAAGCACTTTCCCAAAGTTTCATTTTTCTTCACTCGTTTCTTAAATATTTAAAAAAATGTAAACTCGTTAATAATTTGATACGCAGTGTATTTTTCTTTTCTGTCATATTACCAATATATGTGTAATGTGGCAATATAAAAACTTTAATATTGGGATAAAATACTATAATTCTTATGGGCAGTATTAACTACAGAGGCAGTTCCCAGCCTCTAAAGACATTTGACTTTTTCTAGAAAAAAGAGTTTCTGTTCATTATTTTCTTTGCTATATTTTAAGAATATATTATAAATGTTCGTTCATCATTATTTGATCTGTGTGTTAAAGAGGCTACAAGTTGATCTTCAATAAGTCAAGTTGAAAAAAATCACGTTGTTTTACAGAGGATGCCACTCGTGGATAAGCATTAATGCGTATAAATTAGTCAAAGTGATTCTAGCGTAGTAAACATAAGAAGTGGTAATTTTGTAAATTGGATTACTTAGGGGGACGGTTTATCAAGGACCTCTTTATATTGGACTTGAAGACAATCAGATAGTAGTAAGCTGGAAAGTAGCAGCTGAAAGAGAGTTCTACAGGCGTACAGTTCTAAAAAAGAAGCTTGTTCATGGAATATGCATTAAGGTTTAGGCACAGATAAAGATTGTGGGACATTATTGATATTGGTTTTGGCTATACGAGTGTATTTCGTGGAACACCTAAGTACCCCAAACACGCAAAACGATATCGGGGACAGTAATTTATCGTGCAGAAAACATTACCCCTCGAAGTAGGCCATTGTGACATTAATGACGGTAACTGAGATTAAATGAATGTATATATATATGCATATATATATATATATTTATGTATATATATATATATTTATGTATATATATATACATATATATACATATATATATACATATATACAAATATATATACATATATATATACATATATATACATATATACATATATATATACATATATATATATATACACACACACATACACATACATACACATATATATATATATATATATATATATATATATATATATATATATATATATATATATATATATATATATATATATGGCATAATCGCGTTGAGACTCCGGTTCTGGTCAGATCAACGAATTTAAGCAACATTGAGCCTAGTTAGCACCAAATGGGTGTCCGTTTTGGAATTCCAGGACCTGTATGTGTTCTCTGTATATCTTAGCATTTGTTTCTAGTCGTCATGTACATTAACTTCATTTGCCACTGGTATTCACCAATGTCGACTCAGGAGAGGTTTGGTTGGGAATCACGCACCTACTGCCACAAAAATTTCACACGCACGTAGCCCTTCCTGCATAACCATAGTTAAAGACGAGAGGAACCTGTATTATATATATATATATATATATATCAAGTCCAACGTTAACAAATTCCTAATAAACCGCCCCCCTAAGTAAACCCGTCCTCAAATCTCCACACTAACGTACTTTACTTGCAATAACCCTGAGTGGCTTCCGGGTCTTGATAAGTGGTGACCACGGTGTAAATATAAATATATATATATATATATATATATATATATATATATATATATATATATATATATATATATATATATAATGATCAAAATGTGGTTAACATGTATCTGCCAAAATTGTTGAAAATAAGATAAATACAAAGGAGGATTAATTAAATTTATGCTTTTTTATGAAATAAACTGATAAAGATTTAATCATCTTCATTCATTGTCTTAGAGACATGTGACCCCACTTTGCTGCCTACGTTCAAATGACGCGAGTGATGCCAACCTACAAAGAAATGGAATTTATAAGGGGCTAACTTAGGATTAAAGTGTTCTTAAGTATCCCACACTAAAAATCCAATCTCTGTCCCATCACCGAAATGTTGCGTCCCTGCTCCTGTTTTCTATGTACTTTAACGTACTGTGCCTCTAGGGGCATAAGGCTCTTGTACCCTGGATATAAATACATCGTTCTTACCTGACAAGCTTCCAAATCTCTTTTCTTAACACTGTACAGATCCCCTACATGGAAGAAAATATTCTACTCGCAGAGTTAATTTCGCCTAACAGCTAGAATTTTGAAATATTATTTTCTTATTGTAATGTGCCTTAATTAAGTAAGTCGGTAAATGAATCCAATTTTTCATGCGGCCACGTACATTTTTAATATTGTCCTGTTCTTCTTTGCCCGACTGTATAAATGAGAAAATATGTGAAATAAAGTGTTGTTGGTTGGTCGGTTGTTTTTGTTTTACGGCATATCAACCTTTTTCAGGTTATTTAATTCCGAATCCAGTCATTTTGAAGAAATAAAATTTAATAGAATATATTTGTTTCTTTTAAAGTCAGTTTCTATTTAACCCATAGTTGGCATCCTAACAGGTACTACCACTCCGGCTCAGAGTTGAGCTGGGAGCAATGGCAATCAAGGGGTAGCTCCACACTTCCCAAAGCCCGCAACATGGGGCCTAACCATTGGATATAGTTTGAGGTTGAAAGAAAGTGTAAACAATTTTTTTATCTTCCAAGGTACGTACATACATGATTTAAAGATGACCCCTAGTCTTATGTACCTTACTCGAGGTGATTAAAAGTGGGGAAAAAATCAAGAAAAGAGCCTGTTAAAAAATGCATACCAATATAAATAAAACAGTAAAAATCATTAGTAAAATGTTCGATCGATAAACAAACAATGCCAACTGAAATGCCTGCAATGTATTTGTTTCGCAACCATTGTTCCATACGTGTTACACATATGAATGGACTGTGATCGTCGAGTTCTCTCGGTCGTATAAACGAAAAGGTATTTCCTGGTAAAATGAGCACGAGGCACTTATATACAGATTTCTTTATTTGCACTTTACACTTCAAAACAACAGTGATAACTAACACTGTAGCGCCGTGAATGCTAGTAGAGAAAGTGAGTCGCAGAACTTTGTGCGGACCTGTATTTTCGCTTTGTCTCTCCTCACTGCTGTTTTCTCTTTGCACATTTATTTATATCACTTTGATCTGTTGACGTTTTTCTCGCCAGCTTGTTTATATTTTTGCAACTTTCTAGGTCATAGTTCCTGTTAGTTGACCTGTTTACTTTATTTTCGCCAGCTGGTTGTAGTCTAACCCATTTATTATCGGTTAGCTTTTCTGGTCGATTGACGTTTTATTGACGCATTCCCAGGCCTCATGGATATAGGTGGTTTTAAATGCTGGATGTCAGATTGTGTTCTTTTGATTGCCTGAACACACCTCCGTAAGACTATTACAGGCGACCTTTTCTGGTATTCACTTATTATGTTCTTGATTGCCCTAACACATCTCCATAACATATAGTCTCGTACCGTTTGAACATTGTTTGTTTTCGAGCCGAATCAACATTTTTCCTTAAGTAAAAACACAAAAAGCTACCCAGCTCTCTGTAAGAGTAGCTTATCTTGGCTTTGGTAACATTTTGTTTTATATAGATTTGATTTTTTTTTACTACTTTTTCTAATCTCTGTGGATTATAAACCAAACCTAAATAATCATTATTCTAAAACGTCTCCAAGTGGGTTGCATGTTTCGTTTAGCTTCTTATAGGTTGACATAGACACCCAAATATTTATTTACATTTTTATATCATAAATGGCACTAATACATCTGATAGTTTCGGTTGTTCAGAAACTGTAACTCTGACATTTTTAAACAAGAATAGCCAAAGGAAACTGTCGACGATCTCCAATTTTCAGGTTCATTTAAATCCTGTTTTCTATATTGACGCCGTCAATTCAATTAAGACAGCGATTACTGTACGCTTGGAACAAGAGGTGAGAAGACACGACAACCTCGAACGCAACTAAAGGCGGGTCGGATAAAAATAATTAAAAGAAGCTGAAAAGAAAAAAAAGTAAACACAAGTAATTCCGTCAAATGAAAATTAATGTAACGACTGTAGGACTGGAAAACGCCAAAAGGTTTCTTCAAAGTTATTGCGTTGATAATACCAATGCAACAAAACAGAAATGATTTAAAACTAAAATGACACTTATAAGAAAGATCTATTTTATACTATGTAAAGTTTTATAACATTCTAGGAACCGCGTCCCACAACATGTAGCATAATATATTTATAATGGATTTGATGTGAATAATCCAAGTAATTCGTTCCATATTTTAAAGGAGTTAAGCAAATCTATGTCATAAGAAAAAGAATAATTCCTTGTTTACATATGTTTATTGCGCGCAGATATAATATAGATATTATATAATGATAATATGTAATAGATTCCGTCTAGTTTAAATACTACTTTCACATGGCTACAAGACTTGCATTTGGACATTATTTAATAAATAAAAAAATTCTGAGAAATGCATAGAAGGAAACTCATCAATAGAAAAAAATGAATAATAAACAAAAAATCTTAAAAAGGATTGTAGGAAATTAAATGCATAAACTATTAAGAGGAAAATTCATAACTGCGAAATAATATAAAAAATAATTATTATCTTACAAATCCCAAAAATAATAATTGGCCAATATTTCTGTGAATTTACCTGAACCAAGTAACGGAAACGTAATTGATATAATAAAGTATTAATCTAGGAAGAAGTCGAATTACATTTGAAAAGAGAAATATGTCTGGGTAGAAAAAAAAGTGATAATCAGAAGAGTAAGCGACCCAAAGTAAATAGTGAACAGTGCCTTACTATATTAAGTTCCTTATATTAATTTTTTACTATAATACAAATTTTGACGTGATTTTCAAAATACGAGAAACGCTAAAGTTATATATGTGTATGTATTACTTTGATTTATTATTTTTTAAATAAATCTTAACCTGTGGTGTGAGCTTTGCTAACCAGTCTTTATATTAACCTTAAAATGTTATAAACAAATAAAAATATTAATATAGTACAAAACCTACAAAATCCAAATTGTAAATGACCTTAATGTCTTTATAATTACAAATTGAATCTGAAAGAACAATGTCTACTCGTTTAATTACCCTGTTGCCAAAAAGACGCAGAAACGAAACGACACTAATAGAGGATTAAATATTCCTTTATAAAATGAGAAGCAAAACACAAGATATAACCGGAGATGACACAGATAATTAAAAAAGACATTGTGTTGATCCCCAAACATGTATTTGAATTCGAATCATATGCAAGGAATGTAGGCATTTCACATTAAAAAATATTACGAAAATTAATATTATGGTATCAATATTATATTTGCGAATTTATTATTTATACGTTCGGTCTACTTTTGCGTCGAACACTCTAAATACGTTAAGCTTCTCAAGTTTCATTTAAAATTTAAGGAATGAATAATGCAAGATTTAAAATGCTGATATATATATATGTATATATATATATATATATAAACATGTAGTTAATAAGACATGTTAAAAAACTTTGTAAGAGAGTTGAAAACATTTAATTTTTAAAAAGGAAGCACAGAATAATTGGCTAGTCTGATCCCGCATTTTGCTAAATCCTACCCACTGATAAGAAGGAAGGAATTTCTTCGAAACTCCGCGGATAAACGACTATCCACTAATTTTGTTATTCCTTTTTAAAAATTAAATATGTTTATAACTCTTTTTCAAAATGTTTTTAACATGTTTTATTAACTACTTGTTCTTATTATGAGCTCTATTTCCTATTTGGTTTTATCGAGCTTTTACATCTTGTTGAGATTACTTTATAATATTAACTCTTCAATATTTATAATATACTTTAGTGTTGCTATCTTTTATTATGTTGGTAAACTTAACTGTAATATTATATATATATATATATATATATATATATATATATATATATATATATATACAGCGTGACCCCAGAAAACGGACCCCGTGTACAATTTATGTGATATCTTCATTATTTATTTACCGATTGCCCTTATTTTTGAGGACATGGCAGAATCAACGACCGTGAGTACAGCAAGACTCCAGTGGGAGTTGAGGCACAAAAATACACTGTGTTAAATTTTACTACAAGAAAGGCTCGTTTCAGAAAACCCAGGACAGTTTCATGCGTCAGGTCGAATGTGAAAAAGCTCAATTCAAAAGCAGAATTCAGAACTGGGTGGACCACTTCGAGAAGTATGGGACCGTGGAAAACCTCAACGCTGCCAGAAAGAATCGTCCAAGCCACTCGGGACGTCCGAAGAAGCGAACAGACGAGCTGGTCAAAAGAGTGAGAGAGTCTCTCCAGCAGTGTCCGAAACGCTCTGTGCGTAAAGGAAGTCAGTCCATCGGAATGTCCCGTGAGACTTGTGGGAGAGTTCTGGTGAACGATATCAGAGCTTAATACAGAATACAGACGCTGCAGACCCTTACAGCCTCAGACATGAAGCAGAAGAGGGCTATGGCAGTCAAGATGGTCGAGAAAATCGAGGAGACACCAAGTTTCCTTACCCTCGGTTGGATCTCAGATGAAGCCCACTTCCATCTTTATGGAAAGGTGAACTCCAAGACAAATTTCTTCTGTGTGTCATCCAGACCCAATGAAGTAGCCACCAAGCCCCTGCACTCTCCTAAGTGCACGGTGTGGGCTGCAATCTCGGCCAGAGACATCATCGGATCAATCTTCATCGAAGAATCTAGCGCAGCAGTGACAGTCACCAAGAAGAGCGGGATGTGGAAGTCCTCCAAACCTTCAAGAGGGAGCTCCAGACAATCTACCTTTCGCTCATGAGCAAGTCTGGTTCCAGCAGGACGGAGTCAGTTCTCCCACCTCAAACCTGTCCCGAGATTTGCTGAAAGAGAACTTTGGGGGCCGAATGATCAGTCTAAAGACTGATTTTGAGTGGGAACCTCATAACCCGGGCCTAAGCCCCCCAGATTTGTTTCTTTGGAGCTATCTTAAGGACAGAGTCAGCACAGGGAAATCCAGAACTATCACGGAAATCAGGGAGGCCATCAGGGAGGAGATGAGAGCGATGTAAGAAGGTCATTGATAACTTCGTGCTGCGCCTAAAGAAATGCACGGAGCTAAATGGAGGTCATCTAGAACATATGATGAAGAACGGAGAAAAAAGGCCAAAGACCCTAGTGTTTAGATGTGATGTTTTGAATATAATAAACTAGTTATGACCAAATTTACATTTCATTCGGAAAAAAACACTAAGAAACGGGGCCTAATTAGAATTGGGGCCCGTTCTTTTGGGTCACCCTGTATATATATATATATATATATATATATATATATATATATGTGTGTGTGTGTGTGTGTGTGGGTGGGTGGGTGTGTGTGTGCGTGCCTTTGTATATATATATATATATATATATATATGTATATATATATACATATATATATATATATACATATATATATATATACATATATATATATATATACATATATATATATATATATATACATATATATATATACATATATATATATATATATATATATATATATATATATATATATATATATATATATACTAGCCAGATGCTCGATCGTACAATATTCTTAAATATTATATCATAATTTATGCAGATTGGGGGTCTATTATTATTATAGAATCAATCCGATTTTAAATATTTCGTATTTGCTTGTTATTTCTTCGAAAAAAAAATAATACTGACATTGCCTTCATCAAATTCCGCCTGCGATTGTTTACAATATCACGTCAGAGTATATTTGGGCGTGGCGATCTTAAAGTTCTCTTTCATCTCTTATAAATAAAAAGACAGATTTTACGTAGAAACATTTTAAGTTAGTACTACCAAAGACACACCGGTGGTACGTAAACTAATACACTGCAAATTAGTGTTTTTGTATGAGAGAAGAAAGGCCTTTTTTTCAGTCATTAATCGGATAAATTTCCGTGCAAAACCTACGTAAGGGTCTTGCCAAGAATGTAAATTACCTTTGTGTGAAATTTCTAAAAAATATAGGTTACAGAATCTATGAGGAAGAACTTCACACACACACATACACAACGTAACTTATGTATGCGCATATATATATGTATATATATATATGTATATTTAAACACATATATATGTATAAAAAATTAAATGAAATTACCACCCATCCACACTATACCTCTTCCTTAGCCTTAACACATATATTGCATACATTTAAGACTATGACAAAGACCCTATACACCTTTCTACATAAGACGCTATATAATATGCTCCTCCTTTATTTAGATTTTATAAAATTTCCCCCAACAGCATTTATTATTTTTATTGATTTGTTTCGTACTTGTAATCCCACGCTAGATGCCGCACCCCCACTATGTTACATAGCATCTTCTCTACTCTTCTGATGCATTGTCATAAGAAATCCATTCTATCACACTACTAACTGTTTGTATTCCCTTATTGAATAAATGAACCAATCTATATTTACCAATATATAGTTTTTGTGAATTAATTTACCATTCATATTGTTCTTCTACATAAACTTCAATTGATACTTGTCGAGCCTTATATTGTCCCGATAAGTCTCCTCTTATAGAATTGAGCTCACTCTTTCTTCTAATGCACTAATCTCTCTTTCTCTCCCTCTCTCTTTCTTTATATATATATATATATATATATATATATATAAGTAGATTGTAGTTTGCTTCAAGCATTGTTGAAGAAAATTATAAGGTAAAATTAAAAGCCAAGAACAATGCGAGATTTTTTTTCTTTTATATAGAGTAAAATTAAATGAAAACAAAAGAAATAAATTTCTTTTTTTGTTGTTTGTTTTTTTCTTTTTCACACAAAGTTTAACTCTAAACAACAGTATTTTTTCTGTGTTGTTTTCAATGGTGTTATAAATCTCAATATATTTCAGACCTATTAGTCCTTTTTCAAGAGAAGACAGCGGAAGAGTGTTCAAAATTGGAAAATCAGCTACAGAGTTTGCCACGTGATACTGCAAATATAGAACAAAAAAGGACGTTAGGAGAACGTTAAAATAAATCAGTTGGTGTTTAAAATACTTGTTGCGTTTGTGAATCAAGGGAGATGACTATTCAAGCAATGGTTGAAGGGAGGCAACTCTGTGAGATTTTATTAATCTTTTAATTATTTTAAAACAATAATTATTTTTTTCATTTTTTTTAATTATTATTTTCATTATTGTTTTCTTATGTTTTAAATTTATATTATAAAAGCGGAGCTCAATTCCAGTCTATTGTTTAGTGTGGGAGTATTTTTTGAAATAATTAAAGATTCGAGAATACGAAGTTGACTTACGTTTCTTGAAGAAGCAAGAATGTTGATGTGAAAATCCGGTTCTGAATTAATGCAAGTGCGAATATGTTTATAGAACGACGAAGCAGTAGTGTTTAAATGCTCTTTAATGCGGTGGTGAAGCAATCTGCTAGTGCTTCCAATGTAAGATGCACTGCATTTAGCGCATTGTAGGTCGTAAACAACGTGGTTCTTAAAGCATAAACCTGTGTGTGATATTGGGCAATTAGAGAGTGAACAAGGGGAAGGTGTATGCGATGGATGTTTTCGGTTGAGCTGTTGTCTTAAAGTAGATCCAGTTGAATGTTGAGTCCCTCGCTGTGGATGGCTTTTCGGATTGAAGATGAGATTTTGTCACTGAGGAAGGGTAGTTTTAGAAAACAATTGTTAGAGAAGGGTCGGGTGTTGCGATTTTTCTTATTAGGGCAGCCGTTTAGTGAGAGGGTCTGTAGGAAATTGTTAGTGTGTGTATGTATAGAACCATGGTTGTTTACGACCTACAATTTTGAACACTCTTCCGGTGTCTTCTCTTGAAAAAGGACTAATAGGTCTGAAATATATTGAGATTTATAACACCATTGAAAACAACAGAGAAAAAAAAATGCTGTTGTTTAGAGTTAAAATTTGTGTGAAAAAGAAAAAACAAACAACAAAAAAAGAAATTTATTTCTTTTGTTTTCATTTAATTTTACTCTATATAAAAGAAAAAAATCTCGCATTTAATTTTCCCTTATAATATATATATATATATATATATATATATATATATATATATATATATATATATATATATATATATAACGCTACGAAGGAGAGTTCATTGCTTTACATGCAACAGCTGTTATGCTAGTTAGGGAAGAACGAAATAGATATCAGAAATAATAGAAACGATGCAAATAGTCGCGAAGAATAAAGCGTAACATATGACGATGAAAGATATAAGATGGATAGAAAGGAATAAGTTCAGATGAATATGTACATTGACCATATTATTTGGCCTACTTGGACTATCGTTCACACCATGGAACTTATTTTCACAACGTTTCGATAGTTGTATCCACCAACTTTTTTCTAGGTTAATCTTGTTAAAATCAAGAATTTTTTTTTGTAACAAGTCTTTAATTTTCACGGTATTTCAAATAAAACATTTTTATTATTTTATGAAGTTAGCAATCCCTAGTTCTCTTTGCTTTGACCAGGTACATGACGAAAGTAATTCAGATTTGTATTTGGAATATAGCCTGCACCTAGAATATAGTGCATCTGAGCGCCTGGGAAGATGGTGGCAGCGAACAACGCTGGGGTTTGGGAAGATTAGCAGCAGCAACATCAGCCTAAAAACGCACCTATGCAAATTGAGAAGTGTGCGCTAGAAGAAAAAGGACTAAAATACAGTGCTACGCTCTCGAAGCGGAAAAGAAGGAAATGGACGTGTGAAGTTGTTGACAAAAATTGACCGGTCGTGTCCGGCTTGCGGTTCGATGCTTGAGAAACACGAGCCAGACTAACATGGACATATGACAGCAAGGCGCTCTTTTTATATGGAACTGAAATTAAGGCTAATTAAAACTTTTGTTAAAAAAAGAAAAAATTCCGATTCGGATTTTTTTTTGCCTGTGATATTTTTTTTTGTTCCTGCAGCAATTGTAACAACCACGTTAAACACTGACTGTTTAATTTCAATAAAAAGATTTATATCCCTAACATCCAATTCATGCGATTCATAAATTCTTAATTATAAAAATCCAGAAATATAAATAAACGTCCACTCGTTTAAATAATCATAAATAATTAACCCTATTCATTTATGTATAAAAATCATGGAAATTAAACTATGATGAATGAAGTAAAACTAATTCAGATAATCTTACATGAAAATATAGGAACACATTTAAAATAGTTTCTTGAGTAAAGGGCAAAAGAACATTTAGGAAAAACAGCAAAAATCGAGTAGAATGCCAGCAAGTAAATTGAATAAAAACGGTCGCCTCACAGAGAGAAACGATGCAAAAAAGAATTGGCACTCGATAATGAAAATAAATAAATAACAGTACGAAAAGCTACTAAAAAGAAAAAAATATAAAAAAGAAGAGATTTCTCTTAAAACGTTGTCGCCACATATCTTTTCTCCAACCTCGCGCCCTGGAGCGAATAGTCGTCGTATTTCATTTCCAATTAATGCTGTAAAAAAGATATAATCAAATTAAACTTGGAAATAGCGAGAGCCTAGGACGTGAATGAATTCGGACACGTGGGAAGTGGATCTGCGGTCGATTAGATATTCGTTTCACATTCATGATTTGGATTCAACAGAGTTCTCTTTACTGTCAGCGTAGCACCTGGACGTGCAAGCTCAATGGGCCAGAGAATAAAGGATATAGAAAGTGAATTATAGGAAGTCTTTGCTGTTAAAATAATTATCTTGCAAAAGAGGAACAGAGAAAAATACAAAAGAGAATAAAAATTTTCCAAGATGCATTCTAGACGAAGGAAAGAATGGATAATGTAGTTTTTTAGAAAAGTACAGTGGCGCTATTATATATGAGGTTATTGAATTTATATGGTAAACGGATAAAACAGGCCATAATACACTGTTCGTTGAAAAGGAGAACACAAAAATACACAAATTATAATTTGCCTAATTCAAAGAAAAGAAAAATAGCTGGCATTATTTATAATTTCTAAAGGCAATGAATCCTACGTTGGTATGCATGTCTATGTAAGATCTAAAAGTACGAAACCAATAGTCATAAAGTCGGTATAGTTTTTGAAGGCATTCTCCCACATACATATCTATGAAATTTAGGAAAAAAATCTTTATAACTTGAGAATTAACTGAGTCAGGTTTCGTAAATAGGCGTGTGGTTTTAGAAGCATTCGGCTAGCAAATGTCACCTCGTGCCTCAGGTGAAAATATTATTTGTGTCTGTTTAGATGTACATTTATGTCCAGATGTAACAAAAAATGACTGCCGGAGATAAACATCGTTCAGAGTCGGGGGGAGGGCAATTTAAGAAAAAAGAAACGGCGAGGGAGAGAGCACAAGATATAGAGGGATAAAAGGTAATGTGTAGACGTACGGGTAAGGCAAAAATGCAAGATAATAACGCATGCTCTATTTGGGGGGAATTTTTGAATGTCTCTCTTTCCTTCTCTCTCTCTTTCTATCTCTCTCTCTCTCTCTCTCTCTATATATATATATATATATATATATATCATATATAACTGTGATCAGCTTGTTTATTTGCTTAGGAGTTTTATTCACCCACCCAGTTTATGATTCCGGTTTCCAAAAATTTCGCCTGCCTAACTATTTTATGGCCGCGTTGTCTTAAGTCCGATATTAAAAGCCAGTAATGGGTTTCTGAAGCATACGCAAGATCAACATTTTTTGTTTTAACTTATTTTACCGTGTTGCCTTTATAAATAACTCTAATTAAACCCCGTTTTAAAAAAATAAAAATATATATAAATACACTATATATCTTTCTTTCTGCCTATCTATTGTTCTATCTATACATCTATCAATCTATCTATCTATACAATTACAAAACTAAGAGCATCTTGCCTAATTACATGTGTGTGTTAAACCGTCCATCTGTTTTGTGACTTCCGGTTGCAAAAGTTTAGTCTGCTTACTTATTTCAGGGTCGCCCTGTCTTAACCCGATAAAAAAGTCACTGTTGCTATTGAAGTCTTACACAATGTCAACAGTATGTTTTGGTTTTTACTTATTAAAAGATGTCTCCTTACGAATAAATGTAATCTACCCCAGTCTTTAGTAAAAACGTGGTTTCTATAAGAATATACAATATATACCAACACTCATATTTATAACGATATTTACTGTTTTTATGTAGTGCTCCTTTGGATTCTGTCGATTTTCTTTCAGTCGGTACCTTATTATATTTACTTGTTTTCAATGAGAATGAAGGTTGGAAATTGATTTATTCGTCAGCCATTAATAGACCTCCCATTTAAAACAGCCATTTTATTCCAGCTATTCCCCATAAGGAGGATAAACCCTATACCTTCGGAGGAGTTACAAATTACAAGTGATTGTTAGCTTGTACTTATCAACCAGGATGTGCGTCCTTACGTTGTATTCTATTCTCTTTCATTCAATAGCAGGTCGGTTTAGAAATTTCATATTTCGGAGTTCCAGAAAACAAATTCGCTAGTTTGACAAAGATACATGTGATTCACTCCGCATGTTACATCGACTGAGGTATTGGAAAAACAACGCGCAGGATGGGAACAATAAACCTACGAAGTCATATATTTCGAAAACGAATCCTCATCTACAAAATTCATAAACCTATTAGATAAGTTCATTCCCTAGAATGGGCAAATATACATTAGAATCTTTAAGAAGGATTGTTACAAATATAGACCCGTTATGTCTAGATCAAATTACCCACACATTGATTTCATCAATGTGATTTTAACTGAGAATGTATTCCATTCTTGAAACGGAGAACGATCTTACTGAATAACATTTTAACTCAGATATTTTATGTTGGGATATTACATGGACATAGAGCGAAAACGCGTTTAGAATAACCAATATCATAACTATTGAGAAAGGTTTAAACCTATTATAAAATTTTGTCTCTATGATGTTGTTCAACTAAACGAACATAAAATTGCAGACCTGATACATGAGATTTTGTCAGAAGTAGCCGACACGGTTTTATAGAATGTTAAGATAAGCGACAACGAATATGGATGCCTAGTGTTTGAGTAAGGAACAATGTGTAGTATAGGTTTTGATATCACGTGGTATATTTGTGACTTGTGTTAATGAAAAAAGAAGTGCTTGGGAGCTGAATGTCTGTCTATATAAAAACCTGATGTCTGTCAAACTATGTCTTCTTGTGAAAGCAAGATAATATGGATCCCATATCGGATATAATAAGCCTGATAAAGCCGCTATGGACTGAGTTGAAAAATAGTGAGTAGAACGTTAATAATAATTTGTTTAAATTTTAAAAAGTTTTAATAGTGTTTGATATCATTGCAGACATACTCTAATATTCATCTGTTATTATAAGTTCTAAAACAGATTGGATGAACTGGTCAGTTAACTATCAGAATCTTAAAATATGAACAATGTAGCAAGGTTTGTTTTAAAATTATCTATAAAGGAAATGTGTAAGAAAATTATCACTTCATTAATAGGAAGATAATTTCAATAGTGCAATAGCTTGTTATTTTGTACAATGTAAATACACTTCAACACTTATTTGACAGTTTATAGAATTGCAAACACTGTGTAGCAAAAAGGAAACTCTTACGTTAAATAAACAAGTGTGTTTACATTGATATTACTTAGTATAGATTTTATCCTTCTGCGGAAAGAAACTGCATGTTTTCAGTGTCAACAATATTAAATACCTGAAGATGAGCAAACAATAGTAGCATTAATAATATATGTTTCTGATGTGTTGAAATGAGTTTGTAATGGAAGAGATTTACCTTTTCAAGTAAAAATACTTCTGTTTTTATTTATAAAGAAATTACTGTCAGAATGTAAAAAAAATCATTTATTAACTATCCACATTTGACATATTTATAATTTTGTGATTCAATTTAAGTTAATGCAGAAAATAATAGCAACTATGGATGTTTCCATCAAAAATATAATTATCTTATCTTGAATCTTTTCCTAACTTCCCCAATCTCTTACCTAATATCTCCTCTGATATGAGGTAAAGATTTAATTACTTTTATAGTATTGAACTGCTGAACATATACGTATGTTTGGTTAACAATCATAATTTAATCATTCTTTATCGGCGGTTTTAATCGTAAATATTCACTATAAGAACATATAATATCTAAATATCTTAAAATAAACCGTAAGAAAATGTCAATTTCTAAGGAAAGTACGGAGTACTTAAAATAAGTATATTTGACGATGGTTTGATCGATGCGAGTCAAAGTACAATTTCTACCAGAATTTCCAACTATAGAATTAAATGCCACTAAAATAAATACCCATCAACAAATGACGAAACGTTATCATTAACCATAGCAATATTAAGGTAATCAGGAATCAGTATAAAAAGGCAGACGATGTGACAGCAATAGCTTTTAGAACATCAAAAGGTGGGGGGCAGCCTGGTCGGAGTGGAGTACAGTGAATAACAAGTTTTCATGGATTAGAAAATTCAGATAAAATCGTATTTACAAATCTAGATAACTTTTTTATGTTCACTAAGAACATGAAGTTTATTTAATTCATTAGATATAACAATATTTAAGGTAAAGAGAACCGTTTAGCGTAAATAGGTTTATTATCAGCAGCAGTAAATAAATAGTAATAACATAACACAAAGTAAATATAAAATATCTGCTAGAATTCCCAGTATTAGTTTTTTGATAATTTATTAGTCACACGTATTTCTATAACTAGATCACACATTTACGGGAGAGAGCATTTGAAGGTTATCAACCTACTAAGTTAAAAGAATTATTGTGGAACAAACTCGATTCGAATATGGACTCCTAAATCGACAGTCCGCGTCGTTGCCACTGAAACATTTTTACCTCTCATACTCTCAAGTAAATTGTGTTTGCTATATCTTATATTTAATTTTGGAATTCATATGTAGGTGCCACATCCCCAGCTTGATTAATTGATAAGAACATGTTTTTAAATGTTTGATTTCGTGATTGCAATTAGATTAACAGAATATTATTAAATATTCATTAGATAAGCAATGACTTTTGCGACAATTTACGGTTTAGGTGAAGACAAACTCATTTGACACAGTATCTCTGCTAGACCTCAACAGATCTGTCATCGATGATGTAAGCTTGTTGCGCCATGAGCATAATATGAAACAAATTAATTGTGCAGGATTGAACTCAATGTTCACAAGAGGTTAACTTTACGCTTCAGTGGCAGGCAAATACTCTATGTACCAGCACAAATTCAGCCTGCGTATACCGAGAAAAAACAGACGCCTTGAAACGGAAGTCAGGACAAACTATTAAGGATGCCAACGATAGTCTCTGCCCAGCACGCTCATGGGCTTGGTTATAGTGTATGGTCTAATAATAAATGTGGCATTAGTAAAGTCAATCGATAATAAATACATTAATAAGTGAATAAGCCAATGCGTTATGAACATCATAAGACTTACAATTTTAATCTCAACGTTTACATATTTCACGGGGTTCATGTGCAATACTCTAAAATTACTTTCCAATTCTAAAGAGGGAAAACTGAAGCAGATTTTCAGATCATGTTTCTGAACAATATGAAACCACTCAGAAGATATGTAATATCTATTTTTTGTAAACACCATAGAAAGCTACAAACTGTAAGCACGTTATTTAAATCTTATTTGGGCCAATTTTTAACCATTTTCGTCGTTCATATTTACAAATGTTTTTCGTCTGATATAAATTTACTTATTCAATTTTAGTTAACCCCAATTGTATTTTTAACTTAGCTGTAAATTAGCTTAACCAAATCCGAAGTAAACCTAAATATTACAGTATGCTTCCATAAAAGTAAACACTGCTTAACAGAAATGTGTTCACACAAGCAGATACTATACTGCAATTCCACAAGAGGATGGATTAGAGATCATCACTAAGAACGTTTTACATAGCTCTTGAAAGATGGTTACCATTACAAGTGAAAGAACAAATATTACATGTTAGATGTAAAAGAATGTGCAGTAAATAGATAATAGTAAATACATCTATTTGTTTATAACACAATTAGTCGTGTAATTTTGTTACGTTTCCTTGTCATGACTATCCACAGTTTAAAATGCAATGGAATAATTAGAAAACATAACAATTAACATGGGGATCGTATAATTTAGATGATTCGGACTAAGGTTTACATATTAATATGTTATTTTTACGACGTCTCCGACGTAATTTTCCAGTGGCGTCTTGTCGAATTCGAGAATCTTTTTGTCTTTACTTTTACTTAATGACTAAGGTAGCTAATCTCTCGTTTGGTCAACCACGACTGTGTAGAAGTACTGGGTAAATCGCAATTGTATTTAGCGTTGTCCTGTATCATCAAAATAATGGAACCTACAACTGAATCTAGCACTATTTTACGCAGAAGGTCAAGAGTAGTAAATCCTGAACGTTGTGAAAATAATCCTCCAGATGAAAACACTAGTCAAACAAAGCTACGAATATGAATTATCAATTCTAATCTCAAAAATTCATATACAAATTGTGCGTATTTTAATTATTCTCTATGAAGTTTACCTTTTGCAATTATCCATGCCACACTATATTTTTCTTTTTCTTTCTTTTTTTACATTTGATTAAACAAAAATAAAAAAGTAGATGTATGATGATAACCAAGTACATGAAAACGAATATATGTCTTAGCAAAATCAACGATGTGATTAAATATATGTTTGCATATAATTATCGTGAAATAAATTGAGCCCGATAAAACGTTGTTTCTTCAAAGAGAAATTAGATACGCTTCTCTTGCTACAGATTAATCATTTCTTTTGAAAATATTTATAAATTAGTTGTACGACTTTTATATTTAAATATAGTTCAAATATCATTCAAAGTGCACCGTCTTATTATCATTCGTATTTTATGATTTTGCCAATAACTATAGCGTACATTCATGATTATCTTCATATTTTAATTATTTATTCATACTGTGGATGCTATAACGAATTACAAGCCCTAGACCTCCCCGACGTAATTATCTCCGACAACCCAAACAATTAGCCCGGAATCCCGCCCCTAAACTCTAAGGTCCCTTGACGTAAGAATCCCTTCTACTCTAATAGTTTCTTCCCGAGAACTGCTAGACTCTGGAATTCCTTTTCGTGTTCTTTTTTTCCCAACTGCACTAACATTCAGAAGTTCAACTCTTATGTGAACATAGATCTTGCTGTTCAACTCCCTACATAGTATCCCTGCAACTTATATCTCATACAGGAGCCCCCTAAATCAAACTGACAATGCGCCTTGTGAACATAGAATAAAAATGAGTCATATCTGTTTTTATCAAAATTGTGGCATGAAAAAACGACTGTATTCGGTGTTATTTTACGTATGTCATAGTAGCATATTTCAATATGTGTCGCTTTCTTACACACTGGCCATATAAGTGATGGTATGTATTTTGTATAAATGTGGGATAGCGTCCCTTTTTTCATTTATTTTAATTTCTCATCTTTGAAACTGGAGATCTGATTGAAATTGCACTTTTCATCCATTGTTTCACTAACATCTTATTCGCTATTACTAAATTTATAATTCCCTTAATTTTAACTTGCCATTACGTAATTAACTCTTTACATACAAAAATCTCTGTGGGTTCCCTCGGAGTACGCCTCTCCTTGTAGATGTTGCATTAAGTAGAGTCCTGTCCAGAGAAACGCTCCGTAGACTTCAAAACACCAGATCTCTTCTAAGCCAAATCACGTTTGTTTTACTGACTGCATATCTGTCTGCTTACGTGGTTAGTAAAAACCCTATTGTTGATTAATTTTATTATTGATTTGAATTAACTTTTGTTTTCTAAATCTTAAATTTAAACCTTACATATACCCTATAACATTTTATTGTTTCAAATTTTCATTTTTTAGGAAACACACTGTTGTCATAAAATCCAATAGTCAATATGTTTTTAAGGCTATGTTTTTCAAACTTAACTTTATTCTGTACAGTAAATGTCGACTGATAAAGTGGATTATATTAATTACAGATCACAACTTTTATTAACGCAGGAAATTGTCGCTGATGCTGCGAAAATAAGATTATTTCATGAAACTTAAATATTTTCCACGTTATTGTAAAACATGTCTTAATCTTAACATTTTGGAGGAAAATGATTACATATACTTATAAGCTGATTTTAAAAATGTTGGTTAATGCCTGCATACTACTTACGTTTGTTAATTTTTCTTTTAAAATATTATTGTGCTTTAGTTTAATTTAGACTATGAGAAACTGACACACACAGACACATATATATATATATATATATATATATGTATATAAATATACTATTGATTTGATGCTATTTAAATTATAAAGATAATATATGTATATATATATATGTATGTAGAGAGAGAGAGAGAGAGAGAGAGAAAGAGAAGGAGTGAGAGCGATACAAAGAAGGAAAGAGAGATAAATAGTGGATAGATATAGTTTGTTTATTAATACAAACATGATTGGCACATACATGTATACATTTTTCTTTAGTGAACCTTTTTAAAGAAAACCTAACCAAAACAAGAAATAAGACATATTAATTATACTTTCTAATTAATATATATATATATATATATATATATAGAGAGAGAGAGAGAGAGAGAGAGAGAGATACATTATTGATAGATTGTTTAGTTTTTAAACAAAAAAAAAACACACAATGTGTCTACCAAAGATTGCTCAATGTTTAGACAGAGCGATATGAATATGTTGAATATGAAAACTCGTGGCTACAAAACCTTTCGGAGATATTCTTGGCCTAATGATCATTTTCTCTAGCAGTGTGGTCACTGAAACATATTTGCATATGTGTAGCTACTAGTTTTCATATTCAACACATATATATATATATTTATATACATACATATATATGTATATGTGTATATATATATATATATATATATATATATATATATGTGTGTATATATATATACTTATGTGTACCTGTGTAAATACATATCTATAGGAGAGGGATAGCTTTCCCTATCTTGATAGGTTTTTACTAACTTCATTGGATATATGTATATATATGTTTGAATATATATGTATATATATGCATATATAAACATCTACATATATATATATATATATATATGTGTGTGTGTTCATATGATGATTGCAACGGCTTGTCTGACGAGTGCCACTCCCTCAGACACTTATAGTTCATGAGCCCAAAAATGACTTCTCTCGCCACAGGACCATTTTTATAGACAAATCCCTGAGGGAGTGTCTATACACTGATGATGTTACAGAGTTTCAGCTTTGTACGAAAGCTAAGTCTCTCTCTCGGTTCAAAATGTTGAGATCCAGATACAAGCAAGAGCAAGATAGCCAGCAACAAGTTAAACTGCAGACCAGCATAATGCGGGTACTGGCCTCCCGTTTTCTGTTTTTTTTTAATCAGAGATTTGCTTCTCCTAGAAAGGTTGCCTTACCCACGGCTAACAGGAGCCCTCTCCACCCCAACATACACATGGATACACACAGACATACACGGTGGAAGTTGGTCGTTGACCCCGAAAAAGGGTTCATTCGCCCTTTATGCATATACATACATACATGCATACATTATATCTGCATATCTTTTGTATAGTGTACTTTGGAGTGTTGAGACGCTTCTGTCTTAATAGCATTTCTTTCTTTCACATTTATGTCGATCAAATTTTATATATTAATAATGCTTTTATTTAATAAATTCAATTCCTTGCATAGTAGTCTTGAAGCATTTATTCATAATTATATACTGAAAAAAATATAATCCCTTTAAGCGAATTTCTATCAACGTTTGTAACCGGCGTATTTTAACTACATTTAATTATTATCGTCTTTCCAAGAAAATGTGTCGAGGAACGATTTGTTTATTGTCCAATTAAAACACACACACCCACATACGTTATAGTATTTAGATGCATCTTTACATTTCTGTGCAAGGTGGCGTCGGTTAGTTATGTATCTAGGTTATAAGATGAAGTGTGTTCATCTACACATGTGCACTGGATGTGAGTACCGGAATATCTAACTCGGACTTGCTTTATAAAGTACGTATTTGTTTTCATTACCTCGTTTGTTGATGAGTCACGCTTACGAATAAAGTACATCTATAGTAAAAACCTTATAAAACTGGTTGTTTCTTGTCTGGTACCAGTAAATTAACAAGATCATTCAGTCAGTTATTTTTGTTATTATTACGGAGAAAATAACAGTTGTGTTGACTATTCACTTAAAATTTAAGTAACTTTTTATCAGATGAACGTTTGATAGGGCAGTATTAAACAAATTAAGTTTATCTTTTTATATACCATGTATGATTTTTCATCAGATTTAAGTTTAAAAAAAACACACTTCTTTCTTTTGTCATGCAGTATTATAAGTTCAAGCTTACATCCTGTTTCCTGTATCTATATACATGCGGGAAGGGCGACGGACTACTTTGTCGAGGAAAAATTACGCTTAAATATGGTTTGTCAAGATTTCGTTATTAGTATTAGAGTCGTGATTTCAAGAGTAAATAAAAATAAATAGGGTGCCACAAGCAAGAATTCACACCGAAACTGTAGCCTTCAAAGCTGTTGACGTTATGACTATACTATAATCTTAACTTGATGAATAAACAAAGGAGCACGATCCGTAAATACTCCAATCATGTCAGGCCCCGAACGCCATTTTGTTCGACTTTCAGTTTCTGAGGAGATAGAGTTTGAAAATACGGACACAACTAGCTTATTAATATTAGATTTAAACGATGACGTGTTTGTAATTTCGGGTGTCACGATTACTCTTTTGTTTCTTCCGCATTATGAGCTTCATTTCTTGCACTAAATTATTTTACCAATAATATGGCATAAGTTTTGTTTTCTGTTTCGATTAGAGATGATAGCACGCAATCATCTAGCTTTTTATAATAATTTTATCAATAATTATTCATAAGATTTGGTTTTGGTTTCGATTATACCGGGAGGAAAATAATATGTGCGTGTGTGTGCGTCTGTGTGTATGTATGTATTTATATATATACGTATATATACATACACACACACATATATACACGTGTGTGTGTGTGTGCTTTATATATTTTTGTTTCGATTTCGATTTAAGCTGATGCACCAAAATCATATGTTTTTTTTTCTTTTTTTTTTAAATTGCCACTTCATAACTTATAAGAATAGATAGAAAATTGACATTACGGTAATATACGAAATCTACAAGAGTTATTGTAGTGGAGTCGAAAAAGATGAAAGTAGGAACACGATGACTTCGTGGGAATGAGAAGAACATTTATATCAAGCAAGGGTTAGTTGTATTGAAAAGGTCAGTAAGTCCGTGGGGAGTCGTCTCTGTGCGACATCCGCGATAACTCTCATTGAGCGGTCTAGACTTGCTGATTATATGCCTAATGGACAAGTCCATCTTAGCGATTATTAGGGTGTGTATGCCCCCACAACAATTAAAATACCATATTTAAACGTATTTTACGCGCCGAATACGCCAGGCGTCTATGCTAGCTTAGATAAATACTTTATATTTTTAATATAAAAGCTTGAATAATATCAGGGTGTCTCCATTTACGCTGAACATTCACAAAAAGCCAACATCAATATATTACATATGAAAGAGTCCGCTGCAGAATTTCAACAGGTTTTACTCTTATATATAATATCATGTATCGTAGTGTATGAAGCTACGTTCTTAAATAACATTTTATTAGTTCGTTAAACATGAATTTTAATGAATGTTATGTTTAAAATGATGTGTAACATGGTCTGTCACGCTTAAGTTTATAAATAACTTTTAAATATGAAAAAAAAACGTTCCAGATAAACGGACGTATGTCATTGAAACGCAATCTTTTAGAGTTTTATTACTTTTGTTTGAAAATATTGGATGTCCATATACAATCACGTGTCGTGGTTTATTTATTAAAAAAAAAAAACTAAAAAAACGATTCGTCATTTCTTGTTTCGCTCTTCAATAATATTCTCTTTGAGTTTGTCTATTCAACTATCTGTGCAAGGCGACTGATTCGTCAAATGACATAGGTGTGAGGGAGGGACACACTCTGCGAATAAGTGAGGAAGTGACAGAGATGTTCATTGTATGTGTAAGCGTGAAACACAAATTGATTTGAGGTCGTTATACGATTTCGAAAAGAACCAACTTTTACGGGTTTTTTTCTATTTATTTATTCTCAACATGAGTAATCTCTAAAAGATATCTCTCTAAGTAATCGATCTTCGTCTTTGTAAAGTCTGCAAGTCG
>NC_136498.1:32967727-33017727 GCF_053919585.1 Euprymna scolopes | reverse complement strand
TCTATAATTAAGAGTAATAAATTTTTTAATTATTTCATCCGTTATGAAATGATATCGGATATCAATATGCTTCGACCTTTGATGAATAATATAATTATTTGCTAATAAGATACTACTCTGGTTGTCACAATGAATTACTATGAGTTTTTTTTACTTAGATATGTTGGTAAAATAGATTTTAGAACGGTATTCAGAAAAATTTGCCTCCTGCGTCGAATAGGTAAATGGTCACAAATTCTGCTTCCCAAGTAGAAAGGGCAACAATTTGTTTTTTTTTTTTTAGTTTTCCAAGAGATCATAGTTCCAGTCTTTCACAGTCTAAAACAATACCCCGTTATAATTTTTCTATGCTCAGAGTTACCCCACTCTGAATCTGAAAATCCTTCTAAATTTAGAGGATGTGTAGAATTTTTGTAAATATTAAAGATTGTTCGTTGGTTCCTTCTAGACAACGGATGATTTGCTTTGCACGATTAAGGTCTTGAATAGTCGGGCACGATAAGTTTTTAGATAGCTTTGTTACACTGTAACATATATCAGGCCTAGTTGCGGTCATCAAATAGATGAAACTTCCAATCATTTCACTGTATAATCGACCGTCTATTAATTTTGTTTCAGTCTCTATATTTTTAATTTATATAAATCTCAACAGGAGTTGTAGGCGATTTGCGATCTCGCATTCTGAACTTGTGCCGAATTTTTGCAATGTACCGTGATTGGTTCAATGTTATAGTTTAATTTTCACAAGTCATTTTTATACCAAGGAACCATGACAATTGTCCAAGATCACCGATTTAAAAAATGTTATTTCATTTATTTTTAACATCTTTTAAAACGTTCTTACAGTTTAAGGCGCGTAATATATCGTTAACCCGAAAAATCAAAACAAAGTATTTATTACCTACAGGACATTGCTTGAATGTTTGTTCTATTAAACAATTATGGAGTGTTAAATTCCAATTGTGATCACTTTGTCTTAGTCCATATTACGATTTATTCTGTTTCCTCACGCAATTTTATTTTTCATTTTAAATCCCTCTGGAGGGTAAATGTAGATTTCAAAGTCAATCGGAACATCTTAATTAGCATTTTTACATCCATTTAATGTATTTTTAAACTGCATTGACCGGCAGATTGTAATAACATTCTAATCGTCGTTAAATTTGTCATTTGCGAAAATTTTGCAAAGTATTCCACTCCAGAAATATGACGAACCTTTGGTAACAAATCTTGCTTTAATTTTTTCACTGAGAGAAGCTGTGATTTTATATTAAAAAAACAGCGTGGAGAAATTATATTCTTATCTGTTGGTTTTCCCACTATTTCGTATGTGTTATTTTCAGATAAAGCTTTTAATTCGGATACCATAGCTTTTTTCCGACTTGGGGATTTTCTGAATTAATCGCCCAATTATAACTTTCCAGTGCGTAGTCTTGTATCTTTTTAATTTTTAGAAGTCAGGCTTTTTTGCTCCCTTATCGGGTATCGACGTGTCTGGTTTATATTTTCGTGAGTAGTTCTACTTTAATTGTCCTCATTATTAATATGTTCGTTGTGATCGATTAAGATGCAAGGTAATATTTCCTCACGTTTTTCATCCACTGAATAGCCATTTTACAAATTTAATGTATCATTCAATTTTACACATCTAATCATTTTCATGGCATTTCGACTGGAAAGTATATTAAATATGCTTTTATTTTTTAAATTCAATTTTCACCCAAAACAAGGCACAGTCCCACTTTGAAGCAGGGGGTTTCTATTAGGGAATTAATTAGCGGGGTCATTATGAAGGGAGATGAGTAGAAAGATGTTTGTTAACATTACACTTCAACTTCTCCATATCATTGCAGTTGGGAAAGAAGAATCCCGGAAGGGAGGTCCAAAGACCCGCAGTTCTGGGGAAACAACTATTGGAGTAAAAGGCTTTCTTGCACTTAGGGATCTCTACTATAAAGGGATGAGACTTAGTAGCTTGTCGGGTTTGCGGGGGTAGTTACGTCGGGGAGGTACAAGTGTTTGCATTTCGTCAGAGCATTCACCATTAAAGTATTTGTAGAACAGGCAGAGGGATGCAACCTCTCGTCGATGGGACAGAGGCTGAAGCCTATATGACAGTTCAGGACCTATCAGGTTGGCGACTCTCTTTTGAACCCTGTCCAGAAGCGAGAGACAAGCAGCAGATGCACCAGCCCAGATGTGACATCAATACTCCATACATGGGCGAATGGTTGCCTTATAGAAGTATAGGATACTGTCGTTTTGGAAAGAAGAATACGCCGCTGATTTCTCGTGTGTAGTACGCTGGTTTATTAATAAGAGTTCAAACTTCTTTCTAGTAAACTCATCCAATTGTCCGAGCGAATACATTTTACCGAGCCGTGGGGGGAAATGTCAGCTAAATATTTCTTAGTGGTGAGGATTGTGTAAGATTTGTTTTTAGAAAATAAACTATAATTAAACCGGAAAAATAATCAATAAATTTCAAAACGTACCTTAAACTTTTTCTCCCCATCGGGCTGATCGGACCTGACAAGTTACAGTGCACAACTGAGAGAATGTTCGTTGCATATTTTCTGGTGTTTTCTTATACATTTTGTCACACACGACACACTTTGGAAAATCGTCTGAAGGTATTATTTTCATGCCTTCGACTACATTTGGTAATTTTAAAAAAAATCAGATGTATTGCAGTGTCCTAGAATTTTATGCCAGGTGTCCAATTCGTGACAGGCAGTTTTTGAGGGAACCATACTTTTTAAATAATATAGTCGCCCATTTTTTTAATGCCAAATACAGTTCCATTGGGGTATATCAATTATGCGTTGTTTTAGCCAAACTTCATATTCGCGTCTTGTTTAATTGCTAGGGCTGTGACAATATTCTCTTTCAAATATGCTCTATATTCTTTTTATATGCCGAGAATATTCCTTAAGAATATGCTCGAGAATATGCTTTTTTACACGGGAATATTCTTTTTTAAAAAGAATATGCTTTTTTGCATAGGAATATTCTTTTTAAAAAGAATATGCTGCTTTGAGACGGAATATTCTCTTTGGCTACCGTATATTTATTTTTATAAATCGCATATTTTCACTGTACTTCAAGCGAATATATTTATGCTAGGTACCTTAGATGTACGTTTGCAACAATATTAACCCTTTCGATTACAATGGGCCGATATATCGGCCATGGGGATTTAAGGTAAAATACCTACAGATATTTCGGCCTTACTATAGTATTTTAATAGAACGGGTATAGTTGAGTAGTTGGTAATTTTGCAATGTTAGGGTCGAAAGGGTTAATTATTTGTTTTTTTTTTATAAATTCTATTGATGATTTTGTACAAGCTTCAGTTAATGCCGAAAACGCAAGAAAATATATAGAAAAACGTTTATTTTTATGCTATAAATACTTCTAACAATTACACACTATCAAGCTTAAATAAATATTTTATTCATTGCATTTTACAATTAAATGCGTTTTTAAGTTCTCAAAATTGAAACTTCTGCGGTTGTCTGCTAAAACGGTCTCATACTGGGAGAAAATCGTTCCATGTCGCATGAGACTACTGGGGGATATTTCAAGCTGGCCATTTCTTCGGCACTTAAAACTTTTAAATGGGCTATGTCATCCAGATTTCCTTCATTTTCAAAAGCCTTCCCACTAATAAGTGCATCGAGACGTTTTAAAGTGGCAAAACCTTTGTTCTTTGAAATGGCATTCTTCAGCTTTTTACGAAATTGGGAGTCATCCATCTCCTCAATGTCATTTCGACCTCTCTAATTAATTCAATAGATTTTGAAAGACTCAGCCCTTTAGTCTCCAACTTTGCAATATTTTTTGTTAAAAATGGAACAACTGTTGGCGATAAAGGCAGTGATTCCTCATTCAACAGTATTTTGGACTCCAATATACTTTGGGCCTCTATTGAATCTAGAGACATTATGAAAGAAGTAATTTCGGGCAAATGTTTGGCGTAATAATGCGCTGCATCTAACCACGTACCCCTATCTTGTTACAATGGGACTCGGTGGAAGGGGCACTCCTGGGGCTAGTTCCATGAACTTTTCGATCCGATTGGGTGCTTTTAAAAATATACTTTTTACAGTTGAAATCACTGTATTTATTTTTGGGTGCGCCTGCCTGACTAATTCCGCAACCCTGTGCAAGCCATGGCCCAAACAAGTAACGTGCACCATTTTCGGGTATAAAACCTGAAGAGCATTCATAGCGTTGGACATATATGCAGATGCATCAGTGGCTACAAGGAGCACATTATTATAAAGGACTTGCTGCGGCCACAAAACTGCAACAAATCGTTAAAAAAAGCAGCAATTGTAGAATGATTAACTTTTGGCAGACATGCAATATTTCCCAAAATAGCACTTGCTGCGCTCCTCTTCTACCCCAAGAATGCCAAACACAAAGCAAGCAATAAAACGCTGCTCTACATCAGTGGTTTCATTAATCGAGACCCAGTTTCATTCCAGGAGATTTTTCTCTGAGTGACTTCACTTTTGCTTCGTACACTTCACTAACGTAATATTTTCTTAGTGTAGTCTGATTTGGAATATTTCTATGTGTGTACCTATGAAGAAAGTCTTTGAACACATTATTGCTCAGTTTATGAAACGGAATATCCGCTGCAATCAACGCTTTGCATAAGTCAGCGTTGAACAAATTATTCGTACTGGCTCCTAAATCAGTTGCTGCGGTAGGAACTTCGCCTAACGTTGCCGTGTAGGTCTTTTTTGCCAGATGTGCGCTGGTTTTTAAATGCTGCTTTAGAGATTTTTTACAACTTTTGATCTGTAAAAATAAACATCAATCATTTAATGGTAATATATACATTTAAAGGAAGGGTGGAAAAAGTTATTTGAAGCCGATTAACATTTATTAATTAACGTAAAAAGTAGATAAAATAAATTGTAAATTTCAACGTTCAATCAAAGTTTAATGCAGCTAGATTTACCGTTATAGAATTTCAAAAACAAAACTACTATAACAACGCCAATCTATTAGTCAACTATATTGCAAATTTTATGTATTAAAGTTTGTCCCTATCGTGATATTGCAGTATTTGCAGGTTAAGCAATTGCCAGTTAAGTGGTAATCTTCAAATTCATCGGCATATCTTGCCATCCGTTCAGCAGGAGTGCTATTTATTATTTTCGGCATTTTTTGTTTAGTTTTTTTTAGATCTTGTAAATTCGTCCTGGGTATTAACACGCTTTGAGTATCTACAAGAACCAGATGTCTGTACATATTTATATATATATGCATGTAATATCACTATTTTTCAACAGACCAAATTTTAGACCCTTTTTTATGTAAATTCACATCTGTTAGGGTTATACCACCTTTAATTCATCTAAAAATGAATAAATTAAAAACTCTTATCCAAATATTTTCTTTCAGCATATTTTTGGCAAAACAAAACTTATTCCATAAATATTTTGCATATTCTTTTTTAAAAAGCATATTCTTTTTTTAAAGGAATATGCTTTTTCTCAAAAGTATATTCTCTAACCCAATATATGTAAAGAATTGTTTTTTATTAAAGAATATTCTTGACATTGCCCTACTTATTAATGTATATACTGTTTATATACTGTGAACAATTGAACACTCTATGGAACTTAAATATTTTATTTATTGCATTTTATAATTAAATTAGTCTTTAAATTTGCAAAATTAAAGCTTTTTTGGTTGACCGCTAAAATAGCCTTATAATGAAAAAAAAAACTCGTTCCAATCGTAGGAGATTACTGGACCATATTTAAACCTGGCTATTTTTTTCGATACAAATTGTAGTTACAATCCTTTGGACACGACGGGGCCGATATACCGGCCCTGGAGACCTAGGGCAAAAACGATACGAGGATATTTCGTCTCTAATATAATCCTCCAATAGAATGGCTCTCATTAGGAACCAAAGGTTATTGTAAATTCACAACTACGAAGGTTTTACCATGTTTCATTTAATTTATATAAAAAAGAAAACTTCGTAAAATAAAGACTCGTGTGCAAATATTTATTTCAACATATTTTCGGCACAACTTATTCCATAAATATTTTGCATACTTTTTTTTTAAGAGAATATGCTTTTTGTTAAAAGAATATTCTCTAACGAAATATATGCAAAGAATATTTTTTGTAAAAGAATATGCTTGTCACAGCCCTATTAATGGCAACCTGCACGGAAAATTTCTTGCTTAAATGTTGGAATAAAAATACTCTTTTTTTAGAATAGTTACAGAATTCGTCTTCATTATTTTTAGTGATATTTTAGCATCGCCTCTTTTCAAGACTATATCATTTATTTGACTACCGTCGGCAAGTTCAACAAAATGACTTTATGGATTAAAGTTTGAATCAAACTGTATAAAATCACACTCTACAATATATAAGGAGATTTTTACCGTTTGTGGTATTGTCAAAGTTACATGTGAATAGAAATCTATGTTTTTCATCACAGTTCTAAACGTTTTTATTGAGTCCATTTTTGATTTTTTATATCGACATTGGAAACTTTTGTGGTTGGTCGTCCACAATGATAGCAGATACTTTTATCTTTTTCTTGGGAAAATTACTTTTGGGGAAAACATTGCGGTGAGATGCACAATTTGTTGGTGTTTGTTTTCGAGAAGTATTTTTGAACTTCATGATATTGCTGGAGTTATTATTGTCCACGAACATCCGATTCGTCTCTTCACAAATGCGCAATGCAACGTTTAATTCACTAAAATTCATGGCGTTGTTCTTTTACATTATAGCAGTTGTAAATGGTTTAAAATCGAATGAAAGTCCATTGAGGGTCGCTTATTATTTCACCTGCGAGTTTTAAGGCATGGGCGGTTGTTTCTTCCCTTATAACGTAGTCGGTAATAGTTCCATCCTCGTTACGTTTCAAAGACGTTAGTTCTGTATATAGTGATATAATTTACGGTTTTCCGTTTGATAAATAATATTCTTTTTATGTGTTCAATGCTTTCCGTCCATCATCCAAGCTATCTCTTATAATGAGAGACAGACATCTATCGTCTAAGCATTGGATCAGTTCTGCAAAAACAGTCGCCATCTTGTCGAGAAATTCGAGGTCGTTAGAATTCTCTGTTAGAGAGTGTATCACTTTGTGTAGCTTCCGAATTCTTAGATACCCCAGAAATTTTACCTGCAACAATTCGAATTTAGCTTCCGAACCGTAAAAGAAAAGATGATGGCGAGGCGCATAACCTTTAAGTGTTGAGAAAAATATGGCAATGAAGAAACAGTGCAGTCCCGATACTGAGTGTGAAGTAATTGCCAGTAACAAAGAGGGCGGCGAAGAATCAAATGCGGTTCGTGACGTAGACAACATCGAACTCATTGAATCCAAAATTCCACAATGTTTGTAGTGATTTTGCAAGCTTTTCATTGGTAGGTTTATATAAATTGAGGTTATAAAAACGATCATCGAAATTATCAGTGTCATATTCCCAATCAGGAGCCAAAACATATAACATCTACTAATTATATATTTTTTAAATAATAAAATAACAAAAATATATACATATAAAATATTATTTTCTACCTTCAAATAACAGATGGGCGATTCTCTAAGAAAAAGTCCTACCAGGCTCACACTGTTAGCCGTATTTATCGTTCCGCAATTTCAGCATATATGTATATATATTTTTCTAAAATCATGTTAATCAATATTCTCGGTAAAATTATCCACATGATCTCGCTAAATACTGAGCTCATCTTCATAATGGACACCAGATGTCTTTCGGTATCCGTCTTATATATACACACGTTCAAATATTATCACCATAAGTTTCTTTCATTTCATCAAAAGTCTCCTGTGGTGTGCGTCCTTTTAAATACTAAAACATTCAAAAGGCTCCATTTCACACCTCAGTTTAAACACCTGTAAAAAACACACACACAATTAGTTCAGAGGTAATTTGCCATATAACCCATAGACATATAAATCATTGCACATTTAAAATTTCAGCTAGATCAGAAAACTGGAAGTGTGTCAGGGGCATTACTTATTGCACGCCCCTCGTATAAAATCAGAGACGATTGGTTAATTATTCATTCAAACCAGAACATCCGTACAGATTATATTCTTTTTATTTTTCGTCTGTTATTTTTTTATGTTCTTTCTTTTAGTAGCATTTCGATGACTCACTCGTCCGGGGATAATCGCCGGCGTCGAAATAACAAGAAATTCCTTTCTGACACTATTACAACAAGACTCGTGTATCATTAGAATGATAGTCGAAAATGAGGCTAGATCACTTTCATATTGTTTCGCTAGATTGGCCTTTTTGAAGCCAAATTTCGTGAAGTAGGCTCTTGGAAAGATATTGGCTATCAAAGAGTGATTTGTTTTTTTACAAAGCGTCACATGAGGAGTAATTAAGAAATGAACGAGCAGTATACAATTCAAACAGACACACATATATTTGATATTTATAGTTCATCAACTTAAAATACATAAGAAATTATGAGATGTAAAAATATAACATTCATGCAAAACAGTTACATACAACAACAGTTCCACAAAGCAAAAAGTAATAATTTATTTATGTCTTTATCGAAAATTTTAGTGTATACGAAGGATTCGTATCTATTCACAACAAAAAAAAATTATAGTTCAACGACTAGAAAATTAGCAGAAATAATCCTTATAGTAAAAACAGAAACACACGCCGATTTCATTAATCCCAGATAGAAATAATGTATGTAGTTACATATACAGGGTTATAAGTATTATATAGTTCGCTTCCTTGAAAACAGGAAAAAATAATGCCGCGTGGTTAGATTTCAGATAGTCTAAGGGGGATATCTTAAAGTAAACCAAAATATATGAGTAAAAGAAGATAGAGAGAGTTTTTAAAATGTGTAATATTTTATTTCAAATTTTATTTAGTATGTCAAAATGACAGATGCATGGCAGATAATATAATGCAAGAATAAATATGGATGAGCTCATTATGTGAAGTACAATTAATTAAGAGAATAAAGTGATAAATAAATGTCAGTTTAAGAAAAAAATGTTACTCAATTGCTGAAAATATTATTTAAAAGCAAATAAAACGTGCATGATAATAAAATGGTGGCAATAAAATATTCACGTTTAATTAAAATGAGGATAAAGATAAAAATGCATATATATATATATATATATATATATATATATATATATATATATGGCTTTTTTATTTGTTTTCATAATATTTTGTATTCCTGCATGTCACCACTTGAAAACGAATAAAGCAAAATCATAAGCCTTTATACTTTTCGTATTCTGTTTTATACATTTCTATTCATATTGACCAATTTCTACTGTACACTCTTTAACCCTTATCCTTGAGTGGCCTCTGGGCCTTGATAATGTGGTGATGCCTTTGTAAAAAAAAATGTAATATCTATCTATATATCTACACACACATACACACACACATATATGTATATGTGTGTGTGCAGATTTCTTCTTGGCATTTGTTTAATTTTGAGTAAATGTAAGAAACTTACGCTGGCAGCGTGAATTCAAACATGCCCGGAAGTCTGTAGGAACAGCTACCATACCTGGTCGACCCCCCCAACACTTCTGCCTTAGGCATCTGTCCGTCAAGTTGGGGCTGCCATTTTGGAAGATTGTCGCATTACTATTCTCCAAATAGCCCAAGATGTCAAGATTAGTGGAAACTATCATTCATGACGATTTGCATATGCATAAGGTGTCTTCCCAGGTTGCTCACATCATTCCAGAAGCGAGAACGCGTCGAGTGCTCGAGGATGAATTTGGAGATGTGCCAAGAAGATGAGTCAAAGTTTTTAAAAGGACTCATTTCACAGGATGAAACCTGGGTCCATCACTATGATCCCGAGCCCCAAGCCCCAAGCCCAGTCAATGCAGTTGAAGCACTTGGACTCACCACTCCCAAAGAAGGCAAGGGTGCAACCCTCAGCTGGCAAGGTCATGCTCACAATCTTCTGGAACCAGGACGAAATAGTGATGACAAATTTCTTGGCTAAGGGTACCACAATTACAGGAGCCTATTATGCTTCACTTTTGATGAAATTAAGGGAATCTATCAAAATCAAGAGGCGGGGAAAATCAACAAATGTAGCCTCCTCCCGCAGGACAACGCTCCGGTCCACAACTCGCATGTCGTCAGATCAGAAGCACGGGCGTGTGGTTATGAAATCCTCCCCAATCCTATCTACTCTCCTGACCTTGCACCCTCCGACCTTCGCCTCTTCCCAGCCATGAAGTTGTTTTTGAAATGAAAGCTTTTCCCAGATGATGCGGCCTTGATTTCTGAAGTCACATCGTGGTTGGAGGACCAACCAAAGGTGTTCTACAAAACGTTATTCAAAGCTGCATCAAACTATGGGAGAAATGCATAACTCTGCATGGATCCTATGTAGAGACAGATTGTGCCAAGTTTCGTTGCTCTACTCCTATGGGAAGTAGGTCAGGAGCATTATTTCTTGCACGCCCCTCGTAGCTGGATCTTATGTACGTTAGTTCTTTCTTTAAAATACAATGAACACTTCCTTTCAGCGAAAATTAAAGCTTATATTTGCAGTCTTTTCTATCCAAGAAACTAATTGTTTTGCTATATCAAGAAAATATCAGCTTTATAAAAATATATTTCTTGATTAAATATATTTATTTTTCTTTGAACTTATACTGGTTCATATTAATATATATATACACATATATATATATATATATATATATATATATATATATATATATATATATGCATACAAAGAGTTCTATCGATATACAAACGACAAAACGCTCTCTCTCACTCTCTTCTTCTCTCTCTCTCTCTCTCTCTCTCTATATATATATATATATATATATATATATATATATATTAAGAAAGTGTGAGAAAAAAAATTATATATATACTTATTTACTACAGCCGAACCAACGCCGTAGCATACTAGAGCCAAGAAAACGAAAAAACCTCGAGTCCAAGACTCGAGTTTCACCCTCATCCGTGCTGAGGATTTTACACCCGAACCTCTTGCATTGCACACACAGATCAAGCATCCCTCGTCAATATATATATATATATATATATATATATATATATATATATATATATATATATATATATATATATATATATATGATGAGTCGTAGACGACGAAACACGTGTCAGTGGATAATTATATTTTAAAAATAATATATTTATATATATATATATATATATATATATATATATATATATATATACTGCTCCCTATGGTGGGGTACCATGTGGGTTAAAGGGAAAATTATTCCCAACTCGCATTTATACATATATATATATATATATATATATATATATATATATATATATATATATGATGGCCTCTTTCGTCTATGTCGACGCATGAGCTTTTGACACAACAACAAAGTTGCTCCGAAACCCACACATATTATTTGTTTATAGTGGAAAAGTTTTGTGTAGAACCATCTATACTTTTGGTATGAATATGAAACTTTTTCGGTGCCGATGACTGCCTCAGGACAGCGTATACTCTATATCGCCGGTTTTTACATCAGTTTTTTTTTTATCCTAGAACAAAGTTTTTATCGAAGACTTAGAGGAGGGGGGATTCATCTCTCCACATGAATTAACACGCCCCAAATACCAAACTAAAAATTTCTACCACCGGTGCGGCATATACAGCGCCTATTCTTCCCAAATGGCCAGCCTCAACATAACTTAACTTTGATGGTCCGGGGGGAACCGTTGTGTGTGTGTTTGTGTGTGTGGGTGTGTGTGTGTGTGTGTGTGTGTGTGTGTGTCTGCACGCGCATATGTGCGTTCTGGTGACTTTTGCACGTTACAACCAATTCCTTTGGTTACTGATAGCAAATTACTTATCGTCGTACGTAGTGATTTTCCTCGAACAATCATAAAGCGCTTTCGATCAGATGATCGTAATCACGATTAATACATTGTAAGAGGTTTTGTACGTTTAATTTTATATTTCCTATTCTTAATTGTAAGACAGCGGGTAAAAAATGAGGAAAAGCTGTGATTAACCAAGTTATTCATTTTTTTTTAAATTTTAACTGTATATTAGTTTTATTCAGTAATAATTTCTTAAAGCCATATGTTTTTTTTTACATTTTAAATAGGCCAAATATGTTATTATCTGTATTAAATCCTATTTGTTAATATTGTATTTTTTATTGGTTTGTTTCGAGTAATTTAGTTACAATTACGTTTGTAGATAATTTTGCTATTAGATGTAAGTATATTTCTTACATTTGCTGGAGTTCATGTCTTATTTTGAGAGATAAGATGACGAGATGGCGTTGAATTATGTACAAAGCATTAATGGCACAGGAAAAACAGTTCATAAGCTTCCATAAAGATCTACACAGGACCTAACAAAGCTAAAATTCATTTAGTATCAATAATTGTTTATGAAATTTTACATACACTGTGCGTGTATAATAACGTGCTTATATATATATATATATATATATATATATGTATATATATGTATATATATATATGTGTATATAATAAAGCCGTATGCTTGTCTGTTTTTTATTCGTATGTTCACATTTTGTTTAATATATACAAAAGGGACACTGTTTCACAAATACATTGAAATACTCAAAACAGACCCTAATATACATTTATTTTCGCATTTTGCATATATATATATACACACACACACACACACACACATATATATATATATATATATATATATATATATATACTAGCAGGACCCGTTATCCGCAGTTACTCAGTGGGATGCCTCCAAACTTTCAAAAAAATAAACTGCGTTTATTTTTTGTGACCATTGCCTTCCGGAACAATTGTGGATACTGGCGCTCGGTCCTAAATGTAAAAAATATGGCGTATGCTGGTGATTAGTGCTTGTTTAGTGCAATAAAATGCAAGTAATATTTTAATAAAAAACAATAAAGGGACTGCATTTGAAATTTACAACTAAAATCAATTACAAGAAAACCCTTTATGCCCAAGCAATTATTTTTCTCTTGGCCAAATCAAGTGGTATGTAATTGCATAAAAAAGAAGAGTGTCCTCTCGATAATAACTGTATCCATAAAAATGTGATTTATTTATTCACTGTAACTGAGATACCATCTAAATCCCTCCAAAGAAACACCACTAATATTCCCCAACAGTCAATATTTGATCAATCACATTGCAATGAAATTGAACACCCCTTCCTCTGATAAGCTTAATAAATACCAGTACTAATAATACAAATACTGATATTCCTTCACATAAGAACTCCCATGTTAATAACTTTGGAAACCCACATCCTGTTCTAACCTTAATAACTATATATTATTTTATACCAACAACATACCAACTTTAATAGAGAAGAGAATCCCAACTGCACATAATGTTTAGCAATAAAAACACAAATAGAAACCAGGAACTTCTTTGGCTATTTTGATTAAAACAAAACTTAAATCTAAGAATATTCGCTTCTCAATTAATTAGAGTATTACATGAAAATCGCAATCTTACACCCGTGGGTCTAAATATTATTACCTCTGGCCTTCTGAGACAGTTAGGATTAAACGTATCCTCGTTAAAAGAATGTAATCAATACAAAGAGATAGCGGATTTTCCAATGCAGACATAGAGCAAATGACCAGTATTGCAATCTGGAAATTACGTTAAAATTTAAAATAAAAATAGGTAAGTAATCTTTACTATTATTATTACTATTATTACTATTATTATTATTATTGAAGAATTATAGACATATTACAACTATCAGCTATTATAATTTTATTTTTTTACATATGAAGATAAAAAAGTACTCCTAAATTATACCTATTTCTCTGTATGCGTATATTTATATAATAATAATAATAATAATAATAATAATAATAATAATAATAATAACAAACCAACCCCGGAAAAGAACAACCATACCATAAATAAAAATACTAATAAAGAACAAGATAAATGCAATTGTAGACACCGCACACTTTGCCCAGTTCAAAATAATTGTCTAAAAAAAGCGTAGTTTATCAAGCAACAATATTTGCGAAAGAAACCCCGAATAACAAGAAATATTACGTATGCATGACTTCCTTAGATTTCAAAACCCGATTTAATGGCCACAAAATTACATTCAACAATAAAAAACACCGTATAAAAACAACACTAGCGAATAAATACTGGGAACTCCAAGAAAGAGGACATTCGCCGGTAGTCAATTGGAAAATAATAAGACAAGCTACCACGTGTAGGCATTTAGAAGACCCATGTAAATTGTGCTTTCATGAAAAATTTGCTATCCTGCAGAAGACAAATGGCAAATAACTGTATTCACAAAATAAAACTTACTCTAGGATAGCGATACAAAATAGCTTTAAAACTAACAAAAACAATAGAAAATAAACAAATAAATAAATTAAATAAACATGTATATACATAGACGATTACACATATATGTATGTATATGTATATATATATATATGTGTGTGTGCATATATGTGTACACATATGTATATTTATATGTATAAAAATGAGGAAAATATCTGCCTTAAACCACTAACCTAGTTCTAAAACATATCCTTTGTTCGATCAAATGCATGCCCATTGGCTGATAGGAAGGGGCGCGGTGGATACTAGAAAACAGATTGGCTAACTAAAATCCTCAACAGAAGAGGACCATATAAAAACGAGAAACAACCACAGAAATCGCGCATAAGCCAGACGAATCCTAGAGTGGATGAAACGCCAACTATTCAGTGTAGCTTAATCGCCATATATATTTTAGAAATTACTTGCTATCTCTCTCTCTCTCTCTCTCTCTCTCTATATATATATATATATATATATATATATATATATATATATATATATGTGTGTGTGTGTGGTAAAACTGGTAAAAACCCGAAGAGAGCGCTCAATACAATTGCGGATCAAATATATATTTTGTAATGTTTATTACCGTTTTATCTGATTACATATGTTTCGGATGTTGTACCATGTTTACGCTCAAACCACCTCGTTACACCTCACATAAATTGTTCTTAGTGTAAGGAAGAAGGATTTTAGATGAAACACGAAAAAAAAGGAAAAGGGAGGGGTTGGGGCAGTTACAATTATTTCTGCTAGTGTTATTAGCGTTTATTAAAATATTTTATGAAACACAATTAAGCTTAGCTACAGCTGTACTGATAGCCTAGAACAAATAAACAAGAAACACAATAGGAAAATACTTAACAAAGCAAATAACACTAGCAAAAATACTTTTAACTGCACCAACAATATCCCAATAATAAACTAATAAACAATGCCTACAAACAGAAGTAGTCTATAAAGCAACAATTGGACCTGCAGAAAACTCAAACGAAAAAAATACTATATTGGCCTGTCAGGCACCTCCTTTAAAGATAGGTTTAGAGTACATAAATGCTCCTTCACAAACCCTAACTACTCTAACAAAACCTCACTAACCTCCAAATATCTAGATCTAACCAAAATTACCTTACACCAACCATTACGTGGAAAATCCTTAAAAAAATAAAAACTGAAATGATACACAAGCAGATCAGCAAGAGTAAAATTCACCCCTACCAGTAAAATCGCCTGTTTTGCGACGGACAGAACGTAGTAGAAGACCACCAGATAAGTTGAATTTGTGATTCTAGAGTTTAGTGAACCTCGATTAAATTTATTTTGCGCATCAGAACTATTAAATTGCACTCCTTGTGTTGGCTGAATTAGTGAGTTTTAACATTGCGCACCTAAACTAATAAACTACATTCCTTGCATTGGTTGTGATCAACGCACCTTCATACGCTAATACTTGAATAAACTTTCCATCCACGGCAGGAACTTTCTAATTTAATGGAGGGGAGAATGTTTTATTGATGTCGTATGGATACGAAATGTCTCAACAACACTCTCCCTGACGAAGTGCTAGATCTATATACTACTCCAGTAGCGTCCGCCATGTTACTTTATAGTGTTGATGTCGGACCCGATGTATCGTTCTTTTGTGCTAATAAAACACTTATTTAAAGGGTATACAATATGTTTTACATACAACAGCTATTGAATAAAAATTATAAATTTGTGATGACAACTTTTAAAAATGACATTCATTTACAGGTTTGTATTTTTCTAATTCTAAATTAAAAAAAAAATTATTGCAAGAAATTATTGGTAGACATATATGTTAATCGATATTCAGGTTAGATTACCGGCGGAATACTGATGAATCGTATCATTTCTGAAATACCAACACAAGAATCAGAGAGACAAAAGTAGACAGAATACGCATAGAAATATAACTCTACAATGTTCAGATGAAATCGTATTTTGAGATTTTAAAACATTCGGAACGTTCCGACTATAAGAAATGTCGAATATGTTTTTCTTTCGATGATTTTATTGTTTTCGTTTATTCCTTCTATTACATTTGTGTTTATTTTTGTACTTTTCGTTTTATCGCCATTTTCATATCGCATTCATCTGGTTTGCCGTGCTGTTCTTTCTTAAATGATGTGCTTTACAAGCTACAATATGTAGCCGCTCGCTATAAGAGATTTATGTTTGACGTCAAGGGGAGAAAAATATTCTCACCGAGAAAATTCCAGAAAAATTGTAGAACGTTCGGTAAAGATATTTTATGTTATTTGCCAAAAGTATAAGCAATTTGGTTGTAGATGTTATTATATAGCTTTAGATTTTGTTGACTATTGTTATCTTGCTATGTTTGCCTTTTGTTATCACTATTACGATATATATATATATATATATATATATATATATATATATATATATATATATATATATAATCAAAGGTAGATAGAGTCTGATATGGTGGTAGTAACACACAATCTTTTATATATTCCTAAATATATACGTGCGTATGTGTACACACACGCACGCACACACAGCCACACACACACACATTATATATATATATATATATATATATATATATATATATATATATATATATATATATATATATAGAAAGAGGTTGGGGAATGGGGTGTCTGCTTGACTAATACCTACATTTATGATAACATAAAGAGAAGGGGTGTATAGTCTTTTCTTTTAACAATATATATATATATATATATATATATATATATACATATATATATATATTGTTAAAAGAAAAGACTATACACACCTTCTCTTTATGTTATCATAAATGTAGGTATTAGTCAAGCAGACACCCCATTCCCCAACCTCTTTCTATTTGACCCACTCAAAGAAAGTAACCGAGACAAGATCCCCCTCCCCATCTCTATCACCTTTCGAGAAGACAGCGAACATGGACGGATGTAAGCCAGACAGAAACCCCAACCAACATCCATCTCAGAAGGGAATGCGTGGAGAAAAAAGTCTGAGTGGTAAATTCATTTGGGTTGCGGACAGCAACGAGAACACTTCGTAATATCAGCGACCCTGACAAAATGGGGAACACCAGCGTAGAAAGACGCACAGGTGATTGAAATACAGCCCACTCAACCAGGATCGGCCGATCGCCATCGGACCGAAAAATGAAATCAACTCAAAGCTTGGATCAACCTTGGCCGGATGTTTTCTTGGAGTTGAATATCCCTCCGATGGGGAATTATATACTGAAAATCACGCGTCAGGACGGAGATGAATATCCCTCAACTGGAGAACTATATACTAAAAATCACGCGTCAAGAATAATATTGAAAAAGAAAACGGTGACGAAGGAAAGAAAGCGTATTTACGTTAACGACGCACGCTTTTCAGGAAGAGATAACAACTAAGCGAGTTAAGTATCCTGAAATTTTTATTCTCCCCAACCCGCTCCCATGCCCTTATGCTCAGATTTCATTTTTCTTATACATAAATTGACTTTTTGACATGTTCAAAGAAAGAAGAAACATATTACTGTCTGATTTCGAACAATAACTGTGACTCGAATTTCTGTTCGTTAAAAAAAGGGTGGAAAGAGACAAAACGTCTCCATGAATACACTTTATTATCGCCCCGTCCCCATCTCGATCCGTAACGTTGTCTGCATCCCCGTTTGCATTATTGTTGTTTTATCTTTTTGCATTCACCTGTATTACACTCATGTAAATAAATTAATGTATTTTTAATATGTGCATACTCGATTGTGTCATCGTGTTTCTTATTGACTTATCCTGATTATTAACTGTGAATGTTATTGGGGTGAGTCATGACGATAATGCTGGTTGGAACTTTGGCAAATGTCACTTGGCTGTAATATTACTACAACCGGCACGCTGCATATCTACTTTTATCTTACAACTGCATTTGGGAGGAGAATTTCCTCTTGAAATTCCTAACTCTGGGCTACCGACACACGGAATTTCCACCCGAGGTCCCAATATATGTCAAACTCCTGGGATAGACCCAAAACCGTTACTATATATATACAGATATATATATATATACATATATATATATATATATATATATATATATATGTATATATATATATATATATATATATATACGAACATATATGTATAATAGCAAACGGAATCCTGAACAGAAGCGTGTACTCTATCCCAACTCTCATCAATTGACCTGAGGTAATCTCGTCAGCATAAGACAAAGCCAAACTCTTTGCCGAGAACTTTGCAGCTAATTGTACCCTTTGCGACCAACGCTACCAACACCCAATATTTCCTCCTGTATAAGAACACACGCTATGTGATATACACATATCTGTATGTGATGTTGCCAAGCTAATCAAAGACCTTGATTCCAGTAAAGCAACAGGCCCTGACGGTAATCCAATTGTTGTACTCAAAAAAAAAAAAAAAAAAAACAGAACTAGCGCCCATACATACAAAACTGATGAAACGTTGTCTTAAGGAGAATAGATCCCCATCACCCTGGGAATTCTCATGAGTATGCTCTGTATTTAAGAATTCAGGTGATCGCACATCCCTCTCTCAGTACAGGCCAATGCTTATTATAGAAAAAGAAAAAAAATAGAAAAGTAAAAAAGAACACGCAGAGTCATGTTTCATAAACGTTTCGTCTTTATCTTGAGACATCCTCTGGATAAATGAGGTTAAGAAAACAAAAACACGAGTACACATATTTGAAAATTTTTCATGTACAAAGTGTTACGCTGTTCTTTTTCCGTTCCTGAAATAGAGCAACGTGTACACATGAAAAATTTTCAAATATTTGTACTTTTTTTTCTTTCTTAATCTCAATCACACAGAGGGTGTCTTGAAATAAAGACCAAACGTTCATAAACACATAACACAGTGCATTCCTTTTTTTCCTCCCTCTCTCTTTCTCTCGCTCTGTCTCTGTCTCTTTCTCTCTCTCTCTCTCTCTCTCTCTCTCTCTATATATATATATATATATATATATATATATATATATATATATATATATATATATATATATACTTCATTTACTCACATAAATTATTATACTTTTCGGGTTATTTAATGCCGAATCCAGTTATTTTGAAATAAAGTGTTAATAGAATAAATATATTTTTTCAAGTCGGTTTCTATTGAACCCATGGTTGGGGCCATAACAGGTACTACCACTCCGGGTCACAGTGGGCTTGGGAGCAATAGCATTTAAAGGGCGGCTCCACACTCCCCAAAGCCCGCAAGCTGGGGACTCACCACTGGATATTGTTTAAGGTCATATCCAGGACCTAAGAATACTTTGATAATGTGTAATAAAATTGTGGGGTCTGCGTTCGCGCCTGGGCCCCATAGAATAGAAATAGGCACAAACTTTAATAAAAACTTTTCATATCTATCTGTGTAAGTATATTCTGATATTTATGTTTCAGTTTGGAGAAATATCGTATAATAAAATTATGAGGGTGTTCTTTTGCGCCTGATATCCATAAAATGGAAATATGTCAGAAAGTTTACCATTTTTTTTTAAATATACATCCGCAGAATATTGTGATAAGTGTTTCAGCGTGAACAGGTATCGTATAATAAATTATGGGGTTTATCTATTTAATTTTTACTTTCATAATATTTTTCTTTGGTTTTGATACCCCCCAAATTCGAAGTTCTCTTTACAAACCTTCCTTTTCATAACCTATCATACATTTACAAATCAGAGTCCATTTTCTCTTAGCGGTTTTTGAATCCAGTCAACGACGGGTACTTTTGCTAGTATATATATATATATATATATATATATATATATATATATATATATATATATATATTAGCAAAGTACCCATCGTTGACTGGGTCCAAAGCAGCCTACAGAAACTGAACTACGATTGATGAAAGTATAATAGGTTATGAAAAGGAGGGGGTTGTGAAGAGATAAGTTTTGATAGTCAAAAATTTTACCCTAAGCAAAATATGATGAACGTAAAGATAATTTTCGCGAAAATATATTTTTTATATCAACTTTGCTACCATCCGTAGCTAAGAGTGACAAACAAAATCATGTTTCCTTACAAAGATAATATTTTATATATATAATAATATAAATATACAAGAAATAAATGTTACTATAGTTAATAAAAGTTACTTTTATAGTAGAAAAGGTCATTGGTTTTATATTTAAGTAGTTTGGACAAAACATTAATTCAGGAACCGGTTTAAAAAATAAAAATGGCAGTGACTTTGAAATGGAGAGTCCCGTTTTCAATTTGAAGGAGGGGCACCTGAGCATTCTGTGTTAACAATTTAAGAGAGTTGTGTCAACGTAAGAAATAGCTATAAACATATTTTTATGTTTTCCGTTATTTTGTGCTTGAGGAATATTCGATTATGGCATGTGTAGTTTATATAAAAATTCATTTAAGTAGTTATCGCCTCAAATTTCGTTTTAATTTCTGTTCGCTGAAATTATTTCAAGTAAAGAGCATTAAAAACTATTTCAAAACAACAAAACACATGAACTGAACTTTTATTGACTATGGTCACATTTAATTCTTTTATATTTATTTTTCAGGTAGTCGTTTGTTGGCTTTTCATCTAAACATTCTTACTAAATAATATCGCGGAAATTTCGAAAAACAAAGAAACAAAAACTGTTTTGAAAAATAATGAAGCTATACTTACTTTAGTAAAATAATCCGAAACAGCAAAATGGGATATAAAACAAGTAAACACGTAATTATTATTTTTTTTTTTTTAAGGCAATGAATCGATATAAATATGAATAAAGAAGAAAATGACGCCCTTTTCAAGCAGAGCAGGTTCGTTTCAGTTTTACAGTATTGAACGGTTAGTATTGCATCGTTGGAATCAGGGCCGTTCTATTGTAATGTAAAGAACACACAGAAAGGGTTGTAATCAACTGAATTCCTTCTAGTACACTGACTAAAAAAGCTTAAACAGATATATAAATAAAAATTAAAAGGTTATGTAAATGGTTTTAAAAAGACACGTAATCATGTGAGCAAGATTTTTTCCTCCTCCTTGGCACGATAACAATTAACGTTCTTATTTTTTATTATTTATTTATTTATCTATTTTCGAAAGAGTGCCACGTGCAAGTGGAGAAGGAATAAAACAGAGTTATGCTATATTTGTGTCAGGAAGGGTCTAAAGTTCCGACTTTTTTTTTGCTTTCACTTTAATAAGACAGTGAATTTATGAGGTAAATTTATTCGGCACAATATGATTCCACTAAAAAAATATAAGTAAAAGCTTACGTAAATTAAGATTAAAGTTAAGGACCCTCACCCCTTTTAAAAAACCTTGTTACACTGTGTGACATATTTACATTCTATGGAGGTCAGGCGCGAACGAACACACAATAATTTTATGATACCATATTTCTTCAAACTGAAAAATAATTATCAAAGTATACTTACGCAAATAGATATGAAAAGTATTTGTTAAAGTGTGGGCAATATTTCCGTGGAGTACAGGCGCGGAGGCAGACTCAAAAATTTTATTATACCATCCCTATTTAAGTTGAAACATACTTATCAAAGTATTCTTATGTACATCTATATCAAAATCCCTTGTAAACGTTTTTTTTTTGTTAATTTTTATTTCCATAGTTTGGGGGCCAGGCGCAAATTTTTATGAACCACCGTTCTGCCAGATCAAACATTCTAATTCCTGTTCCTCGATACATCTTCAATCATTATATGTAATCTGTTTTTTTTTAAATAGTCAATGATATAGCAACCTATTCGTGACCAGAGACGCACACACACAGGTGTTTAGCTTTATATATATATATATATATATATATATATATATATATATATATATATTATTTTAAAAATGTAATTATCCACTGACACGTGTTTCGTCGTCTACGTATATATATATATATATATATATATATATATATATATATATATACGTGTTGGACGGCACAAAATCAATATATATATTATGTTGACGTATTCAAACGGCACCAAGATTAACGTGTATTACTCCGCCTTATCGAACGTCACCAGACTAAACACAATCTATACTTGGGAATAGTGTAGATGTGTATATCCGATTCAGATATTTTACTAGTAAAACATACTCGTATATATAATCACGTGTGTATATAAGTATTTACGCCTCTGACATATTTGTGTTGCAGTGTCGTCTTTTTCAGTATACGTGTATAAAAGACAGTTAACAAATATTAATTTGGGGACTAACTTTTTTCGTCTGATGCTCATTTTCTCTGATGACACCCTTCTCATCACACGGGCTTAAACAAAGAATCATTACCTCGGGGAGAGACAAATACAACATCTCCAGTTACAAATAATATACATTTTTTTTTGGTTCATTCACGTTGAGTGTTAAGTCCATTGACATTTTTTCAAACGCTTCTTTTCTATCCAATTCTTATTGCTTGTTCTCGATTCAGCAATCCGGCAATTTGTCCCGCTCGAATCTCAGATACTAAATGACTAAACACCCGATGATCTGACTGTAACGTCATACGCCAAATAACACGTATCCTTAACTCATCAGTTGTCAGCTCTCAAATTCCAATCTACTGTTTATCTATTTCTCTCAGTTAAAATTCACAAACTATAAATATTGTATTTTTGAATGTTTTTAGAAAAAATGTTGAATCTTGTGAATATTTATACGTATTTTTCCAAAATATAATTCTTAATATAACAAATAATGTTTTGGTCTTACCCTGGCGATCGACGAAGAGCTCAGACCAGCCCTATATTACAGTATACTAGAGAGAAAAATCAATTAATGTAGAATATCTCGTCATAAAAAGAAACTAAACACAGAAACCGCCTTCAGATGTTCATTAATATGAAGTTTAGAAAATTTACAAAAAAAAAACACAGAACATATTAAAACTTATCGATCCCGTTATTATATATGAGAGGAGATTTGAAACGGGTGCATTACAGCGAACATAGCAGAATAGGGCTAGAGTGAATCAGGGAGATAGATCTGTACTATTAATTTATCGGGAGCGTCATGTTTGGGATGTTGAACTATTCAAAAGAAAATCGTATCTCAACCTATGCTGAGCTAGACTGTTTAAAGAAACGGTGCTTTAAACAATAGTTTTACAGACAAAGCCAAAGAAGCAACAGACCACCACGTATGTGCTGGAAATGTTGGAGACAGAAGAAATTAACACAGTACTAGACCACAACTATATCAAAGCTGATAGAAGACAAAGAAGGATTAAAAACGTGTCGGATTGAAGAAAACCTTATTTTCCCGAGAGATTTCCATCTGCGACTCTAATTGTAAAAATAACAAGAGAAATAGTGTTTGTCTCTGCCATTTCAACGCGTGAATGAACATGGCGAATTCCTCTTTATCTTTAGTGCCAAATTAAACAAGTACAACTTCAAAGAAGTGAATCAGGATTATGTTTCATCTTCTTTGAAAAAATACCCTTTGATCCAAATCACAAAGAAATATATTCTTAAAGGATATTTAAACGTGTTATCTCTGTTCCTGACGACGGATTAGCACCGAATTGTTGCGTATTGAAGAAAATAAAATGTGAGAAATTCACCAGGAAAACACAATCTCTTTCATAAGAACTACTCTATAACATGTGTCTTAAATCTACACCACCCCATATATAATTCTAAGGAATATTTACCCATCACCTTGCATGATGCATGATATGTTACGAATGAAGCGCTATAGGGAAAATGAGTAATCAGTAGAGTTTTTCCACAGAAAAAAAACAACAAAAAAAGACATTTAATTTGTCTCACTCTTTTGTATCAAAATAAGTGTTAGTTTACTTTATAATAATTCCTTTGCCATTCACCAATCAGGCGGCCATTACGGAAGATGTTCCGAATTTATGTTTCAACATTCGTCATGATGGAAATATCTACACAATGTTATTTTCTATTAAATATCTAATAAAATATCTCCTGCAAGTTGTCATTTTTCAACTTATACACATTCCTTACCACGTGCATTCAAAATGCAAGCGTTCTCATATTATCATATCTGTTTAATTGTATTATGTATGTATGTATGTATGTATGTATGTATGTATATCTGTCAGGTCATGTCATATGCTACTGGTACCATGTAACCCAGTACTACCTGCCTCATGGTCGGGTCACCGGCGACTAAACTGGTTCCCCCACCAGACTTGTTTGGTGAGGAGGGCGGCTAGTCTCCCTGAAGGATTAAAAACAAGACCTTCCAAAGGGCGAATGAACTCTTTTTCTGGATCAACGGCCAAATAGCACCGTGTATATTTGTGTGTGTGTATATGTGTATTGGGGTGGAGAGGGCTCCCGTAAGCCGTGGTGAAGGCAACCTTTCTAGGAGAAGCAAATCTCTGATTTAAAAAAAAACATAAAGCGGTAGACCAGTATCCGCATTAAGCTGGTCTGCAGTGTAATTTACTGCTGGCTATCTTGCTCTTGCTTGTTGCTGGATCTCAACATTTTGAACCGAGAGAGAGACTTAGCTGTCGTACAAAGCTAAGACTCTGTAACATCATCTTTGTATATATACTACCTCAGGCATTTGGGCTCATGGATTTTAAATGTCGGAGGGAGTGGCACTCGTCTGACAAGACGTTGCAATCATCATGTATATCTACCTACAACTTTCGACAGAGGCGACAGATTTTATCGCGGTCGATATCGTTTTGAAACTTGCCCCTTCAAACGACAAATATCGAAAAAGAGGCTAAACATATACATTTCTTAATCCTCAACAGGGATTTTCTACAGGAAGGGGCCGCTTTTTTCTTCGATATTTTCGAAAGGCATTCCCTCTTTTCGATTGGCGTACCTTAATTTAAAGCATCGTAACGTCTGGACTTGCAACGGACGTAACAGCAAAAACCTAGCGTTTCCCCCCTTCTTTTCCTCCTTCGCAGTACAGTTTCGAGCCTGTCTGCCTACTACCACATTTTGTGGTTGCTAAACACACACCTCCAAACACCTTGGAAAGACCCGAGCACCCAGACAACACAAGCTGCATAGTAGGTCAACAAACTGATTACTGTCTAGAATGGGTTAGCGCTTATTTCTTATGCATTTTTAATTACGTTAATTCAGTTAAAATAATACAACGTGGTATTTTCCGGTCTACGTTTACTGATTTTTTTTTTATTCTTCGATTTCCTTTCTTTAACAATGTAAATTTATTTTAGATTTTATTTATTATTTAAATTCATTTTTTCAATTACTACGATTTTCTTCCAAGCAATTAAAAATTGCACATAACTTATGGGATGTGCATTGATGCGACGATTCTAAAAAGTTGTTATAAAATGATAAGTATATTCAGTTTTAAAAATATTGATGAAACACAATAGAATGTAAAATATATTTAGATATAGTTGAGTAAAAAAACGGAATATTTAACAGCAAATTTATTCTGTTTGTATACGAATTACGAGAAAGAAAAAGAAATTTACAGCGAGCTTAGCGAAACATGGACTTTATTGAATCGAATACATGAATCATAACAGTGGTTGTAATTTTTCTTTTAAATTTGTACCGCCTCGAATGCTAAGAGATCTTGGTCTATGTTTTAGGATAGTGAACTCTTTAGAGAACATCGAGAGCAGCGAGTAGATTGATAACGAAATATGCGTCGCTGATCGACGTGAAAAGCAGTGGTTCAAACTATGATGATTGATGATTTTGACCGTTTATAGAGGGATAGAAATACATAATAGATTGATTAATTAAAAATTTATATAAACATAATTTAGTAAAAAGTATTACAATGCCAATCAGAGATGTATGCGTTAATTTCCTTCTTCTACGTCTATAAAATTAGTTGGGGGAAGAATGTATTTAATTCAATAATCTTTTACCGATCTAAACACTATTCTAACATTCATTAACATTTCAAATCATATTTACATAACCAATTTGGATATTTATATTGAGTAATAACTGCATATTATAACAATACCACAAACATTCGCGATTAATATGTTCCTTATTTCTTTTCCTCTTGCCTTGAGCGCAATATATTGAAATAACGACATTGTTATGTTGCGGAGTTCTAGAATAAAATTTTAACCTGTGATCAGTAATATTTACATTATTTTCAGTTAAACTGAATGGTTCATTCGTAGAGGATACACTTGGGTTTGATAAGATTTAGTAGTGATTCGCACTTCAAATCAAATATATATATATATATATATATATATATATATATATGTAATCTACTGCTAAATAGGATGATCAGACGCATGTAAATATGCGAGGTTTACTAAACCTTCCTCATATATCCGACTACATAAAACCATGCAGTTAACATCACGTGGACATAATTCATTGAACATTCTTCCACTCTACATCATGGCGAAGAAAAAGAGAAAAATATATAGATTGACAAAGGAGAATATCTCCGAAATATATTTCTTAATAAGTAAACACTCGTTTATTTTATTAAAACTTTCGCTTTGCAGTAATCTGGCGTCAATCGTGTTCAATACGTATCTCATTTTATATATATATATATATATATATATGTATATATATATATATATATGTGTGTGTATGTGTGTGTGTGTGTGTGTGTGGGTATGTATATATAAGCCTGATATGTCTTTAAAGCAAGTAAGTTGCAACATCAGCTTGGCTTACACTTGTGACTTGTGTAATATCGACTTCGCCATCTAGCGGAAATAATGTCTTAGTCTGTATATTCTCCTTTCATAGACAAACCTTCCTCTCAATTTTATAGCTCTTATTATAAATCTGCCTACTTTATCCCTGTCCTATTTTGTGCATAATATGAAGCATAAATGAACATACTTTACTTTTATAACCGCCATTTATATTTGACACCCCTCATGAGATTGCTTCCATGGGAGCAACTAGTGCATATTTTTAAAACAAACATCGATACACACTTTCCATAAACAATCTCTATAATTCTTGATGCGTTATTCGATATTAAATTCACTTAGATAACTTATCAGGAACTGAAATAGTTATACAAATTTTACTACTTGTTCCCAAATTTTAAAATAGAAATAAAAAAACTACAAAAAAGTTTCCGCACGATCATTTGTATGAACCAATTATTTTACTTAGAAACATCATATGAATGTGTGTGCTGCTTTAACAACTGAAAAAGAAGAAAATTTAGCAGCATATTTTAAGTATGTTTGTATTGTTTAACAAAATAAACTATTCTCTCTTAATTATCGATTTTACCGAAGTAAGCCATAATAGCCAAACATAAAGAACGATTTAAAACGATTAAGGTATGAATTAATCGGCAAAGACTATGGTTCTGGGTTAGAAATTTTCCATGATAAGCAACACTGACGAGCATTTGTTATAGTAAAACGTTCCTACATTACAGTTAAATAATGCTTTACATAAACAATAAGAGTAGTAACTCTCTCGGAAGAGAATTACATAAGCCGTCATTATCGTATAAAAAACAACAGAATTGCACTATATATATATATATATATATATATATACATAATTATTTCAACTGCCAGACACCATTACAGACGGCAAGAGTCACGAAAGCCAACAAACCGGAAGTCCGACTCGAGTGTCACCCTTATTTGGGGATCATCAGTTAGACACATCTGAACTCAGGATATGAAACCCGATCCTTTTGCATGCGAGGCAAGCACTCTACCAATAGAGCAAATGCGATGCACACAAGAAATTCTTATTATCATAGATCAAGCAAACCGCAGGGACATCCGATAGTGGAATGCACGTACCTTCGTCTCCAGCAAAGGATGTGATCATCGCAATCAGCCTTAACCCAGGTCGATATCTCGCTAGTAGGAATTCATACTCGCTAGGGATGTCATTACGACAAGCCTATCCTAATAAGTATTTTTAGAATGTGTTAGAGAATATATAATTATTTCCACTGCCAGACAACATTGCAACCAGCAGGAGCTACAAAGGCCAACAAATCGGAAGCCCTAGACTCGAGTTTCGCCCTCATTTGGGCTAATCAGTTCGTCACATCCGAACTCAGGATTCGAAACCGGAGCGTCTATCATTCGAGGAAAGCACTCTACTAACAGAGAAAACGCGCCGCACACAAGAAAGTCTCATTAACTATCATAAATCAAGCAAACCGCAAGGAGATATATATATATATATATATATATATATATATATATATATATATATATATATAGCTATAAGGTATGCTTAATATAATCGTGCACATGTTCTATAATGGATAGATTTTCATTGAGCGTGACATTTAATTACTGAGTATGCATAATACTTTATATTCCGAGAAGTATTTTTCGAGTAATTCTTGATTGACTAATTTATACTCATTGGATTCACAACCGCTCTACATCCTCAAGTTAGTAAAATTCAATTTTCTAGATAGTAATGGGTTTGGCCAGAGTTTTGATATTGTATTTGTTTTTCATACATGAGGAAGCATATAAGCGCACAGGAGAATACTATACTGAGGTAAACAAAACCATCATTTGCTTATAATAACGAAAAACCATCATTTGCTTATATAACAGAAATAATCCATTGTCTGAAAAGGAAATTGTCCAAAGTTATCTTGACACATGATACATTGCATAAATTTGGCGTATACTATATGGACATTCAGACAGATGTTCTCAATAAGAATTTATTTAGAAAGGTAAAATGTCACGCATTCTCATGCTTAACTCTGGCTCAAAAGCCGGTATATTTTTACAAGTAGACGCATGAGATTACTTATTCTTTTCTCTTTATTGAGTAGAATCGACACAGGATTCAGAACGCACTATATGGGGGTTTATATGTCACGGATTCATATTTTAGCTCAGTTAAAGAAAAACGGTGCTTTTTGAGAGTCGTAAGCACCGACTAATGCATAGAAGGATTGTCTTAAAAAATTTCTGTCGAGTACAGCTTTCGATTTTAGCTCAAATATCGTTCGATTACGCCTTTCCTTTAATAACACACTATATCGTTATAATCTCTCTTTTTTGCACTTCTGGAATCGGAAAGCTAAGCGGATTGGAGAAAAGAGAAAAGTAGGGCGTTAGAAAGATGCATGATGGTTCTCTGTATGAGCGGCCTCTGGCTATCGGATAAGTTTTTAGGCGATTGTAAGTGTTATCGTCTGACTGACTGGTCAATTTAAAAAGGAGCTTGTCCGGCCCGTCTGTAATATTATTAGGTTGGTGAAAAAATGATGTCGTTTTATCAGATATATATACGTCAGAAAATTACATTATTTTAACACCGACCTTTTATATCACCATAAGTGTACGTTATAATGTTAATAAAAACATATTTGGTGCAAAAAGCATGCATGTATGTTTATTTATTTAAGTTGATGCGACTAGATGTGTTCCTGCCTTTAAACATTGGAGATGTTACAGCCAATATACTCTGACTAATACATATAATTCATTTCTCAACTTCTAAAACTATATACATATCTATCTATGTATCTCTCTTTATGTGTACGTATATGACTACGAAAAAGGAAAAAGAATTGACAAATACGTACACACAAGCGAACATTATATTTGTATGTGTGTGTTCGTTTGTGTAAGTATTTATCCGTTATTGTTTTTATTTTTGTTACTGTTTAATTTTTAAAAGCGGCAACACTCATATAATTGTGTTTTGTTGCTAGAACGTATATTTCATTCATCGAATTGTCTGACAGGCAGAAATAAATGTTTGCTAATCGACTTACCGAAGCCAAGAAAGCTTATTAGGTTTCAGAAAATAGCGAAAAACAGTTGTTATTTTTTTTGTGTGTGTTCTTAACCTATAAAAGATTAGTTTTATTTTCTATTCATCTTTGCCTCGCAAGACTCGTCCCGGTTGATGTGAGAAAAGCTGATTTAATTAAACCGAATCGACTGTGGCTTTCAGAAGTCCAAAGGTGATTCCGTGAGCAATAACTTGAAGTATTCGCAATAACCATGCGACTTCGACTTTGTGGAACTTTAACAAATCCATAGCAATGCAAGGACCCCCACCACTTTCGCTTTGCTGCTTCTTCTTAATCTTTTACAATGGAAATGAAATGACCTTTGTATTGCCAGAGGAAAAGTTAGCAAAAAATGTTTTAGTACATGCTACAGTCTGTTATAATTCAACGTCTATAAACAGTGTATAATTCGATTATCATATTACCCACAGTCGCACACACATACGCACATACGACCATATATAAATATGAATAAAAACTGTAGAGATATTGGACACATCGTTTTATGTGAATTTTTTATAGACATTGAAAAGCTACATTTTTCATGTCTTTTTAAAGAAATTTTCACACTCAAAATATCTTCATCGCGTCTTGATATTTGGTTTTAAATGACGTATGCAACACGTGGATGAGTGATATGGGTGCGCGTCTTAAGTATAGTATTTCGTATTTGAATTATATTACAGAAAACAGAACACCACATGACTTTGCATTTTTCTTGAGACTTTTGTTCTCTAATATAAAGAATGCAGCCGAGAACATCCAGGTTTCAGAAGTACACCGTACGTCATTTCTTGTAATAGTCAGTACATGGAGGTATCGACCGTAAATTACTATTTTATTCATGATATTTGATCAAGATTCATTTGCGGGGTCAACTGTCTTTGTCTCAGTTATACAGATAAACTCTTGTACAGAGAAACCGTAAAAAACATGACAATTGTATCTGGTTGCTAAACCAACTCTGTCTATCTTAATCATCCGCACTTTTACAGTACACGCACACACACACATAAATACACACACACTCACACCCACACCTACACCCAACGCACACAGACACACACACACACACAAACATATATATATATATATATATATATATATATATGTTTGTGTGTGTATTTAAACATATATTGTTAAACGGATAATTTTTGTTTTACGATTTTCATTTGATTATTTCAATTAACGTATTATTGTTTCTGTAGTACTAGTTTGGGTTCCTGGAATTGCCTGGGTGTTTTGGGTGTGTGTTGAGCATAAAAAATGATAGTAGGCAGGGTCAAACACGTGAGGCGAAGGTGAAAAGAAAGTCAAAGAAAATCTAACGTCTTACCGCTACTCCTTGACGCGACGGAATGTTCAGAACGGAAACATCAGGTAAATACAATCCGACAGATACAATGGCTTGCAAAAGTGCCTCACAAAAATCCACCTCATCCTTGTAGAAACTGACAAAACTGTGGAGAAATTATTTTTTTAGTCAATTTTTCGATATTTATCGTCCGAAAAGTTGAGTTTTGAAATGATAGCGAAAAGTCGAAATATTTGGGCCGACATACAAACATGCATACATACATACATACATACATACATACATGCATACATACATACATACAAACATGCATACACACATACATGCATTTAAACAGATAGGTGATATTTATATTATAGAATATCAAATATTTGTAAGTAGCACCCATATGTTATGTGTTGTTGCATTGTTCCCGCTGAAACATCAACTGTTTCAGGCAGTTTTGTATCTGCTGCATTAAAAAAAAGTGTAGCTATTTATGGAAAAGTACGTTTGATATGACGTGTGTCCTATGTAAGGCGTATCAAATTCGATGTACAATATTAAAAGGTGTATGGCAATATTTAAACGTGTGCTACAATAAAGATATAAAATTCAAAATTTACAATTCATTTCTTCCTTTCTCTCGCTTTCCCTTTGGGAAAATGTCTCTTCAACAATTCCATTAAAAATAGTTAAGTTGTTTATCCCCGAACGCATTATCCCGACAAATAATACTCGGCATTTCATATTCCAGTTTTATGTTAACAGCTTAAAAACATGGTTGCCAACACTAAGAATTTATGAAAATTATAAGGGAAAACATAAATAAATCACATATGATCCCGATGTCAAACGATTTCAACGATAAATGATATTATCTCCAAATCCATTCGATATTTATTAGTGTCTAGTTGCATAATAAAGATAAATATGTCCAAAAAGAGAGAACTGTGAAAAATTGTAAATTTTATCATATTGTAATTTCAATGACTGTTCAAATATTTTACATACATTCGAAAGGATGCACCTTAAACACGAGATCAAGTCCCCTAAACGACCTTAACTATAAATCGCGAAAATTTATAAAAGTCAGCAAAACTCACACCCGTCTGATCACGACTGAGGTTTCAGTTTAAAGCGCTAGAGAAAACAATGCAACAACGCATAACATATGGATCTTACATATAACCACTTGAAAATACTACTAAAAGATTAATACGTAAATGGGAAAAAATTAAATAGGAAATTCATGAAACAGAAAGTCTTCCTGCTTTTCAACAATATAGCTTTAAATGAAAACTTGCTGCCTTAATATGTACAATGTAAATTGATAAATAAAATGAAGCGAATACATAAGACATTCAATTTTAAAGCTGTAAATGAGAATTTACAATAATTTATGATTCATCAAGGAATGAATGATATAGTTTTACTACAGTTTATAATCATACGTACACATGTGTATTGATTTAAAGTATATTTGCAATGAATTCTAAGCTCAATGAAGATAAAAGTAGGAAAAAGTGTTAAAATGCAAGGAAATGATTATTGATTAGATGGAGAGTTGCAATAGAACTAGTCTAATAGTAGATGTAATAGTCCAATTTATTTATCACTTAACATTTTTCGAATACGAAGAAAATTGCGATACAAATTGTTTTTACTGTAAAAGACACTTAGTGTAAATGATTACTGACCTCACACAATAAAGTGCAAAAAATTAGTTTCTATTGACCGTAAAAATTAAATGAATTATCTTAAAACTCTTAAAGACAGAAAATTACAAAATTTAAGGATGCGCCAGACTTTCTATTTAGAAAAAAATAAAACTAATTGCTGCTTGTAAAATGTGCAAATGATATAGAATTGAGGCAGAGAGTAGGAAGGAAACATTGGCTACTAGATTGAACGATGTTTACGGAAAAAATCAAATGGTATATGTCGCTAAATTCTATTTCCGTTAAGCCACGGTGTAGATAAATACACAGACACATATATGCACATACGTACCAGTTAGTATTTTAAATGTTGCTAATTTAAACAGAACTGAGAGAGAAAAAATAACGAAATATTAATGTTTTCTTATGACATTAAAACTGGAATCTTAGGAGGATTGCTATTTTATCGAACATTTAGGAGCAATAGGGCTCAGGAAACCCTCGACACCATATCAAGCGCTACGGTTTCGTAATAAAATAAAGGAACAGAAATACAATATGCCAACAAATGGATAAATGTGAGTGTATTTTACATACTTAATAATTAAACATCCCAAAATGATTAACTAAAGTAATTGAAGGGTCTAACACTCTTTAAATCGGAATGTAAATATATATCTACGGGAAGTATTATCGTGAAGCAACGTTGCATGAGGACGTCGACCTATAACTGATCCCAAACGATAACTAATTACTCTAATTTTCGAGATAGAATACTACTCTAGGCGAAAAGATGATATTATCTACCCTTTTGCATGTATATGGTCTTGATAACCTATCTCTATCACGAAGCCTACAACCTATAAAATATATTAATACTCCAGTATAAAGGAAAAGAAAAATAACCTAAATGAAAAATGACAAGAATTGAAATAAAGTTTATATATAAATTTGAAAATCTTTGGCGATGTAATTACTTCAGACACCGCGATAGGGTGGAAAATATCTTCCAGCATAACCGTTTTATTTATACCATGTAAATAGGATTCTATATCTATTCACTGGCTGTTAATTTAAACGTATGGATACATATTTTATATAAAAAAACAAGATAAAAGAAAAAGAAAGACTTTAAAAACGAGAAAGAAATGACCGGATAAAAAAAGCGAGAAGTAAAATAAATAAATCAATAAATAGAACACTCAAATAGAAAAAATGTAGTTAGCACGAGAAAAGTAAAAACAAACAACCATAAAAAAGATTAGGAAGTTAACACCGATGATGACATGATATTAAGTCGGACCAAAACTAGAACTTGGTCCAATAAACAACCGCCATGTTAAAATAATACAAATACCGCCCGCTGCTACAGCTTTACCAAATGAAATCGTATGTCCATCATCTTTCACTCAGCCCTTGATTCTTTCCCCTTTCTTTACCCCACCTCCCTCTTAAGCTCTAATACTATAAAACAGCAGCTAGTTTCTTCAAAAGCGAATACATCACCTGACTATCTAATAAAAAAACAATTTAATCTTGACTCCCTATTTAATATCCTCCTATTTTTTGCTGAAGTGGTTCTTCAATAATGAGTCCACTGAAATATGTATGCACATATGTAACAAGCATTATTTGTATAATAAACAAACTACATATATATATATATATATAATACAATGAAGTTTTATAAGAATATATATCTTTATTAAAGCTAATATATTCATGCAGAGAACACTACATACTGTTAACAATTGAAATAAAAATATATAATAGAATATTAAGAATAAATTCACTAATAACGTTAGTGTATCCTCAGATCAATAAGGGAAGGTAATATAAATAGAACTCCTCAAGTCCATTCATTTCGAAAATCAATGCATTTCTATCTGAGGAGGAAATGAACTATTATTATATAAAATGTAAAATCTTGTAGAACATTTACCTTGAAAATAAATAAACTTTATAATAAGTAAGATTAATGGAGATATATTATATTATTATTAAATACTTTGAAATCTGAAAAAGTATAATAGTTTAACTGGAGAGAAACAGTGCAGCATATAGGAATAAGAAGGAAAATAAGAGAATGATATATTTATATATATATATAATATATATATATATATATACATACATATATATATATATGCAAAGAGAAAGAGAGAGATAGATCGAAATAGAGAACGAGAGTAAGAAAGAGAGATAGATAGAAATGGAACAAACCAAGTAATATGTTCATCAACGTTTTTTCTTTATTTCGAGAATACCTCGAGACGATTGAAATATAGAAAACAACCCCCGAATACAAATATTTGAAACTATATTTTTGATGTAATGATATGTATAGAAAGAAGTAGATGAGACAGAAAAGAAAAACAAATATAAGTTAGAGAAATACATAAAAGGAGAAAAATTAATTTTAATGTTTGAAATCATCCGAATGTGTAGAAAGAAAATCCAAAGTTTCGGTAATCTATATAAATCCTTAATATGCTCACAAAATTAAAATAGCATCAAACTGTCATGGGGTAATATGATTTTACTTTAGTAATACTTCTTTATTCATCTGATTATGTTATATTTAACTATCTTACATATATGGGGTCCCGATTTCGAATCCTGCTAGATTCAGCCAATCTGATGAGTCGTAGACGAAGGAACACTGATCTGTGAATATATTTTAAGCATTATATATATATATATATATATATATATATATATTGTGTGTGTGCGTGTGTGTAGATTCATACAAATTACTAAATAACATAGAATAGTTAGTTGTGTGGGTAAGATATGAGAAAAGTATATATGCTGCATCTATTTACATGTTTGGTCTACGTTCTTTTTTTATTTAATCGACAATTATTTCTATACACGTTGCTAACGTCCTGGCGTTGTATAACCTCATTTTGTATAATCATCGTCGGCCAATTGACAAGAACATCTGGCAGACGTAAAACTTTCGAGCAAACATATCAATCTCCAATAAGCTATAAACAGAGAAACCTACAAATCAAAATATACGTTTTCATATCTTATTTGTCAACGAAGAATCTGATCTATTAATCTGTACGTCAATCACTGAGAAAAAACCCGTGGTAGTTGTTTTGTTTATTTTCTCTCATTAACCGTTTATCTGTAAATGTCTTAAGCTATTGCATGAGACCGTTTTTACACGAGGAGAGGCAATTTAAAAATATATATATTTTCTCTTTTCATAAAATGAATTATAAACAAGAAATGCTAAAGTAAAATTTAAGTAATATAAAATATATAAAATAGCATTGCCCTCATTTTCCTTACTATTAAAATATAAAAAAAAAAGTTAAGAAGGTCATTAGTTTGTGAAATTTAATAGAAACGGTTATGACGTCACGTGCTTAAACTAAAAAGTTAGATAATGAAGGGCAGTCTATTTTGAGCATGCAGCTGATAGTATTGAAAGCGTTTTAACATCTCACTTTACAAAAAATATATAATAATAATTTTAGTTATTCGTTGGAAAAATTATTTTTGCAGTAAGACATGTAATCTTCTGTAATCGCTGAACTTTCTGTTTTCAGGAATGACTAGTTGATTACCAGGATACACTGTTCCGGGTATTGAAAAAATACAGTATTTTAAATCAGGGCTCGCGGCAGTGTTGATTAAACATCAAACCCTCAAATAAAGAAGTAAAATGTTAGGGAAAATATATAAAGCTTGCATTTATATTTGATCCAGAAAAATGAGGCTAGAATATTCATATTAGGAATTTTTCTGACGTATAACATTCGTCATTTTCCACGAAATACAAACATGTATTTCAAAAATCTACATCATTGATATTATTCAAACGGATCGACTACACATGATTATCATCGACTTCTTTGTTATTATTATTCTATTTATATATTCACAGTTTTAGTTGATTAAAAATCTCTTTATATTTATTAGCTTATTTAAGAATATATTAAAAGCAATATTATAAATATATACATAAGATTGTTAGCATTATGCATAGCTTATATAGCTATGCATAACATAGCAGTGTTAGTTTCCACTTTAATATAATTTGATTAGTTTTATACGGTTTAAAAGCACAAATCTTAGGAACCAATGTTTTACTTAACTGTTTAAATATTTTTTTTTATCATTAACATGTTTAACAATGTTATAACTAAGCTAGAGACTAATGGGATACATTATTTTAATTTTAAAGTATACACATATATAGATATAATATACAAGTGTACGCTTAAAGCCGATCATTTGCTATGTAAAATTGATTAAAGCAGATGTATTAATGCACTAAGTGTTGGATATAGGATAAACTTCATAATAGTTTAGTATTTTACATATTAATTAAAAACACGCATTTCTGTTTATTAATTACTATCGAGCTTGCCCGGGCCTATTAAGGTGTGTGCTTGTGGGTGTAGGTGTTAATGAAAACAAAATGGAAAATAAAGAATAAGCGAACGTAATAACCCTGTTATAATGTTTTAAAAACATCGCGTCTATGACCCCGTGAGCGCAAATAGGTCGTTTTTTTTTTGTCTTTAAACTAATTCAAGAAAGGTTTTTGCGCGTGGGTTTATGGCTAAATTGACATGAAGGAATGACAGTTTGCTACCCGTCTCTGTAGGAAAGTGCCCAGTAAAGGCCGAAAAAATTAATGTTTGTAGCCAATCTTTCGATATTTGTCGTCTGAAGGGTCGAGCTTAAAAATAATACAAATCTCGTGGACATCCGTCGCCTGGGTCGAACATGTATGCAAGCTATACAAACATACATACACACATTAAAGCAGATATTTGTCCTTTATGTTATAGATTATTTTTATGACTCGCTATTGAATGATTACATTTTTTGTAATACTCATATATATATATATATATATATATATATATATATATATATATATATATATATATATCTTTTATTTATAATAGAAAGCTGAACTTGTGTGTATGTGTGTTTGGTCACGAATAGGTTCATATATGTTTGACTATTTTAAAAGACTGATTACATATAATGATAGAGGAGTTATCGGGGATCAGGAATGGGTATGTTAGATCTGGCAGAACAGTGGTTTATAAAAATTCTGGGGTCTGCGTCCGAGCCTGGCCCACAAAGTATGGAATATGTAAAAAAAAAAAAAAACGTTTACAAACGTTTTTGATATAGATGTACATGGGAATACTTTCATAAGTATGTTTGAACTTAAATAGGGATGGTATAATAAAATCTGGGGTCTGCGTTTGCGCCTGTACTCCATGGAAATATCATACAAATTTTAACAAAGACTTTTCATTTCAATTTGCGTATGTATACTTTGATAATTATGTTTCAGTTTGAAGAAATATGGTATCATAAAATTATTGGGTGTTCGTTCGCGCCTGACCTCCATAGAATGTAAATATATCACAAAGTTTTACAAGTTTTTTTTTAAAGGAGGTGAGGGTCCACGATAACACCTTAACTTTAATCTTAATTCACGTTATTTTTAGTTGAATCACATTGTGTCGAATAAATTTACCTCATAAATTCACTTTCTTATTAAAGTGAAAGCCAAAACAAAAGTCGGAACTTTAGACAATTCTCGACACAAATTTTACATAACTCTGTTTTTCTCTTTCCACTTGCACGTGGTTTCGAAAATAGATAAATAAATAAATAATGAAATATAAGAACGTTAATTCTTATCGTGTCAAAAGAAGGAAAATCCTGCTCACGTGATTACGTGTCTCTTTAAAAACATTTACATAACCTTTTTATTTATATATCTGTTTACGCTTTTTTGTCAGGGTACTAGTATAAATTCAATTGATTACACCCCTTTCTGCGTGTTCTTTATATTCCAATAGTACAAACCTGAATCCGACGGCGCAATACTACACCGTTCAATACTGTAAAACTGAAACGAAGTTATTCTGCTTGAAAAGTGCGCCATTTTCTTCTTATTCATGTTTATATCGATTCTTTGCTTAAAAAAAAAATACGTGTTTACTTTTTTTAATATCCGCTTTTGCTGTGTCGGATTATTTTTCTAAAGTAAGTATAGCTTCATTATTTTTCAAAACTGTTTTTGTTTCTTTGTTTTTCGATATTTTTTCGATATTATTTAGTAAGAGTGTTTAGCAGAAAAGCCAACAAACGAATACCCGAAAAATAGATATAAAATTATAAATGTTACCATAGTTAATAAAAGTTCAGTTCATGTTGTTTTTGTTTTGAAATAGTTTTTTAATGCTATTTACATGACATAATTTCAGAGAAACGAAATTAAAACGAAATTTTAGGCGATAACTACTTAAATGAATTTTTATATAAACTACACATGCCTTAATCGAATATTCTCAAGCACAAAATAACGGAAAACATAAAAATATGGTTATAAATATTCTTACGTTGACGGAACTCTCTTAAACTGTTAACACAGAATGCTCATGTGCCATCCATCAAATTGAAAACAGGGGCTCTCCATTTCATGGTCGCTACCATTTTGATTTTTTTTTCAAACCGGTTCCTGAATTAGAAACAAAAATTGGCAAACTACTTAAAAATACAAACCAATGGACTTTTCTATCATAAAAGTAACTTTTATTGACTATGGTAACATTTATTTCTTGTATATTTATATTAAAATACTAGTTGTACCCTGCCACGCGTTGCTGTGGCTCAATTTGGTGTAATGGAAAATTCTAATAAAAAGAGAAAATGCATGGTTCTTATATGCTTAGTACAGCAATCCACACCAAAAAGATAAAAAACAAGCAGAAGATGAAAAAAAAAATCATACTCTTGCAGAATTGGATCCTGATCCTCAGGGTTACCGTCAATCATGGCTTGGGCTCGACCAACAATCAGTGGATAAAGCTAAACATAGCAAAAATGGTGAAACGCTAATTTTTTTTTGTTTTCTGTATACAAAAATGTGAGTTAGTAATTGATATTTGAGTGATAAGGGGGTTACTATGCACAGATTTGAAGAAGTTGTCCCAAAACAAATAAATGAAAGCAAAGGTAAGATAAGTTATGTTTCTACCTAACTGAATAATTGTTTAGTGTTTTGATGTAATGTAAAATGTTTAATCGATTCGAAAAAAAGAAATGGTTGCAGACTCTGTTGAATACGTTAAGTTTGGGAAAGTAAGTTGAAAACTAAAAACTATACAATACAGTGTCAACACCCCACAAAATATGTTACCATTGCATAGGCTGACATAATCGGTGGGTTTTTGACAGTATTTTGTATAGGTTTTTAGTTTTAACTCACTTTCTCAAACTTAATGTAATCAACAGTGTCTGCCACGATCTGTATCTTTCAAATACACCGATAAACACTGTTCTTCGAGCCGACTAAACGTTACATTAAATGAAAAAGGGTTTGTATTACTAAACACAGATACAAAGAAGTTGTCAAAAATAAATATATAGAAAATAAATGTTATCAAAGGCAAGAAAAGTACATGTTCTAACTAACTGGATAAGATTGTAGTGTTTTTATGTAATGTATAATGTTTAATCGGTTAAAAACATGCAGTGTTTATCGGTATATTTGAAAAATACAAATGGCGGCAGACTGTATCGAACCCCTTACGTTTGGGGAAGTTTTGGGAAAATGAGTTAAAACTAAAAACAACTATAGAAAATACTGTTAGGAACACATTCAATATATGTTACGTTGACGTAGGCTGACATATAATCAGTGTTTTTAAACTTTTGCTCGATACAGGTGACGACTTTTAAAATCCCTTTTAGTGATTTCTTGGTTTGAAGATATTTGTACAACTAAACGGCAAATCTGCCAAAAAATCCGGTATCATTTTACTTTAACGCACGTCTCATGTTCATATCTAACGAAATATTTTATTGTAGATTTCAGTGTACTAAACACGCATCTGCAAACTGTTTTCGTCGCAAAAAGAAAGTTTTCATGATATGAAATTACTTTTTCGAAAAGTGGGTGATCATTATTCAATGTAAATTTAACTTAGAATGAGCCCCCATTTTCTGACCACCTGAGAGAAGGGCGTTTTTCTGTGTGTTTCTTGGCTAAAAAGTGTTTTGTTTGATTTCTTTTGCCTGGTAATAACCCCTGAACTCTGGGACTATTTTCCATTTCACAGCCGTCGCCTTCGTTTATGCTAAGCGCGAGCATAAACGTAAGCTGTTTGGCCAATAAACATGGGAAAAATCCTCCCCTCTCTCAGGTGGCTTGAAAGTAAGTGCTTATTTTAAGTTTAATTCACATGGAAAAGCCTACTTTTCGAAAAAGTAAGTTCTTCATATCATAAAAACTATTTTTCTGCGACGGAAACGGTTTGCAGATTCGTTTTTAGCACACCGAAATCTACAAAAAAATGTTTTGTTATATACGAACGTGAGACGCAGACGCACAGCCCTTTAATGGAAAATGTTATCAAAAATCCGGGAGAAAATAGTGCTCAATAAAACCAGCAAATGAATTCGATAGAAAAAAATGGATGCTATTTTATTATTAATTTTTCTGTGTAGAAACACACAGAAAAATGAATAAAAATAGCATCCATTTTTTCTATCGAATTTTTTTTGTTTGATTTCTTTTGCATTTTCCAATTTAAACGGGTAATTTTAAGAGATTTTCCAAGGGTAGAAAGAAATTCCTCCCCCATAAAGTGGATGATAATTTTACGTTAAATTATTATGGAAAATCGATCCTCCACTTTTTAAAACTAGCATTTCTTCATATATTGGAAACTACTCGTTTGCCTTAATTATAAACGTTATTTTCGTTTTCAGCGACCCCGAAAACCTATAAGAGTGGTAATTTTATAGGAATTTTCGAGGGTGGAGTAATTCTTTATATTTACCCTTCTTTTTCAATCACATAAGAAATTAATAATTAGACAATTTTATTTTAGGTAGGCTTCGCCCGGAAAGCTTTTAAAAATAAAAAAAAATAAGATAAACAAATGGTGCTAGTGCACTTACCGATCCGCGCTATTTTTTAAATCGTATTTCCAAGTTTAATCAAAGTTTTATGATATGTTTTTTATTCAATTGTAAGGTAAAAATACATACATATATATATATATATATATATATAATATTTAAAAAATAGGGATGTTTTCTTTTTGTTTTATCCATCTATTAATTAGATAGTTTAATGTTGTAATTCGAAAGTCATCAACGTTTGGTGCACGTGAAAGGCTAATTTCTACCGGAAACGAATTGGTGGACAGTCTCGCAGTTACGAAAAATATTTTTATTTATATTATTTATATATATATATATATATATATATATATATATATATATAATATTTAAAAAATAGGGATGTTTCCTTTTTTTTTACCCATCTATTAATTAGATAGTTTAATGTTGTAATTCGAAAGTCATCAACGTTTGGTGCACGTGAAAGGCTAATTTCTACCGGAAACGAATTGGCGGACAGTCCCGCAGTTACGAAAAATATTTTATTTTTTTTAATATATTTTATAATTTGCGATCTTAACGATCTTAATTTATTTTAATAACATGAAAACATTGTTTGACTTTACAGATACATTTTCCGAAAATTTCAATTAAATTGGTAATGTAGAAATATTGTTCTATCGATTTTGAACGAACCAAGAATTACATTTTATATATAGATATATAACATTTTCTTTTTGTAAGTAAACCTAATTTTGTTGGTCACTCTTTTCAACGAATGGTAAGAAAGTTGATATACTTTATTTTTATCATATTTGCTTACGGTAAAATTTGCGAATATCAAAACCTATCTCTTTACAACACCCTCCTTTTCATAACCTATCTTACTTTCATCAACCACAGTCCATTTTCTGTAGGCTGTTTTTGAACTCAGTCAACGACAGGTGTCTCTGCTAGTATATATATATATATATATATATATATATATATATATATATATATATATATATATATATATGCATATGTCTTATATTGTACACAATTGCTTAGAATTTAGACCAAAATTTCAAGCAAACACATACCTTTTATTTTCAAGCAAAACTGGCATTTGACAGGCAATTTCACTAGAAGAGTTCGCAATTAAAGGATACTCTAACTTAACTTCTAAGTCTGACCCCAAGATCGCGATGGGGATTAACTATGTGCCTATATTAAAGATGGCTTTCCATGCGGTAGGGACATATTCAGAGAAGATCCTAACTTACCCTATATGTGCTTCCGGGTTGCATTAGCTCACATTACTGCATTTATATTTACTCCCTATCGCCCCCACAACAGCGGAGTTACTATCTTTAAAAGCATATCTGAGAAAATTGACCAAGTCCTATCTGCTTATCCTTCAGCAAACATTCATATATGTGGAGGCTTCAATGTTCACAACGTGGAATGGTTGACTCACTCAAACAAGGCCGATGATGAGAGGAGTTTTTGTCATGATTTCTCCATTGCTTATGACCTCACTCAGATTATTCACGAACCCACCCGTGTGCCCGAAAATGACGGTCAGTCTGCTAGACCTTTTTCTCACAACTTGGCATGAACTATGTTCGGTTTCTGTTCTGTCTCCTCTTGGATCATCTGACCACTCTGTTGTATCAATTAAGATAAAAATGAAATGTAATAATCCCCCAGACGTACCTCTCCATCGTACAGTATATCGATACACTAAGGTTTGCTGGGATAGCTTCTGTATATTTTTTATTCAATTTTCACCCCAAACAAGGCACAGTGCCACTTTGCAGCAGGGGGCTACTATCATGGACTTAATTTGAGGGGAATTATGAAGGGAGATGAGTAGACAGATGGTTGTTAACATTACACTTGAACTTCTGCATATCAGTACAGTTGGGAAAGCACAATCCCGGAAGGGAGTTTTCAAGACCTGAAGTTCTGGGGAAGAAAATATTGGAGTAAAAAGCTTTCTTGCACCTAGGGTCTCTACTGTAAAGGGATGAGACTTGGTAGCTTGTCGGGTTTGTCGGGGGTAGTTACATCGAGGAGATACAAGTGTTTGCAGTTCGTCAGAGCATTCACAATTAAATTATTTGTAGAACAGGCAGAGGGTTGAAACAACTCGTTGATGGGACAGAGGCTGAAGCATAGATGACAGTTCAGGACCTATCAGGTTGGCGACTCTCTTTTGAACCTTGTCCAGGAGTGAGAGAGAAAAGCAGCAGATGCACCAGCCCAGATGTGACAACAGTACTCCATGCATGAGGGAATGCTGGCCTTATAGAGGTGCAGGATACTTTTAGGCGTAAGTAGCTTTCTAGCACGGTAGAGGGAGCCAACCTTCCTTGCAGCAGCATTGGCAATGCTCTCAATGTATCTATTCACGTTCATATTCCCTGTAAACGTTAGACCGAGGAGTTTAAAAGAAGTACATTCAGGCAATGTGTTCTTGGCCATTGCTATTGGTGGTAGAGAAGATTTCTTGTACTTATTGAAGGACACAAGCTTAGTTTTAGCAGCATTGAATCTGACCATACATTTGTGTCCTCATTCCACTACAGATTGGTGTTTCTGCCATTTCCTTGGATATGTGTTCATTTGTTTTCCCCTTATATCTGTTATAAAGAGTGGTGTCATCGGCAAATATACCCATCTCCGAAACAATTTTATCAGGGAGGTCATTTATGAATATCAGCAATAATAGAGGTCACAAGGATAGACCCCTGAGGTACTCCCGCATTTATGTCATATTGTTTAGATGTACGACCGCCGAGGACAACTTGGATTTTTCTCTTACTTAAGAAGGATTTAATTGCATTATGAATTCTTCCAGTGATTCCATATGATCTAATTTTCCTAAGAAGACCATCGTGCCATACCCTATCAAAAGCCTTAGATATATCAGGGGCTCCCGCTCTACCCCCTCTGTGTTGTCCAATGAACGGTGTATACGTTCAGAAACTACAGTTAAGCTGTATTCTGTTGAATGGGCTTGCCTGAATCCACATTGTTTGTCAGTAAGGAGTTTAGCAGCTGTTAGGTGCTGGACTAGTGCTTGATGAACTAAGGACTCAACTATTTTGGCGAAAAGCAGGAGGAGGCTAATGGGGCGATAATTTAGTGGGTCAGTTCTTTCACCAGAATTCTTGAAGACTTGTACCACAGAAACGGTTTTCCAGCAGTCGGGAAAGCAAGATTCGTTAAGCCATTTATTGTAAAGTTTAGAGAGAACTGGAGCAACCTCGGCAGATCATTTTTTTTAATAGCACAGCCGGGATGAGATCTGGTCCACATGCTTTTGACGTGTCTACGTTTTTTTATAATAGTATATACCTGAGAAGGGGTGATTTTCAAATCGTCTAGTGTGGCGTCTGTTCGCAAAGGAAAATCAGAGAGGGAGTGGTGTACCGGGTCCAGTGTGGAGTTTGAGGCAAACCGACTGGCAAGCAGATTAGCCTTGTCAGTTGCCGTGCAAGCAACCTCATCATTGTTTGATACTGGGGGAATAGTTGACTGCCCATTATTTAGTACGCTGTTGTAGATTTTCCAAAAATAACGGGTTTCCTACTTTCTGTACTTCGATGTGTTTTCTGGTGGCCTCAGAGTGATTTATCTTAGCTGTCTCTATCACCCTCTTACAATTATTTCTAGCTTCTATATACTTCTGTTTATTTGAGATGGACTTATGTCGGCTGAATCTGCGTAACGCATGCTGCCTTTGGCAAATGGCAGCTGCACAAGCAGAAGTAAAACATTGGGGAGAGTTGGGATTGCTATAGAATTTCCGTGCGGGAACATCTGCTTCAATTTCAGTTTTGAACCATTCAGTGGCACACTGCTCCGCTGGAAGAGTAAAGATATTTATCCATGGGGCATCTCTGATGAGTTCCCTAGTGGCCTCGCAATCAGCCTTTTTGTAATACCTCGTTGTTTGAGTAGTGGGTATTCACTTTTAGGGCGAGAATTTAGGCTGATTTCTACCATTATCACGGCGTGGGCAGCATTCTCGAGTGTGCTGTGGGCATTTGCTGTAAAATCGTCGGGAACCGTTGTCAGAAAGAGATCTAGAAGTGAGGCCTGTTGATCTTTCTGGTCTGGGAAAAGTGTTGGAAATTAAACCATCTGGGATAGGGAATGGAATATAGAGAAGCTACGTGTTGTGCTGCCAGTTACGTCTGTGTGATTAGAGAATCCTAGCCAATTACTGTGGTGGACATTGAAATCACCAAATACATGTACTTGTGCGCTAGTATCGAGGAAGCGTGCTATATTTATATGCTGTCTGAGACTTTGCTTTTTAGGGTACAGTCTTCGGTTGAGGTAGAGCGGTAGAGAAAATACAAGAAGCTAATATTGTGTTGCATATTTAGTCTGAAGCACATAAAGGTCTGGTCGTCTGATTCTAGTTTTATTTCTCTAGTCAGGGGGAGGGTGTTACGAATATAGACTCTAAGCCCATGCATATGTCTGTCCGAGTCCTTACGGTAGAGTGGGAGATAACCAGACCTGTTAAAGTGGTTAGAGGGGATGGAGGAGTGAAGGTTAGTTTCACTTAATGCTAAGATATCCGGAGTGTTTACAAGGAGAACTGACTCAATATTTTCTAAGTTAGTTCTAAGCCCGCAGATATTCGTAAATGCAAGCCTCAAAGAAGGAGGCAGGTTGGTTTTCTTTGTTTGGTCCTAGTTTAAACGTAACTTTTGCTTGAGCTGTCATTTCATTTTATTTAGTTAAAACTTTTTAGTTAGGGTGAGTGAGTGAGGGGGGCTGGACAAGTGGTTTTGCAGAATATCAGACATGCAATACCAGTAAAAAATCAGCTGACCTCACCCACACGATTGTGGCCTCAGGAAAGCCGACCGGGGATCAGTGCAGGTCCCCTTTCCATGCGCGACCTAGCACTACAAACATTCCGATATTATACAACTGTTGATGAAGCAACCGATCTAAGCGCACCCAAAGAGTTAGGGAACCAGTACTATCATTAGGAAACAGCAGCCAGGAACTGTCAATCCCATACCCTCAATCCATTTGACAAAGCCAGCCCAGTCCAACTGCATCGTCATATATGCCACTGAAGCACGCCACTGTGTCTAGTTTAGGAGAATGATATGTGGCGGGAGCGGGGAGAAGCGACGTTCATTGCCCTAGTCAGGAAACAAGGTCAACCACTGGGTGATTCAGACGATTCCCTGTGATAGTACCTCTACGCTTGGCTAATAGGCAAAGAAGGAGTATGAAAGTCGGGCGATAGGCAGAGCCTATCTCCTCCTTAAGCAGTTTAGGTTTGCCAGCTCTAGGAAGGTTGTCGTCCAGGACTGAAGAGACCTCCCTCCCCTAGGTTTAGCTTCAGAGTTTTCCTTCTCCTAGACGGATGACCTGGGAAGTTCTACGGGTCCATTAGCCCGAGAAGGTTCGCCCGGCGCTTGGGTCCTAATCCAGGTATTTCTGCGAACCCGCATGGGTAGTTAATATTAATTGGTTATTTAGGTTAATATATACTGAAAAAATCGTGTATGTAGTTTAACATCTTCAGAAAAATTTCACTCCTCAAACTTTGTTTAAAACGGACATTTACTATGCTTTCCATTTTAATTTTTACTGTGAGAGCGGATAGGTAAACATTCATGCAGTGGAAGCAACTAAATTTGCAACAGCATTGGATTGAGAGAGACGAGTTAATGTGGGGTTAGATATAGTTAGGTAAGTTTAGGAGTTTATGGTTAGTTATTGTTTAGTAAGTTTAGGAATGTATGGTTAGATATGGTTTAGTAAGTTTAGGAATGTATGGTTAGATATGGTTTGGTAAGTTTAGGAATGTATGGTTAGATATGGTTTCGTATGTTTAGGATTAGGATAAAGTGTTAAAGTATGATTTACTTGCTAATAAAAGTGCTGATTTGGAGCCCAAACTGAATATTTAATATGACTGAAAGATAAGATATATGCTCAGTATAGATACAAGAGAACATTTGATATGGAGTACAGGTTTACCTGATAGATATAGGTCATTTCGTATTCTGTAAGTATAGTTTCATATAGATCGATGGATAGGTAGCATGTTTCATTGTATACGAATGCATGGAAATTTAGAACATTTGAGTAAGTTGCCTTCAGACTTCAACGGAGGAGGATAACTTCGCCTTTCTCTTAATATCCGGAAGGTTGTATTTCAATTAGGACAGGTTTAGTTTGTGTAATAATTATTGCAATACTATCTCTTAACAAAGAGATATTAAAGGTTGCTGTTCATTATAGATTATTTTAAATCTATGGATAGAACAATGGGTATGGATTTACGAGTCTGTTAGGGTCAAGGACGGAGAGCAAGAACCCCTCTAAGTTACGTGAAACGGATTAGATTTAGTTGCATCTTAGGAAATAGGGCAGTTTGATTTGTTAGTGATCAGGAGAGAGAGAATTTAAGTAAAAAAGCAAAACCTGTGTCATGCAAAACAGACAAGGCAGTAATCTTGGAGGTAAAATATCTATATAATATACTTAGTATATAAGTAGAGGTATTTTGCAGTTTTGAGAGGAACTATAGGTACAATAGTTTCGTGGTTTATTGTACAAGTCGGTAGTCTAGGTAAGGGGCGAAGCACTTCAAATAATGTAACTGGGTTTATCTAATTTTATAAAGTAGTTGAATAGAGTATTATGAGGTGTTCTACTTAGCTTAGGGATAGAATGAAAATATTAGGCAATATTCAAAGTGATATAAGGAATTTCATGAGGATTCGAGATATATATATATATATATATATATATAGAGAGAGAGAGAGAGAGAGATAGATAGATAGATAGATATCGGATCTACCTCTGCGTTCACTGTTTAAAAGGGGTGTGTCCTCTATAGTATCAAACCTGACGGAATGGTTAATTGTAGACCGTTTCATACCCTCGAAAAATTTTCAGCAAAACCTAACAGCCGCCATGGTTCTCTCCAGAATGTGCTGCTGCCATTGCGCACAAAAAATCACTTTTTCCACTGCTTCCAACGTAATAGATGTATGGAAACTAAAGTCGCTTTCAGGACTGCCAGCAACCATTGTAAGAAAGTAATAAAGATCGCAGTAAAGTCCAAATTAGCTGAGCAGCGGCTTGGTTCCCACCAGTTTGGGCAAATAGCAAACATAATTCTGAACAGAAGCGTGTGCTCTATCCTAACTATCATCAATGGACCTGAGATAATCTCGTCAGTATTTGCCAAGAACTTTGCAGCTAATTCTACCCTTTGCGACCAAGGCCGCCAACCCCAGTATTTCCTTCTGTATCAGAAAACACGCAATGTGATATACAAATATCTGTACGCGATGTTGCATAGCTAATCAGAAACCTTTATTCCAGTAACGCAATCGGCCTTCCAATTATAGTAGTCAAAAAACTTCAACCAGAACAAGCGCCCATACTTTCAAAACTTTTTAAACAAGTCTCCTGTGCGTCATGAGAAAGTTGCTGGAATCTGTATTAAATACAGAAGTAATCAACCATCTCAACAAAAATAACCTTCTAAGTGACACTCAATATGGTTTCCGTTCTGCTAGATCTACAGAAGATGTGCTTACAGTTATATCTACTAAGATTAGCAAATCTCTCGACGGAGGCAACATTTCTAGGGCAATTGATCTTGACATATCAAGCAGCTTTGATAGGGTATGGCATAAAGGTTTGCTTCACAGGATCTCTAGCTATGGTATAGCTGGAAAGGTTTTCTCAATTATTAAATCATTACTTTCTGATAGGTTCATCAGAGAAGTAGTTGAGGGGCAAAAATCAGAAGCTAACAGTATTAATTATAGAGTCCCTCAGGGGTCCATCCTGGGTTCAACTCTTTTCCTGATCTACATTAATGATCTTCCAAATCACATCCTTATATCATTTGTAGACATTTATGCTGATGACACTACCATTTATGGTAGCACATTTAAGAGAGTAAACGACAAATTTCTCTCCGATTCTCCATCCTCTGATCTGGAACACGTGGGAAATTGGGGAAAGGAGTAGCTGG
>NC_136498.1:32887727-32965227 GCF_053919585.1 Euprymna scolopes | reverse complement strand
CACATGGGATTGACTCAACCCAGCGGCTCCTCCGTCGAGGGAACAAAGATAATTCCTTCATGGACATCAAACAGTCGGTGAACGAGGGAATCAAGTCTACAAACAGAGACAACCTATTTGCTCAATCTATTCGAACCAAGGAGGACATTCTACTACCGTTCGGCATGTTATTATCAGATTATTGAAATTATCTTATTACTTCATGAGTCCTATAGTACTTACTTTTGCCTGAATATAGGCGCCATCATTTCCTCCATGTTCTCCATGTACAACATGGATCCTTCAAAAGGAACAATGAACTAACATTCCAACAAAAGCTATTCTAACTAAATGGTCCATGCGTATAGAAGCAAATCCGGCCTCCGATTTTGCAAAGGACTTACTAGAACCAAACAACTTTCATCAGGCATATTTTTTTAAACAATATATTTTTCCTGTATTTTTCATACTTGCTATGGTGTAGTTTGGTACAGTTTATTTGTCGAAAATGGTGAGTGTGTATTAGCCAGTCCAGTGGAGAAGCGCCCGTTCCTGCGCTAATGTATTGCAAAGAGAAGTAATCCACTGTTTATAAGCATGGGGAAAATGAAATCCAAATCATGAAGTTCGGAGAGAAGACCAGGTACGCATTTTTTTTCAATAAACAAATATTTATGTAAAGTGTCAAAGTTTCGACTTATAACACAGCCTCGATCATAAGCCGAAAATTTTAAACATTCAATAAATATTTTCTTATTAAAAAATGCACACGTGATCGTTCTTTCTAACGGCATATTTTGAATGTCATTTTCATTGTGCTTATAAAAAGTATATTACTTCTCTTTACTACACATAAGCGCAGGAACGAGTTCTTCACTTCTACAAGATGACGGTCATCGCTTTTTTAATCATATATTTTTGACCTTCTTCAGAACCGTCTAATGGATGGAAAACAAATAAAAAGAAACACACACTCGACAACTCCTTTTTCTCGTCTTTAATCGAGGTCAAAAACGAGTAAAGTAACCAAGGATATTTATTCGATATATGAAGAAAACGATATAGCTGAGAGAACTATTCGTTGTTTGTTTACTGAATACAAAAACGGTAATTTGAACCTCAACTACACTCCTTGTTACGGAAGATCAATCAATGAAGACGAAGGCAAACTCAGGGTTCTTTCGACAGAAGATGCTTATCAGAAATATACAGAATTAGGTGAAAATATAAATTGTGACTTTGCGACAATTTCACGCCATCTTCAGGGGATCTGATTCACAAATCCTGTAGCTTGGTTCCCGGACGAACTTACTTTAGCTTTTATAATTCTTTGATTTTCTTTAAAAAAAAACAGCAGAAACTCATTCAACAATCTTATATTCACACACACACACACACACACACACACACACACACACACACACACACACACACACACACATATATATATATATATATATATATATGTATATATATATATATATATATATCATGTACATATTTACAATGTCTCCCCACGGGACAGAGTTAGACACCAGGGTCGTTTTTTAATGTGGAGAAAAGGAACAAAAATAAAAATTGTCTCAGTCGTGAAGGATTTCTCCTCCGCTTACAGAGAACAAGAAATTGAAGTGCAGCATCTGAAGAGCAGATACTACACTTTGATCTTTACCCGAAGGCCAAGATGTTGCCATTTTTATATATATGATATATACACACACACACATATATATATACATTAATATATATATATACATATATATATTTATATTTATATATATATATATATATACATTAATATATATGACCATCCCTCTTGAAGAAGCCCGCATAGATTGGGCGAAACGTTGAGTATCCAGGTCCTTCCACCTCCATTTTATTTCATTAATATATATATACATATATACATCTGCATATATATATATCCATATATATTATATATAATATATTTATATATGTAATTTGCAGATAGTAGACCGAGGTAGATATATCGGCATGGGTTGCATGTTCCAAACAGTTATCCATGCTTAAGGTGTCTCTTGTTTAGTACAGGGTCCCTATTTTAGACTACTTATGGCAGCTTAACAATACGGTTTGATTTCGAATTTAAACTTCTATCTTTGCTGCATCTAGATATATTAAATGAATGCAGTTTTTAACCCTTGCTCTCTATGTGTGTGTGTGGGTATGTGTGTGTATGGGTGTGTGTGTCCCTACCTAAAATTCGGAGCTGAAGTCGTTATGTCTTTAAATGAAAGTTCGCTAATTATCAATACTAAAATAAAAAAAAACAAGTAAATATGATTGAAAAAGAGGGCGTTTATTTTGTCTTATCTTTGTTAAAGTTTTTAGTTCAATGAAGTGAAATGAGGTAAGAATTGATCGGAAATATATGTTAAATACTATTTTTCAGCGCATCTTTATTGCTGCTCTTTACTAGTTGCGTGCGCCAATAGCCAAGACGCATCTTTTTGTTTCTGTCAGCTATATTACGTCACAGCTATTTATTTTATTTCTTATAATCTAGTAAGCTTCACTATGGGTCTATTAAATTAACAACACTATAAATGTTTCCTTTTATTCTGAACCATTAATGGCAAATACTAATGGGTTTACGCAGCCACACTTTTACACTGTCGATTTTTACAAGGTATCAGTATCTTATGATGTTAGTTCTAGAATACAGCATGGAACGATGACGTTGACGCTCTAAAGAAATAGCACAACTTTTATGTAAGAAATTTTATTGAAAATAATCATTTTAGGTAACTTGATTATGTACATAGTGGAGCTTATATATATTTAATGTAGACAATAGGAGATGGGTACACAGTAGTAACTGTTTTTCTGATGCTAAACATGGGTCTCTTTAGACTCGTAGGCCGACGCCGTGTTCTGCTGCCATACCGATAATCTGCACGTGGCTACGTCATTGAACTAGGTGACCATTACACTCTTCAGTACATCCAGGTACACTCTGCTGTTGGCTTTGAAGCCGACTTCGAATTGTGAGCTGGCATAATGTGCACCGAAATTGAAACCACACCAAAGACTATGACCATGGCTGAGAACCTTGCGTACATGCGTGTTATGCTTGGCAATATATCAATGCACTGTGAGGCTGCTGACAATGCTCCTATTGTCATAACTTCGATCGTTAGAAAACATGAGCGGCGAATCCTTCATCTCGCATGTTGAACATTGTGTGACATTCAGAGGCTTACCCCGCACTTAGGATCAGTACACAACTGGTCAACTAGTAGATGATAAAGGAACATCAATTTTCATCAACCGGAAATAGGATCATTCTTCTTTGCTAGGACGACACTTTTATCTTTCCATCCGCATTTAGTCAAATAGCAAAGAAATATATATCAAAATATATAAACATCCCAACAAAATCGTAATGCATGTATTCTATTTTACATGTTAACATTTAATTAATCACAAAGAAAAACATATATACAATATATTAATTGTAAAGTCCGGTTCATGCTTAAAATATTAAGAAATATTTTCAGCCGCGAAATAATATTTTATTCTATTCATTGTTATATTTGTAAGTGTTCTGAAGGGAAAGTAAAACGATATACAAATATTTTTATAACCGGATTGACACTAACAAGAATGACGGATTAAGTATTTATAAACATTGTTTTGATGAGGATAGTCTTCCGGGAATAAAACTGCAGTGTCTCGAATAGTGAAACGACCTTATAAAAAACTGTCGCAGCAGAAATTTCTTCTGTTGATCTATAAACATACCGTTGGCAGAAAAAAAACAACTTCACTTAAAAGATTATCTGTTGCAACACAAATATTTTCCGGTGGAATTCGATGAAAAAAATAACAAAACAACAATGAATCATCTAAAAATACGTCCATGCAGTCCACGTGTTTAGCAATAAAAAATATCTTACTAAAGTGTCTTTCACTACAAAATCGGTCTGTTTGAGATTAAGTTCTTCCTGACCTAAAATAACGTATCATTGATATTCGTGTTTTTCATTCGTTTATCTTTGTCTTGTAATAAAACAACACTTTTATCCAAAAACCAACCAAACCAAACACATTGAATACATATAAATCTATTTAAGTAGGTAAACACTTTTCAGAAATTGCTACACTCAGAAATAGATTTTTTTAAAAAGCTGATATACAAAATATTCACACCTTACATCATGAATAAATATGTCAAAATACATGAATTAAAGCATGAGGTCCTTACCAAAATAGAGGATCCAACATTAAATACCCCGAAATATTTAATATGCCTTAAAGCAAAACAAACAAAATTTACTATGACAAACTGGGCAATAGACAGAATACATATGGCTATTTGAGTTTCAAAAATAAAAGTGGCATACAGAAGAGAATTATATTATTAACTTACTCGTAACATAATATAATTTCCAATTATTAATGAGCAGATAGATGGAGGTAACTAATGTAAGCTATATAAATATATATCCAACGTGTTTGTACAATGATACACAACTAATCCAATCTTTAACCGACCAAACTTTTCCCAAATTATTGAAGACGGATGTTTTTAGAGTTTTCTTAATGACTTCTGTAAATTACAGGGTGAACCGATAAAATTGTCGCCATAAAAACAATACTACAGCTTTATTTTAAATATTTTATTTGAAAAATCAATTTAAGTTTCTTGATTATATAGTAGAGCTTACCTCTATTCAATCTAACCGCCTTCCGCCCCAATACCCGCCTCTATACAGGTCCGGAACTATAAGCTATTCACCGGATAGCTGGCTTTGGTTTTGTGGGAGAACTTGTTGGTAATATTCTGGACGTATGGCAAAACGATATATTCTAGCGGATTAATCTCGGGAAAAGAAAGTAAGAGAAGTCGTAGGACTTATTCTGAGGTGAACCTGTGTTTTTAGACTTGTGGGCCGATGCCAAGTCAGCTGCCATTCTCAGGCTATGGCACCAGGGAATCACTAGGCTTTTCTGCATATCCAGGTAAATTTTGCTGTTGATATTCAACATGACTTAATGATTTGAGTAAGCATTGGTCCTCACTTGAAACCAAAGACAATAACTATTGCCAAAACATTTGTTTTCATTACCTTCGGCACGTCATTGATCTTCCTGGTCATCCAGCAAAGCATTTGGAGGGCTTTCAAAAATGGTCCTGTCTTCACAACTTGAGTCTGTAGAGAGCACGAATAGCATAGCGGCGAATTTACGATCTCGATCATTGAACGCCTGTGGAACTCTGTTCAGTTTGGCTGCTTTCCAGCTAACTATAATATGCTCCTAGTCAAGAAAACCGTAAGCAAGTTCTTTATTAACCGTCTTTTTAAATATTCCAATTTACCAAATTTCTACTACTGACAATACGATAATGTCCTATAACTACTGTACTCCTATTAACATTTATCTTCAAGTGGCTTAAAAGTCTGGATAAATGGTGACTTTTTAGAGATAGACTTTGATCAAAGGCATGTATGTGTATTTTACGCATTTTATAACTATTGCGATTCTGAGTAATTTCAATACAATTCTGATCTTTATTAAAGACATTATCAATTTATCTATATTTTTATTAACACTCAATTGGAATATTTCATTTTCCAATGATATTAATAAATACTGAGTTAGTATTTAAAAAAAAACATAAGATGTGGAGAATAACTTACAAACGTACTAAAAATGTCTCCTCTCCAAAAGATTAGTGACGAAGAGCTAATGAGAAGTTTATTTGGCTTCTGACTTAGTTTACAGTAATAACTTATGTATGTTTACAACTCGTTGATATAATGATGTTTTTTACTTGGTTGATTTAGTAGTCTGTTCAGGGTTAATATCAACACTTCGTCCATTTGTGTGATTGGGCGACTAACTATCAGGTTGGCAGAAAAGCTTACACTGTTTGGTTGCAGCAATATTATTGATTCAGTTGCCATCGATTCAATTTAGTATACACAAGCAACATGAAGAACGAAAGCGACATTTATTCAGCTAATTTATTTCGGTGTGCCTTTTTGCAATTTACTCTCGCGTATTTATTGATTTGTGGGAAACTGACATAAAGAATGGACGTTTTTTGTGAGCGCGTTTATTAAAACGAATGTGAAATTGGCCCAATCCTATCGATTTCACTGATTCTCTTTCTATTTGCTTTAAAAGCAACGACTTCTTTTTTGTTTGGCGAAGTGGAGCACGGTCTATAACAGAACAATACGCATTAAAACATATATGAGATCGCTTCAGGGATATAATAGAATGTATAATTACTATGCAATGGAATCATTTAATGTTTGATCCTGATTTGATGATGACAAATATTACTGTTTTTATGACATTGCATGCGTGCTCATAAAATTCCAGAGCCGATACTGTTTCGGTAAATAATTATTATTAAATGCATTGCCAAGGCTGCTGCGAAAAAAAGTGGTCTCTCCCTACCGTGCTGGAAAGTTATTTACGCCTGAAAGTATCCTGTTCCTCTGTAAGGCCACCATTCGGCCATCTATCGAGTATTGTTGCCACATTTGGTCTGCTGCATCTGCTTCTATTCTCTCACACCTGGACCGGGTTCGAAAGATAGTCGCCAACCTGATAGGTTCTGAACTGTCATCTACGCTTCAGTGTGTGTGTGTTATCGACGAAATGTAGCATATCTCTGCCTGCTGTACAAGTATTTTAATAGTGAACACACTGACGAACTCCAAGCACTTGCACCCTCGTCGACGTAAATATCCTTGACAAACCCGACAAGCAGCTTAATCCCACCCTAAAATAGTAGAGATTCCGAGGTTTAAGAAAGCCTTCTACTTCAATAGTTTCTTCTCCATAACTGCTAGACTTTCGAACTCCCTTCCGAGAAAATGCTTTCCCAATTATATTGACATGCAAAAGTTCAAGTGTAATGTAAACAGACATCCTGCTGCTCATATACTTTCAAAATTCCGTGAAACATGTGTCCCTGATAGTAGCGCCCTACTTCAAAGTAGACCTGTGCCTTGTTTGGGGTTAAAACATGCAGAGTACAGACAAAACAACCATGTAGCTGATTCTGATTCTTTTGGTCTTAATATACTAGGGAAACCCACTGAATATAGAATAGTGTTTCTGCATTAAGTGTTATTCATTTATAAATAGTTCAATATGCAAATAATAGCTTTTTCAAAAATAATAAGAAGTATTAGTTTTTTATGAAAATATAATGAACATTACACGTTTTATATAGACTAAATAATTATTATTGTAAGTTGCATATACAGTAAAAAATATCACTGTTAGTTGAATATGCAGTAAAACATTTTCATTGTAAGTTTCATATACAGTAAACAAATTTCATTGTCAGTTGCATATAAAGTAAAATGTTAAATGAGTTTATCTCTTGTTTATTTATTAATCTGCAATTTCATATTGTATGATTTGAGTTATTCGGACTATATTTTTATCTTCAGTTTAAGTTCACACAATAGTTTACCAGATGTACCTCTGACATGTATATTTTGTCGAACTTCTGGGATATTTATTTGCTTTACTGATGCACATACTCTTTTTATCAAACATAATTTTAACGGTAATTAGAAGGTTATTAAGAGTCTCGATTGCACAGCGTACTGATATTTCCACCTTCCGAAATCAGGGTGACCTAAAATTGAATTCTATTAAGTAAAGTATCTAGTAATTTTTCATTCTAATTTTAATGACCGTAAACTTATTTCTGCTTTTAGACCTTACGTCCCATCACTATATTTATATACACACACACACGCGCACACACACACACGCACACACACACACACATATATATATATATATATATATATATATATATATATATATATAGTCTTTGAAGTTTTTAACATTTGAAACCATACCAAAAATTTACTTTTTATTATTCGTAAAAAAAAAAAAAAATCTAGTCAGTAAGTCATTTAATCACCTGCAATCACTGCATCAACTGTCTCGAATTTACTATAACACCAATTTTATTTTTTTATTTTTCAAGGGATCATCAGTTGTTTACCATGAAACACTGTTTCGGGGATTTAAAAACAAAACAGTGTATTACATCATGGCTCCCCAGCAGTGTTGATCAAACACCACTACCCTTAATCTTAGGAAGAAGACATGTTACAAAAATTTGATCCAATTTCCTATTCTTAATTGCAATTACTAACCTTTTCATAGTATAAAAATGAATTTCTTACCTGTGCGATTCATCAATTTCAACATTTAAAATGGATACATTTTTTAATTTATCAGTCTTGTATTTTATAAGATTTGGATTATATATATATATATATATATATATATATATATATATATATATATATATATATATATATATATATATATATATATATGAATTTTGGAAATCTGGTTTGTTCAGCTTAACTAAACTAGAAAACTATAGGTCCGTTTGCGGTACTATTTTGTAACAATGATAGTATCTAACCTAACTGTGTTTTTAAATATTAAAGCATAAAAATATTACCATATTTAAACAAATACTTTTTTAGACATCCTTACATCCGGTTCGATTTCAGCCGCGGCTACTTACCGGAAATACTTCCCGTTTCTTTAATTATTCCGATTATTCAGTGACTTTTCATATAAATAAGTATATCATTTTCCTGTTTTGTTTTTTTTATAGAAAAAATTGCATTAATTTGTTTTTTTTTCCTTCATGCATTTTATTTACGTGCGCTCTTCTGGCATAACAAAATAATAATAATAATAATAATAATAATAATAATAATAATAATAATAATTATAATAATAATAATAATAATAATAATAATAATAATAATAATAATAATAAAGACCTATTTTGTTTGTTGTTTAAATGCTTGCTTAAAATACACAAAAATGTTTGTTTCACTTTTTTCTAAACTATAAAATAATACTTTAACCAGAAAGTTGCTGGTAAATTTTTACGACTTGACTCCCCGTATTATGAATACCATAACCTCCCCATGTTAAAAACGGCTTTCGGACTAAACAGCTCCCCAAAGCTCGAAAGTAATTCTTTACATGGGGAGGTTGTAGAATACGCTGGGGCAAATTGTAAGTGTTAACGACGTCGATATTATTTATTGCCAATATTGTTTAAAATTTATTTATTTGGCCAAAAATGACATTTTCTACAAAAAATCATTCAGAAATACAAATAAACGGTATTTTTTTCCTGTTGCTGTTTTGTTTGTACATTTAAAATGTTGCTTTATAATTTCTTTCACATAGTTTGTTACCATTATATCGGCAACGCTCGGGTTTGTACGGCTGTTGACGTCATGTTTATTCGAACAATTCTTTTATAAAATAAATATTTTTTTAAAAAGTGGCTCTTATGTATTTATGGTACCGTACTATTTTTTGGAATAGCATTTTCACGTTAAATTCAAGTCTTACAATAACTTTTTATTTATTCAATCGTGAGGTGAAAGTACAGATAATCCGGTCGGTTTCTAATGTGTGGAAAATCTAGCTCCCGAAAAAAAAAGAATAGTCTGGATATTAACAGAAATAAAAATTGCCTCTGTCTAGAAAGATTTCTCCTCTACTGATCGAGGAAATAAACGCTGAAGTGTAGTTCACACTCTGTTTCCCTCTCTCCCTCCCTCTCTCTCTTCCCTTCTTAAGAGCTCTATCCATCCATCCATCTCCCCCAATCTCTTTCTATCTATATCATCCTCTCTATCTATTTTTGAGTCCCTTTCTATCTCTCTCTGACTCCCTCTCTCGCCCCTTATCTTTTCCTCTCTCTTGTTTCTTCTCTGTTTTGAACTCTTCCCGCTCTCTCTCTGTCTATCTCTCAGCCACACTATCTCCTTCTCTTGCTCAATTTCCCTCTCACTCCTCTTTTCTATCTCCAATCCCACATCCTATTTTAGTCTCCTTAATTAATTACAGTGAATACGGCATTGTCAAAAAATGGAGAAATCCTATTTTAGTCACTTAATTTACTTACTGTGAGATTAGGAGTTATTTCGAAATTACTGCTACCTTGAAATGCACCAGGAGTAACTGGTAAAACATTTCTACTTACATTGATTTTGCCAGCCATTCGGTGACAAAATCACATAACCTAAACCCTTGTTGCATGTGGAATACCTGCGACCTTGCTACCAAGTAGAAGAACTATTTATTCTAATTTGCATCTACAAATAAACATTAAATTTTTCAAAAATCGAATGTGCAACATCTCCAAAACATCCAGTTTTGGGAAAATATTGCAAAACTGCAAACATTGCTTGGGATGAATGAACAACGACACGCTTAAAATCACCTGATGATTTTGGGGAATCCTTGCAATATTTGTGTGGTAATGTCAGAACATTTGAAATGAAGTAATATTGCTACAGGAGATTTCACACAAATGTTACCTGAAATTCCTCAATCAACACCAGCAGATGAAATAAATGCTTGCCCTAAATACTCTACTTTTTGGAGTCATGTGACGACATTAAACTTAACTCTACATATGCGTGTCCAGTTGCAGACTGCTCGACCCGCACATATATTTTTGCATCACGTGTGGGAATTTGGGCAAGGAAACGTGCCGGCTGATCTGAGTTTAGGGTAAAATTATTTGACTCTTAACTTCTGTAATTTTATTACATGAAAAGAAGAGTTGGTTAAAAAGTCTTTTTTCCAGATATTCAAATTAATTATACGAATTCAACTTGACTGAGTGATCGAGCAATTTTTGCGACTCAATACAAAGACGTCCATGAACTTAACGCTATTATTCAACGTAAAATGCGCAGTGAGGTAGTCAAATACAAATCAATCGACGCTGTGGTGGAAGATAAAGTGGTTAATTGTCCAACACACAGATTTGCCAGGAATGCCACCGGAAATGAAAATTGTAATACTCATTATCATGTGAAATATAAACCAATCCAAGCTTTGCAATGGAACATTGCTTGCAGTAAAAAAATTAACAAACACTATAATAGAAACAACAATCCTTACAGGAACTTTCAAAGGTTAATATATCTTCATTCCATATATTACTATGATTCCACCGAATACACCATTACTTTTAGGAAATTGCACTTTCCAATTTTATTGTCATCTGCAGCAATCTTCAACAAAGCTCAGGGAAAAATCTTTACAATTGTGTGGCGTACAGCTATACACTGACAGTTTTCTCACATAGATAATTTATGTTACGGGTTCAAGAGTCACCAAACAAAAAAAAATATCAGCTAAGAAAATGGAGCAACAAAAACTGTGTACCCATACGAAATAGGAAATTAAACCTATAAGACACATGCATTTGCTCATTTTGAGCCACATCAACGTGTAGCAGGGTACAGCGAGAATATATATATACATATATATATATATATTTATATATACATACATATATATACATGTATATACATATATATATGTATATATATATGTATATATATTAGGTGGATGCAAAGATAATATCGTTTTCTGACCTACACACACACACACACACACACATATATATATGATAAAAAGAGCATTATTTTTGCACCAACCTAGTATATATATATATATATATATATATATATATATATATATATAGAGAGAGAGAGAGAGAGAGAGAGAGAGAGGGGGGAGAAAGAGAGAGAATGAGAAAGTGAGAGAAAGAACGAGAGAGAGAGTAATAAATAAATTGTGATTTATATTAGATATTATTTAGTATTATTATATATTCATAATATATATGCATTTATATCTATCCATTAAGCTCACTCTCTTTCTTACTGTATCTCTCGCTTTTTCTCTCTCTCTCTATATATATATTTATGTATATATACATAATATATATATATATATATATATATATATATATATATGAATCAACTGAGGCGTTGTGCGAACAAAACCGCCTATAACAAAAGTATTTGAATAATTTTTAAAATGTAAACTACCAACCTTATAAAAAAATCAGAAATAATATTTTATTCTGTTTTAAACTATATGTAGTTTCTTGCTCAAAATGATCATGTAAATATTCTTGAAGTCAATAAAACAAATAAATACGTTCGAAATGTATTGTCTTAGAACTACTTATTTATTTCACGAGATATTATAATTGTATTTTGGAGAATGAATTTTAAAATTGTAAACGTTTTACTATATAAGGTATCAATATCGGATAATTTACCAATTACCTTATTACATAATCTCATAGCATTATGTGCAGGAAATGTGGGATAACAAAGTCGTCGAAAAATAGGATACTGTTATTGAAAGACGGTTCCTATATAAGAAACAAAATAGTAAACTAAGGAATTATTTAGTTGAATAATAGTATAAATGATTAATACAGGCATTGATATCAAAAATAATATTTGGCTTGTTATTCCGTTAGCAATGCATTAATGATAGCAAAGAAAAACATGTAAAAGATTTCCTAACATGACGTGGTTTCTTATACCAATATAATTTATATAATTCATATTCCAAATATGCCTATTGTTCCACATTGTCAGTTGTTTCATAATTGTTTTTCTTAGCTCCGTTAATCCTTTGTGAAAATTTTGAGAAACCAAAGAAGGTCAGAACAAAAAAATGCCATGGATCTACCCTCCCATAAAGAATTCAATTTTTTGTTAATGTTACTACTTTGAACAAATTTCCCGTGGCTAAAGCCCAAATATAAAGTTTGACATAAATTCGAATACTCGATATATTAATTTTTTTGTCTGTTGACAAAAATTGACAGAGGAGTTTCGTATGAAAACAAATGTATATACGCATGCGTAATATATACAAAAAGAGGTTAGTGTTTATTATAACTTTTTTACGCAAATGTTACGCTAGTACACATCATTTAGAATATCTACACTAATATAATTACATGTAATAATTAATAAAGACGGTGGTCCTATAAAACACCGAACAAACTAATAGGGAATTACTCAAATTAATGTTTAAAACAATATGCAAAGCCGCCTGGTTTTTTCTAGTACGCTTACCATAAGACAAGCTCGACGGTATCGTTACTAGGAGTTTAGAACATACTTATTCTTAACATAAAATCAGTCACATTTCCCAGCTGCGCATTTACATTCGTGAAATTGTTTACAAACAGATATAAACTCGATGACTCACAAGTACTTTTGTTTCATTTATCGCTAAGCATCCCATTTTGCTGGCTGTAAATGAATTTCAAAGTTTTTCACATGGGTGAATAATTTGGTGGCCAAATTTCAATATCGAGAATGAACAATTTGTTGAGTATACAGTACAGGTCATTACACACTCTCACTTTTAACTATCCTACAAACAGATACTAAGATTTGCATGCAATTTTAATTTGTAAGCAATAGTCAAGCACAAGTTCAGCTCTATCACTATTCAGATGTATAACACATTTTTGGGTGTTTTATATTATGTATATATATATATATATATATATATATATGTATATATATATATGTATATATATAATTCTTTAAACGAAAAATGAAGTCGAGTGCTAGAAGCCATTCGGTGCTGAAATATTAATAGCCAATTATTGTTTTCATGAAACAAATTTTCAATATCTGGTTGTGCTGTGCCACGAAAGAGGGAACGAAAGTAAAATATTTTGTTATGACCGCACTTGTATCAATAAGTATGATATATAGAGTATTACGAGAAAATAGACAAAACCTGGTTGAGGATACACTTCTGGCCACCAAACGGTTGTATCGAATAGTGCACTGACCTTATAAAAAACCGCCATGGCTAATATAAGTTTCAATTTATATCTAAACACACTGCTGGCAGGACAAGAACAACCTCAATTAAAAGAGTATCTCTGACAGAAAATTATTTTTCGCCTTTTGATCAAATAAAAAAACAGAAAACAACGACGTTTTATCTAATGATACGCCCATTCGATGTTCGAATGAGAAAAAAACATTTGAGTCGCAACTAAACAGTGAGAGAAGGGCAAGTACACAATATTCTTATAAACATACACGATCGTATATTCCAACCCTATTGCAAAGGTGTATGAGAGGCTAAAACTAGTCCTATTTACAAAATTGATTATATTATGCAATTGTTTACTTACTGAGCCAGTGACCGACGTAACTAAAGAATAATGCGACCGATCAAGCTCATATTGTGAATATAGAAATGTTTTATAAATGTGAGCGATGAAAGACAGACTGACGCACCAAGCTCCTAAACATGTCCAACGACACTAATCCGTATATTGATGTCAACATTGTTGTGACGCCGGAAGGCATTATAGGGGACGCCATATGACAATTTATATTCATGTTTACGATAGTCACTTGTGCATTTCTATTTTGTCATGAAATTGCTTCCCATATGACACCTATTTTATTTTGCTACCTTTAGGAAATATATTTTGAAAAGGGTTGAATCGAGTACAGCAGTTTATTTTTAAAGTGACAGCACATGTAAAATAATTATCAAACGTTTTTTTTTTATATTCTAACGTCGTATGTTATGACATCTTCAAGGATATAAACCTAAATGGACACAATTAAAATCAAATATTAGAAAAACAAATATACCTACAAAACAAGATGCATTTTTAACTAAAAAAAAAAATACTTCAGACTGTTTTGTGCGGCGTAAGCAGTTTAATATTATTAAATGTAAATATTAAATTTGCTTTCGATTCTATTCAGTTTAGATGTAAGATATTGGGTTATGAAATACGGAGAACTATTCGTATTATATTTGTTTTATGACACGGCTGGAATCAAGACATGAAACAACTTTATTTTCTGTACTAGGCTTACGATGCATCATAACACAAGGGCACGCACATACACACACACACACACACACACACACAGGGGTTTACACGCATATATATGCGTTGTTTAAAAGACACTGACAAAGAAGAATATTCTTATTTAATAATCTTAGGAAAATCAAAAATTTAAAAACATATAAAATAGAAGAAAATTCTTCATCAATAAATGATAACTGTAATGGATCTTGCATTACTCAATTGTTAAATAAAAGACAGAGGGGGAGAAATACAGAGAAAGAGAGAGGAAGAAAGAGAGAGATGGAGAGGGAGCAAGAGAGAGAGAAAAAGAGATATTTATATGTACGAGAGTAGTTTCAAAACAACTTCTATTTTTGATCAAAAAGTTTAATACTTTCGCAGACAGAAGTAGAACCTTTAAAACGAGCGAAAATTTGGGACCCAGTATGTATCTTTCTGATATACATCGTCATTTTAAATAAAAGGTCGTCAGTAATGGCTTGCCTGGCCATCTGAAGCGTGTTTTGTGATATGAAGGTCTATCAAAGCTAGAGTCTTAATTTTCTGAACTCCAAACATTAAAGCGCAGCAAAGACGGGAATATTCTTATCAAAACGAACGACCTCATACCATCTAGAGTTGATTCTTTTGCATAACAATGCAATGTTAAATGCACTTTTGCCAGTAAATAATTGACGCATCACTGCTTCTGACATTGGTTCCTGAGAGGCCGTGTATTCTTAGTGTTTTGCACCGGCAATATCTGCAAGAGAAAGAGATCGAACTTATAGATCATTATCGATTAGGTTCAGTCATAATAACAATGCAATTTGCAACCTTTTCTTATCAATTTGGACGAAATTAAAATAGAAGCCATTATTAGAACTTCCGCTGAATATATTCTTTAAACAAGTTCAGTATTCGGAAATTCATCACAATCACATTATTATGTAGATAAAATGATTTTCTCAAACGACATTTTTGTATTCTAAAACTATTAATAAGAATAATTAATTTCATATCTCTTTTTTTTGTTTTTTTTCTCAACAATGTTAGCATAGCACACTTCATTTTACTTACGTGTCATTCTATTATATTCGTTACTAGCATTTCAGTCCGATGTTGCTCGGGTGTTTGGAGGTGTATGCTGAGCAAAAAAAAAAGTGGCCATTTTTTAAAAATTTGACATCTATTATGACCCCTTAACATTTATTGTTTTGGCCTGAATTAAAGTTATTTAGTTAGATCCATGTCCAAGAAACCTATATCTAAAATTTCATGTGTTCAGACCCCAAATTGGCGGAGGAGTTTGGTAGGATTTTCATAGGTCAAATCGTTAAACTTTGACCCCATATCAGCCAAATTTCTGGCCGAAAACCGATTACAAAATTTTCCTAAATCTCAGTACCCTGTATATACCAATTTCGAGTCAGTAGACTGTAAATTGACAGAGATATTGTGTAGAGAAATGTACACAGGCAGACAGACACACACAAACAGACACTTTCACTTTTATAGATATATCCATTTTACTAAGTTGTTTTTAAGAGATCAACTGATTTTTCCACTTTATTACGATTTCAATTCGTATACGATACTTTTTTGAAAAATGAAGACTGGTGGTTCAAGTGTGCTATTTTGTTTTTGCTTTGCTAAAGCTTCATTACTACTGGTAAGTATTACTTAAATGCTTTTTATTCTCAAGTACAATATTATTTTATTGATCTTTGCCGCTTTCACAGCTTATCCGATGGCCCTAATAAGTTTTTATTTTCAGTTCTGCTTTATTTCGTCATTTATTGACCACAGTTGTTCCAGGTTTGCACTATATAACAGTGAATAGCTCGATGATTGTGTTTTCATATATTAACGCACCTTTGTGCATTTGTAATATAACAATGAAAATTTCTCATTTCATGTTATTACGTTATGTTCATTTACCTTTAATTTATTAATTCTTCGACAGTTTTAATTCAATCCAAATATTTGCATGAGGTTAAAATATATATAGATGGTGTTATCTTGTGTGATAGCATTGCACTGTGATTCTGTGATTTTATTGGGTTGTACTTGCAGAAAAAACTACTACATATTACGCTGCAATACAGTAATAAGTAATAGGTATAACATTAGAGACAAATTATAATCTTGTTCGTCTTTTATAAATGCAAACAACAGCAACCAAGGAAACATAAACAATACAGATTGTGAAAACTAACTCAGTCTAAACTAGCACTGACAGTATCATGTAGTCACAAATTCAATGAACTCTTATATGTTATTGTAGTATTAATTGTTGCGCAAATTTATTGTACTGTAGACCAGAATGAATAACTGCCGACTCCAATTGTTACCTATACTTTATATGAAACAATTAGTTTTTGTTTTACAATGTTCCACTTCAAACAAGACATATTTACACTAAGAAGTAAACAGAGTCGATTTATGACCATATGTAACAGTGAACGGCCAGGAGTTAACGACGTGGTATTTTTCACAGTACATTGAAATTCTGCAAGTATATATCAGGAAGGCAGAAAACAGACGGAGAACTCCAAAGTAAAGCAAATTAAAGGAAGAAAATTTAGAATATTTTCCTGTATGTAGAGACCTAAACAGTAACGGCCTGGATGTTTACTGCTTCTCGTCTTGTCAAAAATACGTACGTCGACAAAGAGTCAAATGATATTGTTCCATAAATAAACTACTTGCAAAACAGGCACCCGTGTTCCAAGTTGAAACGATTAGATCTAATTTTAGAATGTTCGATATTTCAGGACCCTATTATAGTTGAGACTGTTCTTTTTAACGCCGTCTAAAGGACCGGGAGTAGTGGTAGACACAGCTGCCAAGATGTGTAAAATGCACTATGAATGTGTTAATAGTGGGTTTGTAAATATATACGATACTCTTTGTCATGCGTAATAGTCAAATAGTTTCTTTTAAAAGGGCCAGTGAATAAATTTTTAAATAGTTTAATTAATTTTTCTGCTAGATAAGATAATCAAGTTAAATATGCTAGTTCCTTAGTCCGGAGTGACTTAAGCTCATAATGTTTAATTATGATGGCATGAGACATAACTTTTATTCAATATAAACGGTAAGTTTCTTCAAATTTAAGACTCAACGTATATATTTGTGTATGCATATATGTAAAAGTACATAGGAATATAAAAAATATCCACAAATATTGTGCATTTATTGATCTTTTGCCGACCTATACGTATGCTTTTTTATCTAAAAAGAACAATTTAGTTAGCATATTTAAAAGTCGTTTGAGGTAATCGTATGAGACGTGTTTAACTTTAACCTTTTTTATGAATTGTATTTAAAACAGCCCTTAGCATACAGTCGGTATTTCACTTTATTTGTCTTTCTTTTAATTTTTGCTTGCAAAAATAATTAGATTCAATCCGTCTTTTTCTTTCTATTGTTTTGAATCTATTAAGCATTTATATTCTGTTTATTGCATTAGTGAAAATTATATTAGTTTTCGATATTCAAATTATATTTTTCTGGCGAAGAAAATATTTAATACCACAAAAAATTGACGACCATAAATATTATAATCAACTTTTTCTGCCGTCAAAGTTTATTCCTAACTGTGCTTTTGAAAGCTGATTTTACACTATATATATATATATATATATATATATATATATATATATATATATATATATATATATATATATATAATATAAAGCTGAGTGTTTGTGTGTCTGGTTATGAATAGGTGCCTATGTGGTTGACTATTTTAGAAAAATGATTGCATATAATGATAGGAGATGTATCAAGACACAGGAATAGGTGTGTTCGATCTGGCAGAACGGTGGTTCATTAAAATTGTGGTGTCTGCGTTCGCTCCTGGTCCACAAGTTATACAAATGCAAAATTTAAAAAATTTAAAAAAACGTTTACAAGTGTGTTTTTTATATAGATGCGCATAAGAATAATTTGATAGGTATGTTTTATCTTTAATAGGGATGGTATAATATAATTGTGGGGTCTGCGTTCGCGCCTGGCCTCCATAGAATGGAAACAGGCACACAGTTTAATAAAGACTTTTCATATCTATCTGCGTAAGTATACTTAGATAAATATGTTTCAGTTTGAAGAAATATGGTATAATAAAATTATGGGTGTTCGTTCGCGCCGGACCTCCATAGAATGGAAATATATCACAAAGTTTGGCAAGTTTTTTTTTTTTATATATAGATCCACAGAATATTGTGATAAATGTTTCAGTGTGAACAGGTATGGTATAATAAATTATGGGGTGTATCTATTTTATTTTTACTTTCATCATATTTTGTTTTGGTTTTGATACCCCCAAATTCGAGGCTATCATTTTACACCCCTTCTTTTTCATAACCTATCATACTTTCATAATCGGAGTACATTTTGTAGGCTGTTTTTGAACCCAGTCAACGACGGGTACTTTTGCAGTATATATATATATATATATATATATATATACAGTGATGATCATATTTATTGGCACGGTAAAATAAAAGTTAAATTTTGTCTAATAAATTCTAAAAAAGGGATTAAATTAAAGAAAATAACAAAGTATATTATGTATTTTTAACTGGCCTTTCCGATGCAGCAATCGGATTTTAGAAAAAATAAATAACAAAGGAACAACAAACATAATTGCAAAAAACCCTTGTTCAAAATTATTGGCACGATTTATTTAATAATCAATTGTATAGCCTTTGGCCTTGATTACCTTCCTCAGTCGCTTTTCATAGTTTACAACCAAGTTGTTGCACTCTTCAGTAGTAATTTTGCCCACTTTTCCTGACAATAATCCTCCAATTGAATAAGATTCTTATACTTCCTTTGCATTACCCTCAATTTTAATGTTCTCCATAAATTTTCAATTGGATTAAGGTCTGGGCTTTGTGATGCCCACTCCAAAACATTAATATGATTGTCCTCAAGCCATTTCTTAGTCAGTTTAGCCGAATGCTTTGGGTCATTATCTTGCATGAACCACCAACGACGACCAAGTTAGAGCTCTTTAGCAGAGTCTTTCAGGTTTTCATCCAATATTTTAACATAATCTTCCTTTTTTATGCTACCTGTGACCTTAACAAGTCGCCCTGGTCCAGAGGCAGCAAAGGATCCCCAAAACATAAAACTGCCTCCACCGTGCTTCACTGTGGGTATGGTGTTCTTAGGCAGGAAAGCTTCGCCAGATTTTCTGTAAATATAAGACACTTTATTATGGCCAAATAACTCTATTTTCGTTTCGTCAGTCCATAGAACACGTTTCCAGAATGCAACATCTTTATCAATATGACGTTTTGCAAAGGTTAGCCTTGCTTTCAGGTGCATAGGCTTCAATAAGGGAGTCTTTCTCGGACGACATGCTTTTAAACCAGCTCTCTTCAAAACTCTACCAACTGTATGTCGAGATACATTCACTCCAGAGGTGCTCTGTTCATCAACAATCTCCCCAACAGAGATCCTTGGGTTTTGTTTTACTTGTCGAACAATTTTCCGTTCATCTCTTGGGGAAAGAATCCTTTTTCTCCCTCTACCCTCTAAACTCATAACGTGGCCTTGCGATTTGAACTTGTTTATTATGGCTCTAACAGTGGATTTGGGAAGGTTTAGCTTCTTTGAAATCTTATCATAGCCCTCCCCATTGGTATGGCATGCTACAACAAGCTTCCTGACGTCTTCGCTGTGTTCCTTAGTTTTAACCATGGCGATTGAAAATTATAATTTAGTCACTTATAATAGTTTAAATAAATCGCTATCTAAAAATTATCTGAAAAAAATTATTCACTGAATTAGCGTTAAACAAGCATAATATGGCTATAAAAAGGTTCAGAAAGCACGTAAACCGGAAATTGATTGATATTATACTGATACTAAAAGAAAAACAAAGCCGTGCCAATAATTTTGAACAAGGGTTTTTTGCAATTATGTTTGTTGTTCCTTTGTTATTTATTTTTTCTAAAATCCGATTGCTGCATGGGAAAGGCCAGTTAAAATACATAATATACTTTGTTATTTTCTTTAATTTAATCCCTTTTTTTAGAATTTATTAGACAAAATTTAACTTTTATTTTACCGTGCCAATAAATATGATCATCACTGTATATACATACATATATATATATATATATATATATATATATATATATATATATATATATATATATATATATTAGTTGTTTTGAATAGCCACAATCAAGAAAATAACCGTAAGCAAAGTTCACCTCAAACCAGCAAGACTAAGGTGGCTTGCCAAGGCACTATATTTACAAATGTTAAAAATTCAGAAATATTTTTCTTGGATTGAAAATACAGGTACTTGTTTTCATCAAATTTTAACCATAAAATAAAGATATTAATATAAAAAGGATTGCAGATTTTCACGTAGTCTCGTTTCAAAGAACAGTTATATGCGCAATTCAATATTTAATTTGGCTATGAATAGAGATCTATTCATATATATATATATATATATATATATATATATATATATATATATATATATGGGGCCCAATTTAGAATCACACTAGATTTAGCGACTTTGAACAGCTGTAGACGACGTAACACGTGTCAGTGTATAATCATATATTTTTAAAAATGTGGAGATACATGTAGATATATCACGTTTTTGAGTTTCGAATCTCAGACAGTATTAATCAGAATTTAACATATAGTTCTTTGGTTGTAAGTGTAACGACCTGGATTGTGGAGTGAGCTATATGACATTTTCCTTTTAGAAAGAACATTTTGCTCTTTTTTATAACCATAAAATGTTTCGGTAAAGTTGCAGTATCGTTCCACCCTAAAAAAACAGTTCTGCAAAATATCGTTTAAATGATAAAAAAAGAATACACTACTTAATACTTTGAAAAATACGCCTTTGCAGAAATATTTAAATGCAATATACATCCGGAGACATATTGTTAATAATGTTTTATGGCAGGGTTTGTGTTTGTACACCAGAACATAATAACAAAATAACAACCTCTTCAAAAAAAAAAAAAACAGTCCTCCACCCAAAACGGTGGCCATAAAGTTGGCATTCAATATACGTAAAATTTATATAGAAAGTGATCTCCCAATGATTGAAACTATAATTTCTTCATATCTTTTGAACTACTCGTTTCCTGGAATTTTAACATTTCCGTTTTGAGCACTCTCCTGACCCTATAATAATGAGTAATTGTAAGTGATATTTTAGAGGGGGGGAAAGTCACTGTATATTTACCAGAATTTCAATCATGGTCATTTATTCTTCTAGTTTTGCATTTAAACTTCAAAATATCTTACATTTCCCCGAACACCTTGCTTTGATAGAGGGGCGATTTAAACTTGCTTTTATGGTTTAAAATGATCTGAAATAACAGCAATGGAAGACTTTATTCAAAATATTTCTCTTTTTATATCTCCTATCTTTTGGAAATATGGTGCAATTATGAATACGCCCAGTCTCACATAATCTTTATACAGTGTGAAATTTACATTTGCATACATTATGTGGGTTAAAATGGAATAATGATGAAAAAAACTATATAACTATAGATATGTTTATTTAGTTGCTCAATTATTTCATCCTCAATGATTTCTTCTCCCAATATTACTACGTCTATTTTCACCCTTATTCCCTCCCTTTATCGGAAAATATTTTTTTTACTGATAGCGTTTAGGCATGGATATATTTGGTGAGTGGACAGGGTGGTATGCTTGTGTGATAGACGATCCCGGTCCCATGTGGTATTGGTGAAAGTATTGAATGGTAGAAGGATAGAAAAAGCAAAAGGTCGCATAATGATGACGAAAACATACTGGTACAAATCAGCTAAGGAATGCAATTTATTTACATAAATATACTTGGTAGATATTAAGAAGCGGTAGAAAGAATAAAGTTCGTTGAGAAATAAGAGTTCGTTACTTGCAATTGATGAGAAGCTGACGATTATTCAGGAGATGGTTTAGTAGCCGATGCCCTCACAACGAGCGACTCTTCGTTATATGTTGACTGCTTGAGGGTCCAGCGCAAAAAAGAGAGAAATATAAGAAATAGGGATTCACGTGGCTGTGTCACTCTTCTGAGGTGTTAGGATTTTCGTTCAAATAAAGGTGTTATTTTCGTTCGTTGTAGCGGTGGATGTAGGTTGCTGGAGTTACTTCTCTGCTGTAGTGGGATGTTCGTTCGCTGCGCGTGCTCATCACATGTTCGTAATCATGTCTTGTTCGTGCGAAGTGTTTCCCGACTGAGGTAAACAAGAACTATTCCTCAGAAAAAATAGTTTAGTTGAACAAACTGGTTTATAAGAAGGAATACCATAGAAAAACTTGGCCTTTCAGGTTTTCGAGGTCAGATTTTGATTAGTTTATGGCGACAACAGAATAAAGAAAGTTTGAGTTAAATGATGAAAAAAAGAACATCTAAAATATTTCAGAGCGCACGTTGTATTCGAAACGTAATTAAAATTATTTTCCTGTTTGGATTGTAACGGCGAAGTGCATCGTTTTCGTGAAAAATCGAAATGTTCGTGAAGATAGTAGTCCGTTGGTATCGTCGGAGGACATCGTTGTTCAAAGATACGTTTCGTATTAAAAAGTTGAATAGAATAAAATGTCTCTATTTTTTATATATTCGTGAACATAGATACAACTTCTTTTTTATTATTATAATTATTTAGGCTGCGAGGAAAATTTCTTTTTTCGAGGGTGGTTTGTTTATATTTAGTTGTCCTCGAGTAGTAAAAATCAAAATGGCGGACGATATATAATTGACGCTTGTGTTTTGGACGTAAAGTTGAAACTACGACGAAAAAGTGTTTTTATCCTTTTTTTTAATTGCGTTTTTTGTTTTGTTTTTTCTTTCTTTTTTTCGCTGATTATATAACGATATCGATATGTGTTTCATTTACGAAAGTGAGCACGTTTAAAAATGTTTTTGGAACGTAGATTGTTAAGCTTTCATGAGAAATTTTCTTTAGGTCACCATTCTTGAACAAAAATATCACATCGGGGTCACCACATAGTAGATATTAAGAAGCGATAGAAAGAATAAGAGTTCGTTTAAAAATAAGAGTTCGTTCCTTGCGATTGATGAGAAGCTGGCGGTTAGTTAGGAGCTGGTTGGGTGGCCGATGCCCCCACCACGAGCGACTCTTCGTTACATGTTGAACGCTTGAGGGTCCAGCGCGAAAGAGAGAGAAATATGAGAAACAGGAAGTCACGTAACTGTGTCACCCTTCTGAGTTAAAGAGCGACAATCGAGTTAGCCCGGGAGTTTGAATTCCCACACCTTTATTCCTCTCGCTCACCATTCCTCTCCAGCTCCCTATTCCTCCTTCTCATTTTAGAAACTATTTTCTATTTTTATTTTACTGTAAATCTTTTGTCTAATATAATTCTCTCTATTGAAAATTGTCTTTATATACATTTTTCTATTTCTTATTCTTTTCTTTTCCTCTATGAATTAATTTCTTAACCCAACGCGTTCTTATTTCTCTTAAGTTCTGTTTTCTTACCTAGTCTATTCTGCGTTGATTGTATTTCTTAGCTTCTCTCATGTGACTAATCTCATCTGTTATAATAAATCCATCACCTAATCTGCTTTACTATTTCAATTATTGAAGCCAAATCTATAATCTTCATATTCTCCTTGCGTTACTCTTCATCACATAATGTCGTATTTATTTCTCTCTAACTAACATCTCAATCACGCGTGTACGTGTGTCCTTTAATTTCTGTTCTTTCTTTCTCTTTCTCAGCATTTTATCTAGTTCATATTTAATATCTTATTTCTATTCCATGCATAAGCTTTCTCTCTCTTTATTCACATACATAGTCTATGCATAGCCCCCTCTCTCTCTCTTTCTCTATCTCTTACTTTATTTGCATGCATACGTATATATCTATATTATTTATCTATGTATGTATGTGTATATATATATGTATATATATATATGTATATATATATTTAGCAAAAATGGTAATTAGTAAAAACCTGAAGAGAGTGTTTTATACTATTGCAGAGCAAATATGTGTTTTATTTTTTATTACCGTTTTATCTGTTAAGTTACACAGGTTTCGGTTGGCGAACCATATCTACGATCCAGCAACGTCCTCAGACCTTACAGAGACCTTTTTTTCTGTAAGGTCTGACGAGGTTGCTGGATCCTAGGTATGTTTTGGCAACCAAAACATGGGTAACTAAACAGATAAAACGGTAATAAAAAAATAATATATATGTGTACGTATATATAACCATATCTCACTTCCTATATATTTCTGTATCATCGTTTGCATGTATTAATGTGGCTACTTCATTTTTGTCGCTTATATTTCTGAATTTCGAACAAATCCTAAGAGTTACCGAAATTGTTTGTTTCAACTTTAAATCAGTCCTTGCATTTCTTCCTATATATACAATTTACCCTCTCCTAAAATTAAAAAAAATTGTATCTATTTTATTTATTTCTCATTCTATCACCTGAAAAACGTATATCTTAAATCTTCTGTACTTTCTGTCACGTTGAAACATTGTTTTAGTTATACATCTTTTTAATTCTGTATCTTTCTATTTATTTTTTAATCGCATGTAATTTTTCACATATTCTTCATCTTGCTCTCTCTTCTTGTGTTTATAGACTAATATACGCACACGCGCGCACACACACAAACTCTCACACACACAATAACGCCCCCCACACATATATATATACACTTGTGCCCGATATTATTCATACCCCTCCTTGAAAAGTGAGTTTATTAGGTGTAACTTTGTAAGAATTTATTGTTTACGTCCATATTGATACATATTCTTAATAAACCTCTTCTGATCATTTTCGTCATTTTAAAATCTCGGGATACTTGTAATAAAAGAAATATACAGCTATTTATAAAATCTGCAATATTCAAAAATAATCATACCCCCTTTTTTTTCAGTATTAATCGAGTTTCTGACTGTTTGTTTCCTGTTTGATTCTTATTTTGAATGCTTTTATACAACCTTTGATTAATTTCATTTCGTTTTTTGTATTTTCAGAAATTAAAATGATATCAACTGAAAACCAATAAAAGAATAAAAATTATTAGAATGGGGAAGAAAAAAGAGCTTAGTAATGATCTTAGGACTAAAATTGTGAATTCACATAAGGATGGTTTAGGTTACAAGTCAATTTCCAAGAAATTTGAGGTCCCTACAGCAACAGTACAGAGCATCATCAAAAAATTCCAGAGCCACCACACAACAAACAACTTGATTGGTAGAGGAAGGAAAAGGAAACTGTCTGCTAGAGCCACCAGGGATATTGTAAGCAGTGTTAATGCAAATCCAACCACCACTACTAAGGACATTTTAGAAAATCTGGAGTCTTCTGGCATAAAAATATCAAGGCAAACATTGCAAAGGACTCTGCATGAAAATGGTCTGAAAGGAAGAAGACTAAGAAGGAATCCATTGCACACCGGAAAACACCTTGCAGCACGTCTAAAGTTTGCTAGGACCCATGTGAATTCTTCAGAGTCCGTTTTCTCAAGTATTTTGTGGACTGACGAAACAAAAATTGAATTGTTTGGCCATATGGATGCTTCTTACGTTTGGAGGAAGAAAGGAGAAGCTTACAACCCAAAGAACACCATACCCACGGTGAAATATGGTGGTGGTAGCCTAATGTTTTGGGGCTCCTTTTCGGCTAGTGGTCCAGGTAGTTTGGTCAAGATAGATGGAACCATGAAGAAGGAGCAATATTTGGAGATACTCCAGAAAAACATTAGACAGGATGCGGAGAAGCTCCATTTAGGACCAAACCGGGTCCTTCAACAGGATAATGATCCAAAACATACTACCAAAATAGTCAAGAAATGGTTTGAGGATAATCAAATTAATATTTTGGAATGGCCTAGCCAGAGTCCCGACCTGAACCCTATCGAAAACCTCTGGCACATATTGAAAACTAAGGTTAAAAAGCGGAAACCTAGAAATTTGAGGGATTTGGAGAACTACTGCATTGAAGAATGGTAAAAAATCAGTGTTGATGCTTGTAAAAACCTTGTTGATAAATATCCAAAACGGTTACAGGCAGTTATTAAGAATAAAGGGCATGCTATTGACTATTAGTAAGAGAGGTATGAATAATTTTGAACTAGTGCCATTATTGTTTTTCTTTGTATACTGTTTCAAACTTGCATAATTTATTTATTTGTTGAGTTTAAATTAAATGCTTATGCTTGATTTATTGTTTGAAATCCCTTTAATATTGTCTACCTTCTGGTTTGAGCAATATTCTTATAGAAATCTCAAAGATCCGAGGGGTATGAATAATATCGGGCACAAGTGTATATATATATATATATATAGAGAGAGAGAGAGAGAGGGAGAGGGAGAGAGAGGTTAAGACTGTAGATCCATAGATAACTTTACCAGATTTACCTCGTAGTCCAATCTCTATTTCGTCAAGAGAGGCAACTTTGTTTCACGGCAATTTAGTCTCTATAGCTATCAAATTTGGAATGCTATAAAGCGTTTGCAAGACATTTTCTAACTTTTGTCTCTTCATTCATTAAACCTTGTTTATCTACTTCATCTCCTGCTCTCTCTATTACTCCCTCTTTCCACTACATACCAAATATATCATTTTAACCAGTCTTTCTGTCTATGTTATGATAATTTATTTGAGCCAGGTGTAGTAATTAGATATTGGTCTTCCCGTTTGTTCTGTGTCTGTACTTCGAACGAGCCGATGTTAGATTTGCTGATAACTATTTACCCTTGTTTCATGGCGACCGCGATTCCTATCAATTCCGTACTTGCGCAATTTCAATACTCTAATTACAAGCTGAGTCCACAGAGGGTTGAAATGAAATCTTATTGCCGAAATGTATATCTAGACCTGCTCTTGTCTATCTCGTTTTCACAAATATCCTCCTCTCATCTTTTGCATCCATTACTTCCACAAATATGGTAATTTTAATGTCGTGGACCGTCACTTTTCTCAACGGGTCAGTACTTACTTAATACAATTTTGAGTCAACACTTCGGAGGATAACCCCCAGAAGACAACCGTTACAATTGTGAAGTTTTACGTCTAGAAACTTTTATCTGTTTAAAACTACGTTACTATTTACATACTGATTTATGCCAGGTTTAAATCACCATGTGCTGTCTTTCCTGTGAACCATCATTCTCCACTTGTTACGGTCGCGACTGAGGGTCTGATAGCTCCCAGTAGGGACGAACCTGTCCTTTAGATTTCGTTTGACGGTGTAACGAAACATGAGCTTAGGTCTGCCTATGCCTCATACCCCATACCCAAGCTGTAAAAACAGTATCTGTTTTGGTAGTCGGGAGTTCTCCATTCTGTTTACGTTCTCGGCCCATCTCACGGTTTTCCGGATGAGCAGGTCATACATGCTTTGGAATTTGGCTTGTGATAGGGTCTCCCTGTTGCTGACAAAGTCATACCACTTGACATTTAAAATATGCCGGGGGTATATCATCATATAGATGTTGAGCTTGCGGGCTACCAGTTTGTACAGTGGACAAGTTTCTGCGCCGTATAAGAGTGACGAGAGGACGATGGCCCAGTACACCAAGCATTTAGTACTGAAAGCTAGGTCTTTATTTTGCCAGACCTTCTGTTTGAGTTTTCCATGGGATATGGAGGCGTTAGCCATTCTTGTTGAAATCTCATCGTCCATTTTGTTGTTGTTCCTGACCGTGATCCCTAGGCATTAGAATTTGCTGACATTGTAAAGCTAATTGTAAATCATATCGTAATTATATTATCATATATTAACTATCAATATGCCATTTCATTATAGGTATGTGGCTGTCCACCTTAGAAATTTTATGACGTTGTCAAATGTATGCAAATTAAAAGTTACAAATATACAATATTATATCCGCTAGTATTTATTTGTTTGAATAAAGACAGCACACTATATAAATGCCCCACTCTCTGAAACACGTGCCAGTATTACCATGCAGAGCATCTCACTCTCTTTCTCTCGCCCTCACTCACACGTTTTGAGAATTCTATGTTTTCAATAGTTATTTGTATTTCATATATAGATTGTAACTTACTTGCTTAAATAAGTGTTAATGTTTGCCAATAGTCTGTGCATAACATAAACGAGTGTCATTGCAAAATTCAATACATTACAATGCAACTTGATGCGGTAAGTATATTATACGATAAACTTAATCATATATACGTCAGATGAATGAGAAAAAGTTAATCAAAGTGAAAACATTTACTATTGTTAGCAAAACAAGGAATTATCAAACAGATTAGCATTACATACATATATTAAAAGTTTCTAATTACTAACAATAAATGAGACATAAAATATTTAGACATGGTAATATATATTTATATATGGGTGTGTGTGTGTCTGTGTGTGTATGTGTGTGTTATTAATTTGTTTTTGTTTTGCGATACTTTTTGAAAGAAATTCAATTATTTACACGAAAGTGCATTTTTTCCTAAATATGAGTTGGGATGAATTTTCCCTTAGACCAATTCGGGACCCCTAAGAGGGGAGCAGCACATACATTTTTAAACAGTAAGTGGATAATTATAATGAAATAAACTATATATATATATATAAATATATATATATATATATATATAAATTAACATGCTTGATAATTTATAATTAAAATTAAAAATCGGTTTCACATGGAAGAACAAACCAAATTAATCAAGTGCACAATCGTTTTTATTGTGATAGACAGTGAGTCTTGGTTAATAATTTTATGATGTAGTTTTTGGAAACAAAGTCTCCTCATCAGCAAAAGTATTTGGTGTTTTTTTTTTAATAAACCAAAAATAAACCTAGCAATTTTTAAGTAAGGCAGATGTATATGTTAATGATTCGCTGTCTAAAAGCCGTACGTATCATCGTCAATGCATTATTTGGGATAGTAAATGTAGTAGAGTTGATGTCCTTTTTCTATTCTTTGTCTTTTTGCGACTAGGATTACAACGTGTTGGTTCTCTGTGTACTATGTTACAAATATACATGACGGAGATTAAACACTCTTATGTAGTACCAGATAAAATATTCGAGAACAACCAGCGAGGATTAAAAGTGAATTTTTTTATATGTCTCAGTGTCTTTTTGTATTCCAAGATTGAAGTAATTAAACTAATTAATCTAATTAATATGCATATTTATATATATATAAATCAACAAAAAGCAAGGAATGTTGTTTATTATCCTGATCACTAATTAATAGTCGAATCAGCATGAAACGATTTGTTTTTTTTTCTTACAAATCTATGGATATTTCAAGTAAATATTGCTTAAGATCGTCTATCGAACGATTGTATAAAACAACAGAAAATGTGAACAGTTGTTAAAAAATGGCAGTCAGTATTTTTATGCAATAAAATTAAACTTGTGTTCTTCTTATTTTTAAAATAAATTGTTATAGTTTACCCTTTTCTCTGTTTTTATAATCAGCTTTTAGTTGGTGATATTTTTGAGGACATATAATCGTTGCATTAATTTTAACAATATCTTTTGTAAGCTTAATATTTCTATATACATCCGATCAATGTATGTGGAATTTCTACCATGACTAAGGACTATCAAAATATATTTAAAAAAATGTTATTAATTAACACACCTTAGTGGCAGCTATATTTTATTTACAATATGATTTAAGAGAAATTGCCAGAGAATAATATCAAATTTGTGACTTTTAATGTATATTTTCCTGTTTTGTCGTATATGTCATCACAACTTATGTATAAAATACGTTGTGACTAGGTATTTTGTGTTTGGGAAATAGGTCACTATAGTCTCCCAAATAGCTGCGCCGTAAATATCACTTTATGCATCTAGGTATGTTCTTAAATATACTTTGTATCTGAATTCCTCCGATAAATACTGAAAATTAATAATGAAATATCAAATTAAAAAAGGAACAGTCGATTTTTACAAAAGTCAACGCCTTAATACATATTAGCATCACAAATTCTGTTGAGAAGGCTTATCCTCGTAAAAGCTCGGCATATAAAACCTGCACTAGGTTCCTCGATGAGACAGGGGCAAGTTTGGAATCAATGTTTCTCCTAAGAGCGCTATGGAATTATAATACTTGGATTTGATTTCAAATTAAAATTCCATACATGGTGTCCTTATAGAGGTACAGTATACTTTCGGGTGTTAGTAGCTTTCTAGCACGGTAGAGAGAGCCCACCTTCCTTGCAGCGGCCCTGGCAATGCTTTCAATGTAATTGTTCCAACTCATATTTCCTGTGAACGTTAGGCCAAGAAGTTTGAAAGGGGTACTCTCAGATAAAGAGTCGTTGGAAATTGCTATAAGTGGTTGAAAATGCTTCTTGTAATTATTGAATAAAACTAGTTTAGTCTTGCCGGCATTGAACGTGATGATCAATTTTTGTCACCATTCCACTACAGATTGGAGGTCATTCAGTAGTGTTTCTGCCATTTCTTTAGATATGTGTCCATTTGGTTTCCTGTCGTGCCTGTTAAAGAGTGTGGTGTCATCAGCATATATACCCATATCAAAGGCATTTTTTTCGGGGAGGTCATTTATGAATATCAGGAATAGTACAGGTTCAAGGATACCCCCATGGGTAAACTCCCGCATTCATATCATATTGTTTAACTGTACGACCGTCGAGGACAACTTGGATTTTTCGCTTAGCTAAGAAGGATTAAATTATGTTAAGTATTCTACCAGTGATACTGTATGATCTAATTTTCCTGCGGAGGCCCTTATGCCATGCCCTGTCAAAAGTCTTAGATATATCTAGAGCTACCGTTCTGACCTCCCCCGCTTTGACAAGTGAATGGTATATACGTCCGGAGATTACAGTTAGGATGTCTGATGTGGACCGCGCTTATCTAAATCCATAGTGTTGGTCAGTCAGAAGTTTAGCATCTGTAAGGTGATGGACTAGAGCTTGGTTAATTAAGGTCTCAAATATTTTGGCAAAAAGTGGGAGGAGGCTAATGGGACGATTATTTAATGGGTCAGTTCCTTCGCCAGAATTCTTGAATACTGGTACCACAGAATCAGTTTTCCAACAGCCCGGAAATCAAGATTCATTAAAGCATTTGTTGTAGAGATTGGAGAGATCGGGAGGTACTTCGGCTGAGCACTTTTTAAATAGCACAGCTGGGATGAGATCGGGTCCACATGCTTTTAAAGTGTCAAGGTTTTTATGATAGCATGCACCTGAGCAAGAGTGATTTTCAGATCGTCTAGCGTGGCGTCTGTCACCATAGGAAATTCAGGTAGGGGTGGTTAGAAAGGTCCAGTGTACAGTTTGAGGCAAACCGACTGGCAAGCATGTTAGCCTTCTCGGTTGCTGAGCAAACAACCTCGTGATTGTTGGTTAGCGGGGGAATTGTTGATTGCCCATTAGTTACTACACTGTTGTAGATTTTTTAGAAGTCACGAGTTCCTAGTTTTTGTACTTCGATGCGTTTTTTCGTGGTTTCCGTAAATTCTCTCTTAGCTGTCGCTATTTCTTTCTTAACGGTACTTCTAGCTTCCATGTACTTCCGTCTGTTTGAACTGTACTCATGTCGGTTAAATTTACGGTATGCATGTTACCTTTGAGCAATGGCAGTTGCGCAAGTAGAAGTAAACCATTGGGGGAGAGTGGGCCTTGCCATAAAAATCCGCATAGGAACATGCGCTTCGATTGCATTCAGTGATCTCGTGTGCGCACTGTTCAGCAGGAAGAAAAAAATCCCCATGGGGCATCTCGGAGAGGATCTCTGATGGCTTCCTTGTCAGCCTTTTCATAATATCTTGTTGTTTTGAGCACTGACTTCAGTTTTGGTTCTATTGTTTAGGGCGATTTAAACCATTATCACTGCATGATCAGCGTTCACATGTGGGATGTCGACATTCGGTATACAATAATCGGTAACTGTGGTCAAAAAGAGATATAGATGTGATGCGCGTTGTTGTTCCTGGTCAGGGAAACGGGTTGGAAACGTAACACATCATATTTTTATCATAATTTCATAAATAAGAGTCCATTTTCTGTAGGCTGTTTTTTAACCCATTCAACGACGGGTACTTTTGCTATTATACACACACACACACACACACACACACACACACACACACACACACATATATATATATGTATATTCATAATATTAAATATATATACATGCATATATGAAAATAATATGTAGCATATATATAATATATTGAATACATATATATATATATATATATATATATATATATATATATTTAAACAGATCAATACCTTCGTTTAGTCTAAAAAATACAACAGATACTCCTTGTAGGAGGAAGCTGCGCACGGAATAGTGAGGCAAGAGTTGCGTAATCACAAACCAGACCTCTCCTGAATCCGCACTGTTTACATTTAGTGGTAGGAAAAGTGAAGAGACAATGCCGAGATAAGCGGAGAGAACTGAGAGCTCCTGGATGTCCCAAATGGTCACTTTTTGTACTGACCAGTTGAACGTTGCTTAACCTTGGTGATCCAACGGTACCGGTATGTGAACGTTATTAAGCAGTAGATAATTAAACGTATAGTGGTAGGAATATTTCTGAGTATGAGTGAATAGATGTTTGTGGTTTTTTTTAGTTTTCTCATAACGTCATCTAACTTTCAGAAAATTAAGTATATTGTCTACGTGAGCGTTCTTAAAGGGATCCTGCATATTTTCTATTTGGTAGTATTTTGTCTGTTTGTTACAGTCAATGAGTATGTGCTGAACAATGAACAGTATATATATATATATATATATATATATATATATATATATATATATATATATAATAGGACCACAAGTGTATGAAATAAAGACACAAAACAATACAGTGGTAGATATAAAATGGATAATTTATTTAATAATGGAATACAGGCAAAATTTGGGGGATAGAATGGACTTATGGCAGTGCATTTCGAAGCCTAATGCTTCTCATCAGAAGAGTAGATGAGGTGCTAGTTAGCATGGGGAAGATGCGGCGTTTAGTATAAGGCTCATTAGGGACTAAAGAAATTAAGAGGGAGTATAGAATGTTTGGGAAGCTTTATTGAATTTTAAATAAATAAGGAGAAGCTTGTGATATATAGTATGATATATAAGATTATATATGGTCTTGAACATAGTATTGAGATTCACGGGTATATGTATTCGGTTAAATAGGGAGGTATTGTTGCTGTGTGGTAATAACAAGGGTATACACTGAAGACACAAACTATATCTACCAATATATAGTATTGTGTCTTTATTTAATACTCTTGTTGTCCTATTGTATAAGCTCCAATAATTATTGTTGAGCTTGGCATTATCCGGATGAGTCTCCTTTTGTTAAATTGAACTTTCTCTTCCTTTTACATTAAGCTATATATATACATATATATATATATATATATATATATATATACATGCATATACATATAAGCATATATATATATATATATACAAATTATTCGAATCTTTTAACCTGAAAGTTATATATATATATATATATATATATATATATATATATAGAGAGAGAGAGAGAGAGAGAGATAGATAGATAAGAAATTCATGATTGTAAACATTTGTGCTAGTAAATATTTTATCCTGTTTCAATCCCATTATTAAATTGCTTTCAATAATATACATTTATTGTAATATTATTGCAGGAATAAATTGTTGTATCCAACGACGTATTATTTCAAGATTAAAAAAAGGATCAATGAGTTGAATTTTGGCTTCTCATGAATGTTTATCAAACACCACGTCCGTAAAAAGCAAGAACAATATATATATATATATATATATATATATATATATATATATATATATATATTTATATATATATATTTTCATTGGTTGTTGCGTATTAGTTGTTCTTTCTATGTACATATACATATATATTTTTACTCGGTGAAACATAATACAATTAACAACCAATATTGTGTAAGCATATTCATAAACTTGATATTAGCAACTATTTATGTGTACATAAGTTTAAGTTTGTATAGGTTACCTTGTCTTCTATTTCGTATGAAAATAACTATGAGATTTGGCATGTTTCCAGCACATGAACAATGTTTTTGCTTACTTAATATTATTCCGTTCTATACAGCTAGTAATGCAACTATAATATTGCAATTATATATATATATATATATATATATATATATATATATATATATATATATATATATATAATATGTATATATAAATATATATATATATGTTAATTCTTTAAAAGTATTTACTATTAAAATTTCATATAAAGCTCCACGTTATAGTAAATCTAATTTTAATAAATGTGCCTGATTATTAAAATACTGATAGTCATTTTAGTCATTTAAAATTGTACAGAAATTTCAAAAACTTGTATTGCTTATGTAAAAATAATTCCAAATCTGCTGATGGTTTTTACAAGTAACTGCCTTCCTGTGTTAATTTTAAAAAGTAATTATCAGATATTTTTTTTGCTAATATAGTAACATTCAATTTACATGTTTCGCCTATTTATAAAATAAAACCAAGTAATAATGAATGAACCCTATCAACAATGTATGCTTACAAACCACTATAACACCGAATAGAATTATGAATAAACGCTTCAGAAAACGAAATTTTTCCACTCTATCCCTCGTCAATGATAGGCAAAGACAATTCCGGATGAACTTCCATAGAATTCACAGCAGCAATATATTATATTTGAAAGATGATGTTTTGGCATTTCCGTAGTTGCGGCTAATAGATACAGGGTGACGCTCAAAAAACAGAGGGCATTCAATTTTTTTCTTAGCATTTTACAGTCACCGGAGAAAAAGGCCAAAGACCCTAATGTTTTAATGTGATGTTTTGAATATAATAAACTAGTTATAACTAAAGTTTCATTTCATTCGGACAAAACACTTAGACACGGGACCTAATTAGAGCTGGGGCCCTAAGTAAAATATACATCCAATTCACTTAATCCAAAATCTACATAAAAACGTATAATTATTGAGGGTACATGTATTATTTCTTGAAAAAAATGTTTCTAATAAGAGTATATATTTTGTAGTGATATATATGTATTTGGTTTGTAATGAACTGTACGTATACAGGTGTCTCGGTTTGAATTACTTTATCAAGCGAAAAATGTGGTTTATGTATGTAACCTTGAAAATTGGTTAACCTAGCATATTGTTGATTAGTAGCTCAGTACGGGTTCCCAATGTGGCCTCCACGGATCACTGGGGTTCCGTGAGTGAGGCTGAGTTGCTCCAGAAGCTCTATAATATACAGTACCAAATGTTTTATATGAAAAATTAAATTCAATTATTAATATTTTTACTGGAAAGGGATATGATACTAAATCCAGGTGTAAAGCGTTTCCGGATTGTTCATGAAAGAGAAAATAAAAAATAAATCAACAAAAAAATCCAATAATATTTTTATTAATTAAATGCTAAAAAACGGTTGTACACATTATTATTAGCCTGTGTTAAAATCTGTAATAATTGGTTGTCTTATTTAATTCATGAATTATGTTGTTAGCGCTCCGTGAAAAGCCCTATACCTGCTCAGGGTCTCCATGGTGTCGTGATGTTTGGGAAACCCTGACACATATGTTTTAAATAATATGCTCATTATTAAAGAAAATTAACTTGTTTAAACTTTTTTTTTTAAGAATTTATTACGAGGATGTATCTCTTCTACGGTTTCTGATTGCTTTACTTTTGATGCGAATACTAAGTCTTCTTCTCATTTATATTTATTGTAATTACACTCTTACTAGTAGTAGAAATAGTATTAGCAGCAGCAACATTATTATTATTATTATTAGTAGTAGTAGTAGTAGTAGTAGTAGTTTCTTGGCATTCCTATTTTCCTTTCGTTTTTACTCCGACCGTTACATTCATTTTTCTGACTTCTTTGGAATTGTTTTTACCTGTTTATTTTGTTTGGTATGGTAGCCACGAACAACGATAGTTATCAATGATTTTCAGTTCTGTCCGTGTGCATCTCCGTTTTTGGCATATCTTGAAGGCGTCTGCTGCTAAATATTGGCCTAACGGATCGAAGCTAAGGTCAGCACCGTATGTCAAAGAAACAGAGGGCGATAGAAGGGAAGATGGACGAATAAGCAAATAGGTTGTCAAGTATTTCTCACGAGCACGTGAATCGTCTAGGGTCACTTTTCACCCCGTGGGTTAAATATGATCCCAGCTCGTATCAAACGCGGTTAGTTGGTTGAAAGGCAATGCGTCCCTCACTCTATAAGTCACAACCCCTGTCATTAGATTTGTCAGTCAGTGACGGACCAATCATCACCCTCGTTTCAATTTGACGCAACCACCAATCATCGGTCTTATATCAGTTTCGATGCAACGATAGGAATTTTGCCCCTGCAAATCGAAAATATTAATATAAATTTTAAGAATACTATGCCGACGGAATTAAAATGGAAATAAATAACGTGATACGTAAACATTCAAAAGCAAAAGAATTGGACCAATTATCTATCTAAAATTGTCCTTGTGGCATTTTACTACATTTTTTACGGTTCTGATTAATTTCGTTTAGATTATTTAACTTTCAATGTAAAATGATTAGATATACGTTAATATTTACTGTAAAAACACATTACTGTTTAACCTGGCAGAATAAGCATTAATAAAGTGCGAATTGTTTATATATATATATATATATATATATATATATATATATATATATATATGTGTGTGTGTGTGTGTGTGTGTATTTATTATGCGTATCCTCACACTCGCAAAAATGTACTCGATAGATATGAATGATATAGCACTTTACGATGTTAAGCTATGTTTAGTTTACTTTATTATGAAGAGAGATAATAAATATGCACACTTTTGGTACTTTACTTACATGAACAATATGTTCAGATAAATATGTTTCTTAATCTTTTAAATTACTTGTGGAACAAGTAAACCACTAGTAACATAAGTTTGCATCGATTATAATGTATTAAAAATAGGTTTGGCTTAATCAAATATTCAGCAATATTTTAAATTTGTGAAGGCATAATAAACTTCGGTATAAATCGAATTAGGCATTACACATTTGCATGGTAATCATGACTTTTTCAGAAAATCGCATGATAACGCCCACGCCTGTTATTCAGTTATTCAAAAGGCTTGAATTTTAGTTTTTATCAAGTAACCGTAGGTAGTAGAGGCCGATCATATGAAAGTAATACTATACTAATAAATATGCATATACATTTATTTTAAGAGCTCGTTTATATTGAACACTAATACAGCGATAATCCTAAAAATATAGGATTATCTTTAAAAAAATGGTATCGAATATAAAACATTCTCATTTCATTCGAAAATATCCAGAAACTAAATGTACCCTGGGTTGCCCAGTTTAAAAAGTAACGTAAAATTCCTTAAAACATGAAATAAATAACGGAAAGAAACGGAAACATGGGCATGCGAGTATTATGGGTTTTCTTTCCAAACATTTAATAAATTGTAAGGAAAATTAAATACTTGAGCTGAGACTGAAAACAAAAACTAAAGACATTGAGTCAAATACGATAATCATTACGTCAGCTTGATACCATATTTAACAAGCGTTTTCAAACCTATTAATCCTTTATATAATGTACACTTGCGCCGCCGTGAAACAGTTGATAAACATATAAAAATCCGATGACCCCAATTCCAAATTCTTCAGTCTTTACTCCCTAGTAGCGTTTTTTACTCAGACAACAACCAATTAAAAAGGGTTACCCATGTATGAATACCCTGTATTCCAAATTTCAAATCTATAGACAAAAAATCGTTGACTATATTGTTTGAGACTATTCATAACGCGTTCATTCTCAGTGTTATTGATATATAGTTAATCATACAATTCTAAAATTTGTATTGATTGAACTTGCGTTTCGGTTAATAATACTTGCTTAATAATACCTACTATAATAGCATAGGATGTTCTGAAACATTCGTTCTATACATTGTAATGAATGCTACCAAATCCATTTCACGGAATTAGAATTATACGAACAATGTATTCCATCCGAGTTTACAACCTTGTCATATATTCCACACCACTAATTAGACAACTTTTCATTAATCATTGAACAAACTCATTTATTCAATAAGTAATGTTTATATGTATAATCCGTATTTACATGTGTGCTAGTAACATACTAAAACAGAGAAGGGTGAAACTATATAAGCGGCAACTTTTCTTTACACGTATACTTGTGTTCATTCACAATATGTCTTCTTTGCTTTCTCACCATTACCATTATTTTATACGATTACGCGAATAAAAACAAGTTATTTCTGTACATATTGTTTATATTTTACTTTATTAGTGACACAACCTTAACTAAGAATATTTTGAAAATTTTATAGGAAAAAGGGGAAAAGTCTTCACTTTTTGAAAAAATACGTCAATTGCTTTAGACTAGAAATCTTTCTGCTTTACAGAAAAACATCAAAAACAAAATCATTGCATTAATTACAACATTTATTCATAAACATCCCATTTTCATTGCCCATTGAAGGCGATCTGGAATTAGAGGTATATATTTTGTATTCGTCAAATTTATTTATATTTTTGGTCCACCAACTTAGTCGGATTTGGGCCTTAGAATTTACCTCTGTCTGTTTGTCCGTTCGTTCAAAAAATTCTCAATAATTACTCATTACATTTTTTCTAAAATTGTATGTGGAGTTATAACAAGGGAAGGGATAAACATGCATCATTTTCGGATTTTTTATAAAAACTTTGTTTGCGTTCCCAGGAGCTTAAAATGGTGAAAATAGCCAAAAATATCACTTTTCGGGACATGAAATATTTTCCAGACATTAGATTTTGCTGAAAATTACCCAAAAGCAAAACCATGTATGTATATATATCCGAAACCGTAATATGTGACCCTTGGAAACTTCTTGCTGCATGCCCAAGGGTTCCAAATGGGGCAAAATTGCCAAAATATCAGTTTTCAAGTTATAGAATATTTTCCGAAAATTACATTTTGTTGAAAATTACTCAAAAGCAAAACCACATGATGTACATCCAAAAACGTTATATTCAACCATAGAAAAGTTCTGGTTGCTTTCTCAAGGGTTCAAAAGGGGTAAAAGTGGGCAAAAATATTACTTTCCGGTACAGACAATATTTTCCGTTCATTGGATTTTTCTGAAAATGTCCCAAAAGTAAACCACATGGATATACATCTGGAAGCATAATTTACTCAGAAATCTTTGGTTTCGCAACTAGGGGTTCAAAACGAGGAGAAATTGTGATTTTTTTCCACCAAAATAGGGTGGTTTAAGGGTAAAAAACGTTCTTTTTAGGCTATTTTTTTTTTATTTTTCTCCAAACATTCATACTTATATTTTATTAGGTGTTTTGAATGGTACCGAATTCAAATTAATGCAACGTTTATAAAAAAAAAAAACACGTTTATAAAAAAAAATGGTGTTTTACAAAAGGCAATGCGTTGAAATGGGGAAAATAGCCAAACTCAGTGTCGGGACCATATATGTTTAGGCTTGTTTATTATTACTGACAGAAAATTGGCAATCATATGTTTTCTGTGTTTGAATATCCTAACACTGTTTCAACCGACGTAATTATACTGTACAAGTTCTATATTTTGATGATATTTCTCAGCTATTTTTCAGAAATTTTTGCGAATTTATATTACTCGATTTTCTAAATATTTATTTTAATAATGGAGGCTAGAATTTTTAACTTACTATCCATTACATAAATGCAAACTAGAATCCAATCAGTTAAAAGGGATGTCTCCTTCACGCAAAGAATCCAAAGTATTCAGTATTTAAAAAAGCATGTCTTATATATTTGTTCTAGTGGTAGTCGGAGAGGAATTTCTCATTTTGGCGTTTTCGAATTTATTAGTCAACTTCAACTTAATAGTTTTTACTTCTTTTTTTTTCGATCGGTAAGGATGACCTGGGTTTTCCGTTTTTATTATCCAGTGCTGTTATTTTTAATATTTCGAAGTAGTTCCAAAACCAAAGCCTTTTATTTTCAAGTTAAAACTTTAAAATCTACGAAGACACGTGGTTGTACTATAAAAATGAGCGATATCTTGCTCTTATATAATCACCACTAGTTCCGATGCACTTTTGCCGGCGTGAAATTAGGGTTGTGCATGAGCGTCTGGAACGCACGCTTCTATACGAGGGACATTCGGAAAAATGTCTGATTCTGTTTTAAACTAAATTTTTTTTAGAGCTACGAAGACGGAGGAGGTACAGTTAATATGAGCGATATTTGTGCTTTAGGATTTTATTTCGGACATGGACACAACACTTCTCAATCTACTTAGTCGGAAATTCAGTGACGTATCTCTATTTCTCACACCATCACTATCTTCAACAGAGACGTGACACATTCAGCTGCTGAATGCATAGGTAAAGTTATCTTAACAATGCTAGTTTAAATCCACTATGATCAATGAGAGAGGAATGAAAAACCGGAGGCATTACTTTTGAAACTACTGTTTGCACATTAAGAATTGAGAAAAGGAAACCGTTTATATAGCTTTGTTTTCAACAATTCGTAGTATCTAACGTATTGTGTAATTATAAGTTCAATAATTTAAGAGACTAATTGAGCAACTAAATATGTTGTCATTTCAATGACATTACGATCATAAAATATATTAAATGATTTATGATCACCTGTACATGATGAATGAAAAACAAATTGCAGACTGATATGCATTTTCTTCGTGTACACATGTGCGTAGTAATACAAAATATAATTTACAAAAAAAATGACAACAATCTAAAGAATCCAACGAGAATAGCAACAGAATATATACTTGAATGTATGTAGGAAATTTTAATTCATACTGGAGAGAAACTTTAAAGTCTACATTGGAGAAACTTAAATGTGTCCGAGACACTATCACAGAAGTTTCGCTGTGCAGAGACTTATCAATAAAACCTGGTATGAGGAGATTTTTTTTTTCTGAAAATAAACCGTGACTAAATATTCTCTCAATATTTTTTAAGATTTCTCATTCCGGTAAAAAAGTGCTCAAGATCAATAAAACAAATCACAAGCATTTCATACCTAACATATTGAAACTACCGTTTGCACATTAAGAGTTGGGAAAAGGAAACCGTTTATATTGCTCTGTTTTCAACAATTCATATGTTTTAATGTATTGTGTAATTATAATCTCAATAATTTAAGAGACTAATCGAGCAACTAAATATGTCGTCATTTCAATGACATAACGATCATAAAATATTATTAAATGATTTAAGATCGCCTGTACATGACGAATGAAAAACAAATTCAGATTGATATGCATTCTCTTCGTGTACACATGTACGTATTAACACAAAATATAATTTACAAATGAAAAAAAAAATTACGAGAATTACAATTACCACCCCAATAATCAAAACAATACAAATGGTTACGTTGTGTGTTTCATATACTGTTTAAATGTTTCACATCTAAATCGTTTTCGATCAATACATATATACATCTTTTTAACGTAGACGACTGAAATTATTATTGTCTCGTGAGGATGCCACCGCATGAATAAATTGATTATTTTTTTTTTTACAAGGTGGTCACCACTTATCAAGGCCCGGAAGCCACTCAAGGATAAGGATTATTGTAAGTACAGTTCGTTAGTGTGGATATTTAATAAAGTATCTACTTAAGGGGGCGGTTCATCAGGAATTTCTTTACATTGCACTTGAAGACATCCAAGTTGTAGTCAGGAGGGAAGTAAGCAGACGGAACAGAGTTACACAAGCGTGCAATTCTAAGAAAGAAGCTTTGTTCATGGAATCTTCGTTTTGATTTAGGCATGGATAAAGAGTGGGGAAAGTTTTATCATTTATAAAAAGGAAAATTACTAAACAAAATAAAATTATTGTCAGAGAGGTATAGGTACAACGGAGACAAATAAATATTAAATAAATTTCTAATACAGAGACTATAATTGGTTTTTGGGTTGTTTGAGTTTTTTTACTAAATGAAACCATACCTATAAAATATTAACAAGATGTTAGTTTACATTACATTTAAACTCCTGCATATTAGTACAGCCAGAAAAGCTGTAGCAGAGAAGGAATTGAAAGGGTAGCGGTAAAGATGATTATAGATAACTCGCTGAGGCATTACGTAATAAAATAATACAAATACGTATTAAAATTGAATATCACTTACGCACAGTATGGTCAAGGTAGAACTTTAATATTAAATATTCAAGGTAAGCTATTAAAGTAGATAACAGAATGCCCATCATTATTTTCAGTGTCTCTCTTGTGGCATTCACTTTTTTCCTACCCATCTCGTCATATGAGTTCACGAGAGTAGGTGTTATTAATACTGTGTTAAATAACTGTGATCAATTAAATAAATAATAAATTAGATAGCGATGATCAATTAAAAAAGAGTGACGTAGGCTATTAAAAGTATTAATTTATCACCTCAATCCATTTTAATATCGATCTGGATTATTACATCATTTGTTCATTACACGTGCATTAGATTGTAAATATCGCGGAGAGAATATAAGCATATATTTCACCTAGCTAAATCTGCAAAACGCTAGTGTCTGTTTCTTTTTAATTTCTGTGATCCTATTTGTTAAAAACATATTTTTTCAACGGCCGTACTTTCTAATAATCTACTATGATAATTATTATATAAGCAAACTTAAATTTATAAATACTGAATCGGAACAAGAATAAAAAAAGTAAATAAACCCCACTTATTTTTAAACTTCTCCTGAAGATATCACATTGTTTAATCATCGTATCAAAGTCAGACGTTATCTTTTAGAAATGGAAATAACGAGCATGGCTTTATTTGTGAATGGAGCTTATTTTGATACTTTTAAGATATAGTTAGAGACCATGATATACTATAAGGACCTTGTAGGGTATGCCATTTCTGCGAACAGATCTTGCGTCAATGAACTAAATGAAAACAACGAAAGTCGGCATCCCTATTATATAACGTGAACCACAAGTCCATTTTCTAGACTGGTATTTTGCCTTACCTGTACTGTTCATCTCATTAGTAAATTTTCTCATCTTAAAATATACCAAGTCTATGACGTCCAGTTCATGTTCCAAAAATTATCGTTACTTAGTTTGCTTCCCTTGAATCCGACTGTGAAATTGGCATTGATGTAACGAGTGGACATTAACAGAAACAGTAAATCAGACATTACAGAAGCCTCAACATTTAACCAAGTAGGACTTAATGACATCGTTCGAGCTATAAGTCCCTCTTCAAAAATGTTGTGGAATTTGTTGGTTTCAAGGTTAAAAAAATGTAAATAAATCATATTTGCAACAAATATAGGTGCAATAACCATAGTACATACACTCTAGCTTAACAAACATTTGAAAAGATCACAGCGTATTTTTGGCTCCTCGAATATGAAGAACACAAACAGCCCATATTTTACTCGAAAATAATGGAAAAATGTGTTTGTCGAAGCGCTTGCCACTGACTACGATTTGTTGTAACATAAAAAAAATCTTAAACCGCCATTTTATATGGCCTTTAAAACAGGGCGTTGATAACTGACCAGCTTTTACCAAATCAATGAATGGTATCGAGAAAAATGCATGAGGATCGTTTGTTAAAAATATTCTCTGAAATAGGAAATCAAAAGATTATGAAGAACTGGTTAAACATTTGGTCTATATGAACTGTCCTCCTATTTTTTCTTTTCTTTCTATGGTTTTTTTTGTCTTATCACTTGCCTCTCTGTTCACTATGTACTTCATTTTGAAGCTGTCTCTTGCTATGTTGATATCAATTCTGTGTTCTGCATTATGTATGAATCTCATTCTATTTTCTCTATCACGATGCTTAACGTAGAGGGAGAACCATCATGCTTTGGGTGTCTATATTTCTCGTTGTTGAAGAATACAGGGTATGGCACTACCCATACTGCTCGAGTTTATACGTTTAATAAATGATTGCTATATTATTTAGTGTCCATGAGTTTTTCCGTACTTCTTAGTCAATTTATCTTTTTTCTTTCTGTTGCGTAATGTTGATGTAATGATGGCTGCTTCCAGAACTCCTAAATATTTTTAGTTGTCAGGTTCGCTTAGTGTCGCCATCTCCCCTTGGTGGGGTCATTCATTAATTCCATTGCTTTTTTATTCTTATTCGTATTGAGAATCAGAATAATAATAATAATTATAATAATAATAATAATAATAATAATAATAATAATTATTATTATTATTAATATTATTATTATTATTATTAATATTATTATTATTATTGTTATTGTTATTGTTATTATTATTATTATTATTATTATTATTATTATTATTATTATTATTATTACTGGCTCACGTGGAACTTTCACATAAGTCAAAAAAAAGATCTGATTGGAAACCTGTGGTGTTCTCTGGAAGCTGAGTGGCAACAATCTCCCCAGACGTCCAGCTCTCTCCACCTCCTTCGATAGCATTTGCAAATTAATTTGCATCATCGCAACAGCCGCTTACAATTGATTTCTCCCTGGTAGTAGCCATTGGTTTATACTAAAATTTGAGTGGCACTCAGCCTCCCCAACGTCCCAGTTCTCTTTGCGCTTGTCAAGCTGAGGTCTGGTTAGCGTTCGCTTCTCTGTCTTTCAGCCCTTCTTGACCCTTCTCGGCCCTTTGATATCACTTTTTTTTATTGGGGGGAACGGTGATGAAACAATGGGGGGTGCATGACGGGGGTGTATAACTTGTAGATATGCAGCTTCGGTGTTCTTCATTCCATGTAACGCTTATTCGTTATATTGTCTCCTTGTATTATTCTCCGCATTCAAGGGTCTTCCTTAATATTTCAATCGTTTTCATTATCGTTAGTCGTTGTACTTTTGCAGTTATTCCTCTGATTCCAATTTCTGACATTCTTTTTTCAAAGTTTTTCGGAATTTTTCCTAGTGCTCCTACTATTATCGGTACAATTTTGATTTTATTCATCATCCAACTCCTTTTAGCTCTCTGGCTAACTCTGTGTATTTGTTTCGTTCCTCCTTTTCTTTCATGCTCACCCTGTGGTCAGCTGACACAGCAAAGTCTACGATTTGACAATGTTTTTCTTTCTTGTTAATTATTATGACATATGGTCTTCTTGCTTTGACGGGTTTGCCTGTCTGTATGTCCATGTCACAGGATTTTGTGGTTCTCGTTTTCGAGTGCTGTTGCGGTTTATGCTTGTACCATATGTCTGTACGCTCAAAATGCAGTCCTTTGCACAATTCCCAGTGTATCGCTCTCTCCACTTGGTCACGCCTGTTTTTGTATTCCTTTTGGGCCAGTTTGCTGCATTCACTTACTATATGGTTTAACGTTTCGGTCTCTTTGTCCACATAGTCTGCATTTGCTATTTTCTTTTGTTTTATCGATCCTTGCTTTGATATGGTTGGTTCTTATGGTGTTATCCTGTGCTGCAGTTATTAGAGATTCAATTTCTCAGTTTATATGTCATTTTCGCATCCATGTCCAGGTGTTTTCGTAATTCTTATCTTTTGTCATTCTTATGAATCTTCCGTGGAGTTGTTTCTCTTCCCATTTCTCTTTTCTCGTTTTGTCGTTTGTCTCTCTGTTTTCTGTTGTGTTGTTTTTTTTTTGCAGTGTCTCTCGCTGCCATAATTATCCTTTCGATAATTTGCATTATGTATTTTTCTAGTTCTTTTTTCGTGTTCTTCACACCGTCTTCTATACGGATCAGTCCTCTCCCGCCGTCTTTTCTTTTCACGTAGAGTCTGTCAATATTATCCTTTGGGTGTAGTGCATTATGCATCCTCATGAGTTTCCTGGTTTTCTGGTCGAGTTATCTCAGATCTTCTTTTGTCCACCCTATAAACGGCCCAGAGCATCTTACTAGTGATACTGCCCATGTATTTATACCTTTTAATAGGTTCCTGCATTATAATTTCTTTTCCAGAAGTTTTCTTGTTCTCCTGAGGTTATTCCTTTCCAATTTTCTCTTTCATTTCTGTTGCTTTGATGGTGTCCACTTCCAGAATACCCAAGTATTTATAGTCGTCTTGACCCTAGTGCTCTGATTTCTGTTTGGTTGGGTAGTGCCATGCCTTCTGTCGTTTCCAGTTTTCTCTTTCTTATAACTAGTTGTGCGCACTTGTCCATCCCAAATTCCATTTGCATATCTTGGCTGAAGATCCTGGCAGTGTTAATTAGTGCCTCTACCTCCTTTTCGGTCTTTGCAAAAACTTTCAGATCGTCCATGTACACCAGGTGCTTCATTTTTCCTTTGTATTGGAGAACTTGTATCCGGCTTGGAACTTTCTCAGAATACTGTTCAAGGGCATAATGGCTATGGTGAACAGTAGTAGTGATAGTGAGTCTCCTTGGTAGATTCCTCTTTGTATGTTAATTTCTGTTATGTGTTGTCCATCAGCTGTCAATCCAGTCTCCATGTTTTCATTGCATTTTCTATTATGTTGGTGATCCTGCTTGGTATTTTATACATTTTTAGGTATTTTATTATTCATGCTTGGGGGATCCTGTCGTACGCTTTTTTGTTGTTGTTGTTATTATTATTATTATTATTATTATTATTATTATTATTATTATTATTATTATTATTATTATTATTATTATTATTACTTTTATCATTAGCTCCAAAGAAGCTTTCACACAGGCCATCAAATATTTCTCCTTCAAAAACCATGTGGTATTCCCTGGAAGTTGAGCGATAACAAGTCTACCGAGTTTTTCCAGTAGTCTCCATCTCTTTCGTTAATATTTGCAAATAAATATGCGTTATCACAACAGCAGCTACCATTTATTTCTCACTAGCAGCGATCAGTGGTCTCCCCGTGGATTTGAGTGACAATAAGCCTACCGAAGCTTCCCATTCTCTTCGCACTAGTCCAGTGGAGGTCTGATCAGTGCTCTTTTCGGGTTTTCCATCCTCCTTGACCCTTCTCGACTATTAGATATCACTTTCTAGTGGGGGATAATGGAGTAATGGAAGGATGGGCAAAGGGGATAGCGAACTTGTTGGTATGCAACTTCAATGTAGTCGGTTCCATGTAACACTCCTTCATTTCTTGTCTCTGCAGTATTTTCTCTTCTCCGCGCGTGTGGCTCATGTGTATTGGTCTCCACATTCCAAGGTGTTCCTTAATAATTCCGCTGTTCTGAATATCATTATTATTATTATTATTATTATTATTATTATTATTATTATTATTATTATTATTATTGTTGTTATTGTATTTGTTGTTGTTATTCTTCTTGCTGTTGTTGTTTTTTATGTTATAACGTTATTCATTCCAGTAAGTGTTACTATATATTAATTCTATTTCCCTATTTTTGTCTGTACTCTCTTAATGTGTTGTGAAATTGAGAAACCAACTATTTCTGCTGAAAGGAACTGAATCAAGAAAGAGAAGAAATGAAATTATCGAACGAAAACAAAGTAGCATACAAAAGCCTAACCACATAACTTCAGATAACCCAAATACACAATATCCTTTCCGTTCTAAACGAAACATACAGGAAAGAGAACACGCACAAATGAAAGAAAGATAAGAAACATCCCGGCGCCGAAGCGCAAAACATAAAACAAAATGGCGCCGATGCAGAAAACAAGTTCAGACATTTTCGGCCCTTATTTGGCGGCAAGCCCTATTTAGCTTCCTAGTGCGCATGTCAGAGGTGTTTAATATTTGTTTTTTTGTGTGTGTTTAGTTTTTTTTTTATGTCAGTATGCGACCAGAAAGCGAAACAGCTGAAGAGAAATCACCCGGCAAACAATATCTGGCGTTGCTAACAAACAACCAAAAGAAAAAAAAATGAAATCAACATCAGGCAAATAATATCCGCACTAAATCCCATTCAACGAATTCATACTCAACTTGTGGGAAATGAAGGAAAACTCATGAGGGATTAGCAGAAAATCAAATAGAAATAAAATAAGAAGCTCACCATTGTTCGATTATTAACGATATTAAGTATTGCTTCATAAGTAATTCTCGCAGTAGTGATTCGACCGCTATTATTTTTAATAGTACTACTGCTAATAATAATTACATTAATACCTTGGGGAGGCTTAGTGCCATTCAAATTCCAGTATAGATCAATGGCCGCTGCCAGCGAGAAATCAATGATGAGCGTCTGTTGCGATAACGCATATTTGCAAATGCTATCGAAGGGGGTGGAGAGTGCTGGACGTCTGGGGATACTTGCTGTTAATCAGCTTCCTGGGAACACCATATGTTTTTCAATCAGATCTTTGATGGCTTGTGTGAAAGCTCCATGTGAGCCAATAATAATAATAATAATAATAATAATAATAATAATAATAATAATAATAATAATAATAATAATAGTGGACTTACATATGTACAATTATGTGTTACAATGGGAAATGACCTTGAATCACCTAAGTTTTAACCTACTTTGCATTCATTGTGTACACCTAAAATATAATACAGTCATACATAACACAAGTATTATTTAATGCATAGCACAGTTTCTATGTTCGCTTCTAACAAGATCATCAATTCATTTTGATACTTAGCATAAGCATTTTAATTAATAAGGTTACCGCATGATATTCATACGTTTTATTATGAATCGCTGGGGAAACGTTTTGCTTTTTATCATGGAAATAATTAACTGGTCGCAAGTATTTTTGTTTATTTTTTCTGAAGATTGCTTTGCAAATCATCAGCACCGATTCATAGGTCCGATCGTTTGTACGGTATGTGTAAAAATCTATGAGATAAAAACACACTTAATCTATCACGTAGATAGTGTTAGATTTCACTGTCATATGTAATTATGTAAAAGGCTCTTAGTTAAAATATATCGAGGCGTGATTTTGATGCAGGCATTACGTACCCGTGATTGCAAAACAACAACAACAACAACAACAACAACAACAACCACATACAGCATATTATTGGGTTAAAATTATGTGAGCGTGACTCCTTTGAAATGGAACATTGGATATCCGATCGAAGTTATTCATACAATACCTAAAAAATACATTATAACGAATATTGATAGATAAACAGATACGCGCAAATTAAAGTCAACGTAAATGAAAATAATACACAATAGTTAAAGTATATTATTGATGGAGAGATTTAAAAAAACGAATTACACACGAAAATGCTTATTTACTTGAGCTAAGCGTTTTCTTCGATATTCACACATTCTTTATATCGCATCGTGCAATCAGATAATAACGACACCTATGACGACAAAAATAACTATTCTTCGCCAATATGATTGTAATTACTGGAAGGATCTATCTCCAAGAACTTATTGAATAATTTCTTATTCCGAAAAATATTGTTATTAGCGAACATCGGTAAGTATGATAACATCTGCTAATTCCTTTTCTAACTATAACATTTTTTACGACTAATAGCAACTATGTACAAGACGTAAACCTTGCGAACTGTGTTAGCTTATGGTAAGTATGCTGGCTTGTCTTATGAATATCAACAAATGGCGCCTGCGATATACCGAATAAAGTTCCCAAACAATTAGAAATAAAATATTCCTTTTCAACGGAGGAGTTAGTCGCAAATTATGTCAGCAAAGCGAGCGAGCCAACTATTCTAACAAAGCAATGTGAATCAATCTAAAGAATTACCTGCCTAGGCAATAAGACTGAATATGGGTAAAACGGTCGTGAGTCCTAACGAATACGTACTTGTTTTTTGGAAAGAGACGTTCAACCACTACCATATTTTTTATTACATTTTCGAAAAGGTTTGAATGAGCATTGTCGGTTGCCTTAAAGAAATCAGAATTATATGAAAACATCTGCAACTAAAAATATATCAAATAAAGGTCAGGGTTTAGTAGTAGTAATAAAAAAAGCATATCCTCTCTGATCCCGGAAATAGAACTGAGGGCAAAATCCTTGTTACATTCTATAAATTAATTGTAATTTTCTTAGTAAATGTTATAGAAATTAATACTCAATCAAGCAAACGAAGTACAACTATAAGAAGCTTATCAGATGTGAATATTTAGAACACAAAATGAAATATGCCATAACAATAATTTTAAGACTGTAAGTTTCCATGTTTATAGTAAAGAATGGAAGTTTCCTGTAAAGTAAACACGTATAAATTACACAAGAACAAGATGGAACGTTTAACACATTCATTCATCCAGTAACGATTGTGTTTCTGATAATTTTAACTACTGAATGTGCAATTATAACAGCTATTGAGTTTGCATCATCCTATATCTGTCTTAAATTATCATATCCGTCTTCCCGACTAAAAATTCTAATGTAAGCATTCTTTTTCCGCCCAAGTGAAACTACTATTTTCTTAGGTTTATCCTAACATCTCCCCGTTGGAGTATTTTGCTATAATGAGCACAGGAGGTTTACTTGGATGTACTTTAACCGAATGCGACTACGCTTTGGCCAAGTTTGGCTACATTTATTCGAATGGGATGTGATAGAAATGACAGTTGGAACTTATCCATTAAAAGCACTAACGGAATGATTGACGATCTGTCAACTAGATTTCCTGCGGTGTGTCTGGTATGTATTTGTTTTTTGTGGCTTGATCAGATGTTTCTCTAAACTTGAACGCCGTAATAAAATTGTTTGGGGAATGACGCATGGTACTAAAATCTCTTGCAAGCCGTGTGGATAAATCGACGTATGAGTTCTGTTATCATAAGCTGTGTGTCTGATAGTTGCATTGGAAAAAAATGTGACCATTTCGAACCAGCATCCAACACCGACAGAAAACTAAGCCTATTGTTTGGGCTGCCAACATCTATATAAAGTATATACTATTGTGAATCGACAATTGACGTGAATTCACTTGCGCTTTCATACATTGATTACAACGTTTAACAGTGATTTAATACTACTGCTTATAATAGACCACAAAACTACACTGCGGGCAATTGACTTCATTCGAATAATAACTGAATGCCTCAAAGTAGTGGTTTAATTACTGCTTTACTGCGATATGTGAGGACATCTAAATGACTTGCAAACACTAGACGATCATAAGAAATCATAAAGGGAGCCAATGCAGCGTTTATATTGTCGGGGGTCTCCTGTAACTTTTGGAGCCGATGGACGGTGGAGAAATCTGCACATGTTTTAGATCATTAAATCTTGTATTTCTTGTTTGTTTTCTCGTCTTTTCAGGGGAAAAGTTCGCAACAATCTGTAAGCGTCAATTATTTGATAAAAATGCTAGTGATTAGAGTATCGTCGTCAGAAAGTGATTCTCTATTTATGAATCGTAAAAAAAGTACTAGGTTACCCAAATTTACGTTTCCTCCGATATGTATTTTGAAATAATTTGAGAGTAGAATGATCACTCATCGTTGAAAACTATTGACTAAATATATGAGATTACATTTTCTAGAGTCGAATATTGAAAGTAGTGCCTTGTAGTCCGTCAGAAGTGTAAAGTACCGCCTGAACCACATCTTGTGTTTTTTACAGCAAAAACTAAGTTTAGTGATTATTTTCCTACCTGACTATAACTACTTTCAGAAAGCATCGCTAATCTGGATTTATACATGATAGCGTTCTCAGTTCAACCTGTAAATATATGAGAAATCACTGTTAACACGCCATGATAAGATGCACCAGCACTATTTTCTTATTTGGATCAAAGTGTGTGAGAAGAAGGTCCGATTTGATGAGTAATTTCATTTAAAAAAAACGGTGTTCGAAAGTCTACAGGGCAGACATATTTTGGTATAGTTCGTCATTTTATTGAGTGGTTCTTTGATTTGAGGGAGTGACGACACGAAACTTCGGTAATGGCTCACCGGTCCCAGAAATGCGCGTAAACGCATAACGTCTGATGAGGGTTGCGTGTGTTAAACAGCTGTCACATTCATTGGATATGGAAGACGATTGTAAAATCCAAGGTATTTTATGAAAGGTAGTAAAAATTGAATTTTGTATTGTGTTGTTTAAACACAATATTTTCAATACAGATTCATACTGTCATTTTTTACTGTCAACCCAGAGTTTGAAAGATAATGATGTAAAATAAGGATGCAGCTGTTCCTTCCCCGCCAGTAGGCAATGTGTCCATGATCTGCTCAAATATTGCATGTTTTTTTTATAACACCATGAATACTGCAGTAGTAACTGGTATATTAGTATAGTCGTAGGTGGATCTGATTCGAACACCCATGGACAATTTTGGAGTGAGATTTCTGTAGTGTTTGCCTCAAAAGCAGATCGCGGGCAAAGAACAAAAATAAGGCCGGATTCGCAGCGTAAAGTTGGTTACGATATTCTCTTGCTCGCTGCTCGCTGAAATTAGGCATCATTTATCTGCAATTTAGTCACAAGTTTTGTAAGCAACGGCTAACTGGCTACGGACGCAAGCTTGAGTTTTCGTTTGTATGAATTTATTAAAATAAAATGTGTTTACAAGTAAAATGTTCATGAGAAAGGAAATGAAAAATAAAGATATCTGCAATGCCTTTTCATTTACTAGCAGTCTGCTTAAATTGTGACACAAATGGTACCGATTTCAACAATCGATCTTCAATTCTCCCTTTATCCAACGGTCAGCAACGGCGTAGTGACAAACCCGACTTTCAACTCGAACCGGGGTTTTTGCTCTCGACTGACTGTAAGATTGCCCTGCAGCCTATTTTATAGCTACGAAGTGAGTGAGGTTTTGGGTGTCTGGGTTTTTCATCTATAATCCCTCCTCATTACGTCCTCTTCTAATTCGCCTGGATTGGCTAATTGGCCACATCACTTGTGTATATTTATTAGGCGACTCCCCAAACGGAAATTAAAATTTTCTATTTCCCATACAGGCCAAAACTACAGCCTTGAATTTAAGGTCAATCCAGTAATTGTTATACCGTCCTTCTTAAACAGAGGAATTTACACCGATCAGCACTATAACTAGCGGTAGTAATTCTAACACCGGTGAGAGATGCGACTGCACTTCAACTGATAGCCGAGCGCCCAGCAGATATGCACGCTTTCCTATTTTTATACATTATTGTTAATACACTTGTTACTTAACCGAACCTCGACTTGATTGGTCTTATTTTCACCGTTGATCCACGACAAAACAGATTGGCGACAAGGAATCGAAACGACCATCACTGCAGAGAATCACCAAACGTGATTGAAATAAAGATTCGTAACATCTTTACTGCATAACACCTTCGTCATTTCAACAGATATTTGGATACGCAAGGATAAACAGCGAATTAATTACTGCAATAGCAATTTGGCGACGTGGGAAAAACTTGCTACCAAAATCTACAGCGAAAAACGTGAATGTTGTCAATTATTTAATAATTAAACACACTTACGAAGTGTTTTAGAAAGGGGAAAAGGGTTCATTTTTCCTACGGTAAGAATTTACTTCTGCGACGTTAAATGTCCAAAAGCAACTAGCAAATACTGTGTCAGCTTATCGTTATTTCGATAATATATGGGATTTGACAAAAAACACGCTTGACTTTGTCCAGAGAAAAAGAGACAGCCTGTGAAAAATAATTATTCGCGTACGTCATTTGTGCTTAGCAAACACGTAAAGAATTAATCATTTTTTGCAAAAGGCAAGAGGTTAAAAAAGACAATAAAAAAACTAAAAGTTTCCTATACGAATTCGTCGTATATTTAAGCGACGAATGTTATTTTTGCTACGTAAAAACGCGCGCAAATAAAAATATATATGAAACACATGTTAGTTTGCTGGATTGTTTCTAGTAAGACTAGAAATATAAGGTTCAACAATTAAGTTACAAAACGACTGCTAAACTGTTGATCTTCAAACAAAAGAATTGAAAAAGAAAATTTGGTTGATTTTTTTACTAAGGAATGTTTATTTAATACAAGTGTAAAGTGTAAATTGAATTCGTATGATGGATGCGAAATTCAAAGATTCGCTGTTGGAATTGTTCCAATTCCAGGCAGATAAAAATTCGCGTTATAAAAGCAGCAAATTCAACAAGTAGAAAGAGAAGAAAGATTTAAACAAGCATTTGGAGAAAAAAAGCTTCAACAATAGAAAGGCTTCGAAGAAATATTGATGAAAACACAGGAGGAACAAAGAAAACTTCTGGAGGCGACACAGTTACTTTAAGCGGACTATAATCATAGCGCATTTTCTGAAACAGCTGTGTGTGCCGCCATTGAAAATTTCAATTATAATCCAGAAGACAATGTTACTTTCGTCCAGTACTATAGACGATATAAGGATATTTTTTTATATCGGATTGTAGTACCTTGTCAGACGCGATAAAAGTTAGGATTTTGCTAAGGAAATTGGGAACAGCCGAGCATACAAGTTCGTGCATTTTATTCTCTCAAAAAAGACCAGTGAGTTGTGCTTCCAAAAAACAGTTACACTACTTACAAAACTGTTTACTGCATTTTTTTACAGAGGCTATATAAATGTATGAATGTTACTAGAAAAGGGGAAGGCGACTACACTATTTATGCAAGTATAGTCAACTAGCATTGCGACGATTTTAAACTGGAGGAATTATCAGCAGATAATGTTAAATGTTTAATATTTCTGCAAGGGCTGATCGTAAATAAAGACGCTGAAATCAGTCGTCGTGTTTTAAATAAACTCGAAAACGAACCGAATTTAAAACTACAAAACTACAGCGGAAGACTGTGAATGGTGCATGGCGTTGAAACATGACAGCCGTGACATATGGGAAAGCAGAGTGTCGCATATTAAAAAGATTCATCGCAAGAAAAATTCGACTTAAAAAAATAACCAGAGAAAGAAACAGAAAAGCATCCACCTGGACCCTGTTGGAGGTGTGGAAATAAACACTGGTACAATGTCCCTACAAATTCAAACATTGTGAAAACTGCCACTAGAAACGGCATACAGCATCGTATTGTAAAAAAGCATCTGGTAGAAAGACATCCATTACACTTACGATAATTTAACCTAGGGAACAAAATATCCGGGAATATGTACAGGTCAAAATGTTTAAAAAGAAAGAAGGGCTACAGCTTGACATTTTCATTATTAATGTACAGTCATGGAAGAGGCTTGGGAGACCCACTATGATTAAATCAGATAAAACAGCGAGAAGCGTCAGTGGCGGAAAAAATTACCTTCGAAAGAGAATTATTGACGAATATTTTCCCAGAACAGGGCGAAAATCAAACAACATCTTTGGAACTGATCTGTTTGAAAAGTTTAGACTGTGGGATCTGTCTTTAAGCTCATTTTGCTAAAAGGTTGAGGAGTCGAATGTGGAGGCAGAAAAACTTAATAGGGAGTTAAAAGAGAATTTACCTAACGTATTTTCAGGAGGTTCAGGAAGGTATACAAAAGCGGTGGCAAAATTTGGTGTAAAAGTAAATAAACAGCCAGTGTTCAGAAAGAAAAGAAATGTTCCATACGCAGGCATAGAACAGATAGACGGTGAATTGGAAAGACTCGAAAACATGGGTGTCATCGGAAAAAAAATAATCACAGTGACTCGGTTGCACCAACGGTTTCCTCAAAAAGGAGAGTAAGGGATTCGGGTGTACGCTGACTTCGCGACAGGCTTAAAGGGGGCATTACATGATCACCATTATCCCCTCCCGTGCCCTGAAGGGATATTTGCAAAACTGAGTGGAGAGAAATGTTTTTCTAAGATCGACCTCAGTGACACGATCCAGTGGATGAGGAGAGTGCAAAGGTGTAATGTATTAATATCCATAAGGGATTGTACAAGTCTAACAGATCCTTTGGGGCTCAAAGTCGCCCCTGCGATTTTTCAGCAAATTATCGACATTATGTTAAAAGGGTTGGATTTCGCAGTAGGGTACCAGGACGATGAGTTAATCAAAAGCGCTAGCAAAGAACAAGACAAAGTTCATGTAAACCAAGTATTCAAAAGGTCCAGGATTATAGATTTTTTTTTTACACAGTGGTCAGGACTTAGCAAGGCCCGGAAGCAACTCAGGGATAAGGGTCATTGCAAGTACATTAGGTAGTGTGGAGATTTCATGAAGTGTTTACTTAAGGGGGCGGTTCATTAAGGAGTTTCTAACGTTGGACTTGAACACATCCAAGTTGTATTCAGGTGGGAAGCAGGCAGACAGAACAGAGTTCCACAGGCGTGCAGTTCTAAGAAAGAAGCTTTGTTCATGGAATCAACCTTTTGATTTAGGCACAGATAAAGAGTGGGGGAAATTTTTCAAAGTGGATTCGGCTAGACGGGTGTTTTTCGTGAAAGATTGGCGAGGGGGCAGGGCAGAGATTGGAGTTAAGACGGGCACCTGCCATGGAAATAACGATAAAACAAGGATAGGCTTGCAACGTCTCTTCTGTGGGAGGGTAGAGAAAAGGGCACCCCCCACTAAGTCACGAAGTCTATTTTGTACTCTGTCAAGGCAGGATAGGTTAATTTTTAGCAGCTCCTGCCCAGATATGGTAGCAGTATTCCATCCTTGGACGTACTTCCTTTTTATATAGATAGAGATGTGCATCAGTAGTGAGATATCTTATGGAGCGGTAGAAGGATCCCACCATCTTTCCAGCGACCTTGGCAACAGACTTGATGTACGTGTTCCATTTCAGATCAGGCGTAAATGTCAAACCCAGAAGCTTGTCAAAACACGGGGCCTCTCCCAGACTAGAGCCATCCATCCCAATTGATGCCAGATGGGTATAAGAGCGTTGATGGTGTAAGGATAGGAGTTTGGTTTTAGATGCATTAAAGGTAACCACCCACGTCTTCCCCCACTGAACCACGCGCTCGAGATCAGATGAGAGAGAATCAGAGAGAACTTTGTCATTTACAGCCTTTGATGTGTTGTCGTAGATGGTCGTGTCATCAGCATAGATGTTAACGAATGGTTTAAGTATGTGTTTAGGGAGGTCATTGATGTAGATCAGGAAGAGAGTTGGGCCCAGGATTGACCCCTGAGGGACTCCAGCATTAATACTGCGGGCCTCTGATTTTTGTCCATCGACCACTACTCTTATGCGCCTATCGGAGAGAAATGATTTAATGATTGAGAAAACCTTAGCTGGAAATCTTGTGAAGTAGACCCTTATGCCATACCTTGTCGAAGGCTTTTGATATGTCAAGAGCAATTGCCATAGAAAGGTAGCCTTTGTCAAGAGATTCACTAATCCTGTAAGATATAACCGTCAGCACATCTGCGGTAGATCTTGCAGAGCGGAAAACATATTGTGTGTCACTAAGAAGGTTGTTTCTGCTGAGGTTGTTTACTATTTCTCTATTTAATATGAATTCCAGCAACTTACTCATAGCACACAGGAGACTTATTGGTCTGTACTGAGATGGAGATGACTTATCACCTGAATTCTTAAATACAGGGCAAACTGATGAGATCTTCAAGGGAGTCGGAAAGCACTTCTCCTTAAGGCAGCGCTGAAAAAGTTTCGTAAGTATGGGAGCAAGTTCTAGTTGAAGCTTTTTTAACGCTATAATTGGGATGCCGTCAGGGCCAGTTGCTTTACTGGAATCAAGGTTCTTGATTTGCTTGGCGACCTCATGCACGGATATGTGTATGTCACCTCGCGTGTTCTGTGTTATAGGAGGAAATATGGGGAGTTGATGGCCTTCGTCGCATAGGGTAAAATTAGCTGCAAAGTTGGCCTTGTCTGATGCTGACGAGATCACCTCTGGTCCATTGATAATGGTTGGGATAGAACGAACACTTCTGTTCGTGATCCTATTTGTTATTTGCCAAAATTGGTGGGAACCAAGCCGCTGATCAGCTACCTTGGATTAAACAGACTGAGCATATAACTCTCTTGCATTTTTTATTACTCTTTTACAGTGATTGCTGGCAGTCCTGAAAGTAGATTTAGTCTCAGTTCATCTATTACGTTGGTTGCTATGGAAAAAGTGATTTCTGTGCGCGATAGCAGCAGCACATTCTGGGGAGAACCATAGTTGGCTGTGCGGTTTTTGTTGGAATTTTTTAGATGGTATGAATTGGTCTATGCCTACAATTCGGTCAGATCTGATATTATAGAGGAAACTTCCTTTTTAAACATGGAGTGCAGAGGTAAATCAGATATGAATGTACGGAAGCTATCCCAGTCAGCCATAGAGTATCGGTATACAGTACGGTGGAAGGGTACGTCAGGGTATTTAAAGTAAAACAGGAAAAATGTACATTTGTCATGGAGAAAATAAAATACCTTGGGCAAATTATCGATAAACAAGGAGGAAGCCGGATTCAGATCGATCGAATTCAACAAAGAATATACCTTCTCCAGAAAATATTGCGTCTTTTCAAAGTTTCTTAGGTTTGGCAAATTACGACAATGTATTTGTGCCAACTATGCATAAACTAAGGTCGCCTTTAAATGAACTCTTAAGGAAAGACCAAAAATGGGTCTGGACGCAAGAATGCGAAGAAGCATTTCGGGAAATTAAAGAGACTTTAACATCTGACTTTTTCTTGGCACATTATAATGCCAAGCGTGAAATTATAGTTGCAAGCGGTGCCAGCTCCTATAGCATAGGAGCAAGCATTTTACACAAAATGGATGATGGAAAAGTAAATCCCATAGCACATTCATCCCGATAACTTTTGTCAGCCGAAAAGAACTAGTCACAAATTTAAAAAGAGGCGCTAAGCATTATAGTCGCGGTAAAGCACTTTCATCGTGTCCTACACGGTACGCAATGTCTGTTTCAAACAGACCACAAGCCATTATTAACGATTCTTTGATCGAAAACGGGACTACCACAACATGCGGCGAAAAGATCCAAAGATGGGGTACCATACTTCTGAATTACAATTTTCAAATGGAGTATGTACCATCTAAAAATTGTGGTCATGCAGATGGGTTATCGAGGTTAATACCTAAGCATACAGAACCATTTGAGGATATGGTAATAGCAGCCATTTAAGCGGAAGTTGAAATAAGAAATACGTTATGTGACACAATAAGAGAACTTCCAGTAACGCTTGATGAAATTAAGAGTAAGGCAGAGGTGGACGAATTCATTATACGCACGAAAGAAAGGATCACCAATAACGAACTGGATGAAAAAATTTATTCAATGTGCGATAACGTCCTGTTGTATAGCGACAAGGTCGTAATTTCTGCGACATTACAGAAAAGAATGCTCAATTAATTCCATGTAGGGCATCCAGGTATATCAAGAATGAAAAGCCTTATGTGCTCTCTCGTTTACTGGCCAAACATGGATAAGGATATAGAAGGAAAAATCAGGTAGTGTAGAGGATGCGCATTAGCTAAGAAAGCTCCTCCGAATAAATTCGGATCCTGGGCAAAACCGGGCCGACCTTGGTCTAGGATTCATTTAGATTTTGCAGAACCGCTAGATGAGTTCTACTATCTCATTGTTGTAGACATCCTATCTAAATGATTGGAAATATTTAATGTAAGAATCGACATCCGGGGTAACTATAAACTTCCTGTATGAACTATACACTAGTTTTTGAATAGTAGACAGCATCGTTATAGACAATGGAACGCAATTTGTGTCTACCGAATTTAAACAGTTTTGTGAGGATCATTTAATCGAGCATATAAACATTCTGCCATACCACCCAAAAATAATGGAGAAGCAGAGAAATGCGTTGACATATTCAAGAGAGCTCTATGAAACTTTAGAGGGTCGCCGACGGATAAGTCAATCCAACAGTTTTTACAAGTCTACGGAGTTACTTCGAATGCAAATCGAAATATCGAAGACATCAGTTGAGGTTATGTTCTGACGCAAGGTGAGATCGATTTTTCACACGTACTTACCAAACCATGATAGGCCAAACCTAAAAAAAAAACAAAAAAAAAAGATAATAAAAAACGGTATAAATTTTCTTTCTGGGAGTCCGGCATTGTTGAGAAACAAATAGACAACATGGTCTACATGATTAAGGGACCAGACTTCGTGCACAAACGTCACACTAACCAAATTCAGAAAAATACTAGAACAGTGAGGTGACAAGATCGCCCGAGGAGGACATCATGGACACAGTGTTTGATACTTTTCAGGTGCCCATACCACACATATCCAGAGAACAGAAGAACAAACAGAAAACGGAAATCAACAGAATCCATTAGTGTTACAAAATGGATTGAGAGAGAGAGAGAGAGAGAGAGAGAGAGAGAGGTGAGTAAACGTGGAGTGTAGACACGTTTACCAAAACCGAGGGTCAGCTGATCAGATTACGTATGAGTGACGTGGTCAGGTTGGCTAGATCTGGAGATTTGATTTGGACACAGAAGACAACGGACGGCTTCCCGTTGTCTCCTCCTCTCCACGGGGGGGGGACGAACGCTGATGTGTGTAGAAGAAGAACCCACACAGGCCGATTTCACTTCCACCTTCTGCAGGACCTCTGGGGAAAGTGAAATAAAAAACTATAAAACTAATTCCTTGTCTTGGAGTGATTGAATCTTCATCCAAAAACAGGTATCAAGTCTCCCTCCAGGATGAGAAATTTCCAGATGGTCCAACATCGAAGAAGCAGAGGTAGGTTCTGAAAATACATGTAACACACACGATTCCCTTTATGATAATCAAACACACAACCATTTATATTAGAGACAATCATACGCACACGGAATCCTTTTATGTTATACACCAAACGTAAATGATGCCCCTCAATGATAACGATATGTAACATTAGAGCGAACCCAAAATAAAAACGTTATTGAACTCAGACGGGATATTTTCAAAGGAGGGTGGTGTACCGGCCTTCGTTGAACAGAGGAAGTTACACCGATTAGCACTACACATCGCAGTAGTAATTCCAACACCGGTGAGAGAGATGCGACTGCATTTCAACTGTTAGCCGGGTTCCCAGCAGATATACACGCGTTTCTATTTGTACATTATTTTAAATACATTTGTTCCTTAACCGAACCTCACATCATTTGTAGAAATTAAAGCTGTGACACTATCATCTATGGTAGCACATATAAGACCAAGTTCTCTCAGATTCTCTCTCGTCTGGTCTTGAGCAAGTGTCACAATGGGGAAAAGAGTGTCGGGTTACTTTTAATGCATCTAAAACCAAGCTTTTATCCTTACATTATCAAGGCTCTGATCCCCATCTGGCATTAACTGAAATGAATGGATCTCGTCTTTCGAGGCGAGGCTCATGATTTTACAAGTTTCTGCGCTTAGCCTTGATCTTTACTCTTGATCTAAAATGGGACACGGACATCAAATATGTTGCCCACGCCACTGAAAAAATGGTAGGATTCTTCTATTGATCCAGTAGATATCTCACTGCTGATGCAATTCTTTATCTATATATAAGAGTCAGGTTCGTCCAAGGAGTGAGTACTGTTGCCACATCTGGGCAGGAGCTGCTAGAAAGGACTTGTCCTGCCTTGATATAGTTTAAAATAGACTTCGTAGACTCATAGAAGATGTCCTTTTCTCTTCCCTGTAACCTCTTTCTGACATAAGAGATATTGCGAGTTTGTCTCGCTTTATCGTTATTTTCATGGCAAGTGTTCGACTGAGCTTCAATCTATGGGCCCCCGTCGCCAAACATTCACAAGAAGTACTCGTCTATCTGAAAACACTATAAATAATCCCCCCAGTTTAAATGTGCATAAATTTAAAAATAGATGCCATGAACAACCCTTCTTTCTTAGAACTGCACGCCTGTGGAACTGCCTTCCTTTTTCCTGCTTTCCAGCTGATTAAAATCTGATTATCTTCAAGTCAAACGTAAACAAGTTCTTGATGAGCCGTTCCACGTTAGTTTACAAATTTACCGAATTTCCATTACTGACGATTACTATTTTCCAATTGATTACTGTACACTCTTTACCCTTATCTTCGAGTGGCCTATAGGCCTTGATAAGTGGTGATGCCTATGTAAAAAAGACGCTGGCATCCAAGTAGAAATTGTTGAAAAGTTATGTGTTGAGTCAGTTTTATATTTGACAATACGTGTATACCAATATCTCTGTATTGAGGCTGATGTGAACCAAATCCCGAATTTCACAGAATTTTTTTGCAATTGAATTGAGCATCCGTGATGAAAGTTCACATTATCTGTTTACAAAGAATGGAAAAATTTAGAAATCGGTTAATTCATATTCCGTAAATTGAGGACAATCAGAACGCATCTTTGATAATTTAAATTGATAACCCTATATCTGTTTTAGGTTTTGTATCATCTGGTCGGAGTCACGTGAAGGTTTAGAAAGTATATAACTCCTTAACGATCCTATTACGATGATACAAGCGTACATAACGAAAGTATTCCCTCCCAGTCGTCAGCTTGTTTCTTGTATTTAACTAGAAATAAGTCTCTTAAGCGCAAAAACCATAACGTCGATTAAGACTTTGGGTCATAATGGTATTGGCGCTGAATTCGTGCGATTAATTATGACGATGTCATAATATTTTTCTAACAGCAAAGAAAGAGGTGTGGAAATATTTTCCGAATACAATTTCATCAAACGTAACTGTTTTTTCTTGGACTGTTGTATGGAGCATCGCGTTATTTCATTTAGTTAAATTTCCGATTAAAAAGGTTTCAATATTTTTTGCAATAAAAAGAACGTCCGGTAAAATTGTTTTTAGTGAAGTGTGTTTTTTTTGTGTTTTTTTTTGGGGGGGGGCGATTATTTGGTGTTATTTTTTTTGTCTTTTTTTTAATCTCTGATCGTGTCCACCTCTGCACGAAAGTAAAACATCCTTTCGCCAGTTGATACGCTTTTTTAAGCAGTGTTATCTGTAAAAGATCCTCCCTAAAATTATACAAGAACAAACCGGAAAGATTATCAAATTTATTTAAAAAGTGATGCGTGACATTATAGTAAATTTAATCAATGAATGTGCAATTATAATATATCAAGACTCCTGTGTTTGTCTCCAAGTGTCATGTCTGACTCCTCGACTTCAAACTCCTATGATTTCACATTCAATGAAAATAATGATTTTAGTAAGCTCTAACTTTACATGTTTAATCATCTGTCGATATATGTAATTAAATGGTACTTGATGATCATTTCTTTAAATTCGACTCATAAATTAAAGCTTGCAGATACGGGAAGTAATACTGGAACAATGGCGCCCTTGCATACTATTTTGTGTAGTAATCAATGAGAAATAAATCATCTCAGGAATGCTGAACTGGATTCGACCAGGTAAATATATATGCTGGACAGAAAACTTAGCTTTGCTAATTCAAAACTTTATTTTGAAATAAAATAATATTATATATAGGCTACATTTGAATATATAACACGCAATGTAAATTTACATATAACTAATAACTGAAAGGTCTTACGTTTATCTTTGAAGCTAGCTGTTTATTCTGACATGCTGTACGTTAGATTCCTTCATAATTGTGAAGCGATATTTTTCTAATATTTTTACAGACACTCGCAACAACTTTTATTCTTTGCACACCTGTAGTTAATTTGTCTTCAAACTGTGCTTTGAAATACGCACACTGGTTTACGATCATATTTTGTACTGGCTAGAAGATAGTGTTAAGCGAATTATACTACTACTTCCGACTGAAGTTGGCCTACTTCGGACCATATAAAATCAAATAGAAATAAAATTATGTATAACAGCTTCATATTTCATTTCACTCTCTCCCTCTCTCACGAGCTGTCTTTTTATCGTTCTCGATTTCATATTCTCCTTTTATCGTTATACGTTGTAACACTTTCATTATTCTTATACTTATTCATTCCTCTCTCTGTGTCTTTCTCTTTGCTTAAAGAATGTAATTAGAACACGGGAGCTAATTAAAGATTATAGGATTTCATGGTATGGTAGTCTCCTTAGCACAGATGATATAGTGTGTTTTCTTACTAACAAGAAAAATTGGTAATATTTGAGTGAAGTGTCTCAATACAACAGAACAGATTTCACAATACGCAATTACCCTAAAAGAATTGTGTTTTCATGATATCATTACCCTCAGCCATACTGAAAGATTTCGATGAATTGCTCAGCATTTTTGTCAAATTAATACGAGAATACATTGGCTCGTTTGAAAACTATTACATTATGATATCATAACTACTACAAAAAAAGAAAAGATAATTCAGAGTAAAATAGTAATAATGCATTAAAATATAAACCAAGCATTTCCCGCTTCAAAAACAAAAATGTTCTTAATCACTCGGCTCATATTAACGTGGCCGCTGCAGATACCACATTATAATTATTACAAAATTCATGAAATATAGCCTGGGAGGAGTGTGTTATGAAATAAAATCCGACACTCAATCCTCTATCCAGAAAATAGTTGCCGGTTATCAGGAGTTGATGGCCTCATAACTACAGAATATATACTACTATTATGAAAGAAACAGAGATGATCGCCGGAAAACGTTTACTGATAATAGCTAAATAAAAACTACGAAATTAACATCTAAAAAATATTCTGCTGCTTACTCTTTGGAATATGGTTTCATGACTTAACGCACTATATTTTCACTACCTTAAATAAAGGAGGGGATAAGATCTGGAGTATAGTCCCATGGTAACAAAACAGATACTGGACTAAACCCCTTTCGACTACAGTTCATGTATGTCCCTTGGAGTATACTAGATAACATGTACGATATTTTACCTATACGCAATAGAAAACGGGAGGTTATTTCTGAGGGACGATCTGGTTACACCAGAAGGCACATTACACCCCTTCTAACAAGGAAGAGAGTGGTTATCACTAGGAAGATAATTTCATGAGCACATAGCTAATGCTACATTATCACAGTTTAAAAAAACAGAAGTAGGTAATGTTGGCCAAAATAGTTTCCATCAACAAAACGGACACTAAATTTCTACCAAACAAGGCGAAGATAATGACTGTGTGTATGATCTAAACAAAATAAAATGGACATTACACCAACCCCACTAGACAGAATATGTCAGTTATCCATCTTGAAATTAGTATTAAGGGAAGATAATACATCATCATTAATACTAGAAATAAAGGAAGCGATTGTTACTGAAGTGTATACGCAACACAAACAAAAAACAAACATGCACTACATAACTATCATCTCCAAACAAAACAAAGTGTGCTGCTAATCTAAGACTTCATGATAACAAAAAAATATCACATTATTACTATTCCAAAAGAAAGAAGGATATGATGCAGCGAGGATTGTCTCATGTATCTAAAGGGACACTACACATCCTCTTTTACGAAAATGTATGAAAATCTCTAGAGGGATTACCTAATTTTCCACGAACAGATTCTACATTTCAAAAATACAAAAATGGATGAGCTAATGTTCTGGAAGATGGCCCCATTACAGCAAAATTAACACTACATTGCACTCTTAAGAGGGAGGTTGCTGGTAATTCTCAGGAGTAAAAGATATACTACATGATAACCACTTAAATACAGAAAGGTACAAAATAAGACCAAGGAACTTAGTCAAAAAGAAACAAATGAGAGGTTATGTAATGCACATCACAAAAATTAATAAATGTGGTTGTAAACAGTTGGGGGATGGTTTTATTTACACACAACAAATACTGCATTGGTACTACTATTAAAAAAATATTACTAGTAGGATAGTTTATGTCTACAAATTGCCCTACTCTTCCTTTATTCTGTAAAAAAAATGTGCTATGAATTTCTTAATGTATTGTCTTATGACCACAACAAATATACTACATTGGTTTTGTTTAGTTTAGTTTGGAAACGACGTCTATCCTATACGGGTGTACCCGCCTTTTTCCAAAGGAGATCATTCCATGGGAGTATGAAATTCACAAGCTGTCACTAATAGCATGCGTATCTTTTGTTAAAGGAAATGATGTGTCAGGTTTTTTCAACTCTTACAGAGAAGTGTCGACTTTTCCTACATACAAATCTTTGAATACCAAAATTGGTCACATATCTGATACTGGCTATCTCAACGTTGCTTAACTTGGATGATATAACGAAAATCGTGTCAACGTGATAATGCCGTTGCTACATTATCCCCCTTTAAAAAGGAGATTATGTCTGGGAGCATAACTTTATGCCAAACAAGCATGTAGTACACTACCTGTATCCCCTAAAAATCAAGCTGCTATTAGTATTTTTGTATTTGGTCTCATGATCACAGGACACATATTACATTATCCCTACTTCTTAAAAACATAGGAGGAAATGCCTGGGCGAATTGTCTCATGAGAACAAAGCTAACATTGCACTGCAAGTTTCCACCTAAACAACTAAGCTGTTTTTAATGGCTGGATGTGTGATCTTATATTTACAAGACATATATTGAATTTTACTACTGCCTAAAATATGCAATGCGGTTAATGACAAATAACTGTTATGCCAATATAGACTCAACAAACATACCAGTTGAGAAAGGGGATGTGGTTAGTGATTGATTAGCTTACTTCAGTATAGACTCCTCAAGAAATCATCGTAAGAGAAGTACACAAAGAGATTAGCCAATCATTGTCTACCGATAGACTATTCAAGCAGTTAATTACTGAAAAGTGTCGTGAATATCTTTACTCCTTAACGCAATTAAACCGTTTTGTCATTATGGGAGCTAGTTTCAGTTGACGTATTTTGATTGCTGCAAGTTGAATGCCGTCGGTGCCAGTTGCTTGTCTGTAATGAAAGTTTTTGATAAGCTTCGCAATATCGCGTACAGATATTTGTATGTTGCATAGTCTGTTTCGAGTCATAGGAGAAAATACGGGGTGTATACGCCCCTGATCGCCAAGGGGAAGATTTTCTGCGAAGTTCTTCGCAAACAGATTGGGTTTGATAGATGCGTGCGAAATAGCAGCAGAACCCTGTTTATTGGAGGGAACCAAACAGCTACGAACCTACTTTAAGCTTGATGTACCGAGCATACAACTCCCTTGCTTCATGATTTAGGCGCGGCAAATTAAGCATTACTGAATATTTACCTAAGTATAAATTATTGCTTTGTAAATGAGATGCGCCACTGACTTTTGGAGTGTTACAAGAAGCATGGGTGCATTTCGATAGCTGACTGTGTCCTGAAAACATGTATAATCTAGCAGAAAAAAGGAGAACAATGCCTGTCTCGCTGGCAAGGTGCAGCTTGCCGTCTTAGATCATCTGAAGCTTACGGTTTTCCCCGAAGTTTTACATCAATAGACAGTTTCTCGTGTTTGCTTTTAGTTCTTCTGTATATTTGATGTATTGAGGAAGGGCATTGATAAAAACGACACACAATTCTGTTTTCGTTGAATTATTTTTTTCCTCAACATTGAAAAGCGGCAAATAGTTCTTGTTCCCAATTCACCGAATAGAAAGAAATATAACACACCTCAACCTCAGTATACTGTATTAGAAATATAGATACTATACTTTTGTATCTCTGTTATAACAAAGATATACAAGAAATCTGTGTACACGTATACATGTGTCGAAAATAGTGCGACACGGAGTAAATAATCTGAACTGGAACGGGAGTCAACACAATATAAGAATGGATATTAAGATATAATGAATGCATAAAAAATTGTATGAAGCCATTGTTTTGTGGCGTAATCTATAATCTCACTGGGTAAGAAAACGGTGCATATTAGATAAAGTAACCCAAATAGTTTGCCATAAATCCGACCAAGAACGGAAAATGATAATGATATAAAACCTAATGTCTATAATGTTCTATCTGAGCGAAACATAAACTGTATATCCTTTGTAAAACTATATAGAACTTTGTGTTTACCTTGTCTGTACTTCTCAGTAGACAATTATATGTAATAGAAGACACTCTACATTTAAACTCATTCGGAACAGTGTAAGCTCCTAAAAAAACAAAGATTGCGTAATTAATTACAAAAATGACCATACGTTATTTATTACAAAAATGGATCTAGGTTAATTATGACTAAAATGGATTATGAGTTTCTTACAAAAAATGGATTGTGAGTTATATTGAAGACGTTCTTACATAAAATAAATATTTGCTTATCTAAATAAAGTAACAAATACGGTAATAGTTCATCATTTTCATAATGATATTTATTCATAAAATAATTTTCTTAAACGGCACTAATAAATATGGCATGAGGAATGTGTTGTTGCTTTTTTTTCAATAGCACAAGAAATCTGTAAGATAAAATTCTACATCGGAACATTATTTTATTGATGAGGCAGGAATAAATTCATCAAAAAGTGTTGTGCTAATTCTACTTATTCATTGCTGCGACATGCCAGCAAAAGTGCAACCAGAAAATAGGATGCCGGCTCTGAAAGGGGAGTAAATATACACAAGGTAACAGATTAGGTAGTTATTGTATAGGTTTTATCTTATATAATAGGATAGATTTACTATTTGTCACAAATAGGCCAAGTGTTGCAAACATGCGTACATAAGAACTTTATTTAATTCGCATTCTATTCGCGAGAATCCTTCTTAATAACACAATTAGATTTGATAATAAGACTCGATTAATAGCTAAGTCTTACGGCGAGTTTTGCAAATACTGTTTAACTTGTAATGTTAGACTGCCTTATACATATATATATATATATATATATATATATATATATATATATATATATATATATATATATATAGCGCGAATTTTGGGAAATGATGTTCGAAAGTACTTGATGTGTCTGGGAATGTTCATATGAAGGCCTTTGTATCAGATTTAGTTCGATGAGTATTGCACATCGAAAAAAAATCCGATAAAAAAAGGAAATCTGATTATGGTAAAAGTTAACACTTTTATACACCCCAATATCGCAAATACATTTAAGAAGATTTCTCATCGTAAAACAGCTCATAAACTTTATTTTAATACTTTTATATGACAAAGGCGACTCTGCAATTAATGTTTCTTACTAAAGCCCAACAGAAGCATGATACTTGGCTTTTGTAAAATTTACTTTACTTCAGGTGATTATGCAAAAATAATTTCATAAAATAAAAACTGGATTCTTTGATAGACCAGGATACTTGATGTTTGCATTTAAGTGGAGGTTTTTATTACAGATAATTACACAACATACACCAAAAAATTATTTATCATAGAATGCATTAGTGATTAATTGACTCCGCGAAGTCATGTGAATGTTTATTAAGAAACAGTGCGGGTGTACCTAACAAAGGCACCCAACGAATCCATTTAATTATAAAATGTCTTATTTCACCAGTATTGATGAGAACGAAAGTATAGGAAAGTTAAATTCAATTGCTGACAACAGCATGTCTCCCTGCTATTATACAGTGGGGGCAATAAGTATCCGATACAAACCAAAATATGGATTCATTTTTATTACCCGAAAACAAAAGCAACAACAAATGATATTCTATTCGTATTAAAAATCTTATATAATTACGCGTTGACTAGATAAATACATAAAGTCACTTTCAAGATGGGCGAGTAAACTGCAACCAGAACCAAAACGCTATATACATAAGGCAATTTACAAAGAGATATCAAGCAAACACTTGCGATATCCGACTGTAAAATAGTACTCAATTCTCTTGCGAGTCATTTGGTCTTCAAATTCAGGGTTTAGATATGTGTCACGTGTGAATGAAAATAAGGGCAACATCCAGACATCGGCTTTTATGGCTTTGCTGAGTTTCGGCTGTGTTTGTTTGCACAGATAATTATATATATTTTCTCATTCTTATATATATATATATGTGTGTGTATCACACACACACATACATACACACATACACACATATATATATATATATATATACAGATACACACACACACACATATATATATATATATATATATATATATATATATATATATATATATATATATATATATATATATATATATACGTGAATTGGATAACATCACAACCTACATGAATAGAAATTCACTTATTTTGTCGTTAAGCTCTTACAGCTGTTTCGTGAAAGAATGGATAATTACCTCTCGTCCATAGAACTGTAAATCTTCCATTCAGTCACACCTCAGAGACGCTTACAACTATTCCCAACAAGTTTTTCAATCCGTTGCCAATACGTTTATAGATTTTGAGGTTCTTTAAAGTACAGGATAGAAAATTTTTCATGGAGGCATAATTTACATGGGTCGTCTAAATGTCTGCATGTAGTAGATTGTCTTATTATTTTCCATTCGACTACCGGCGAATGTCCGCTTTCTTTGAGTTCCCAGTATTTATTCGCTAGTGTTGTTTTTATACGGTGTTTTTTTTTATTTTTGAATGTGCTTTTGTGGTCATAGTATCGGGTTTTGAAATCTAAGGAAGTCATGCCTATGTAATATTTTTTGTTATTCGTTTTTTTTTTTTGCAAATATTGTTGCTTGATAGACTACGCTTTTTGTTAGACATTTGTTTTGGACTTGGCAACGTGTGCGGTGTCTACAATTGCATTTATCTTGTTCGTTATTAGTATTTTTATTTATGGCATGGTTGTACTTGTCCGGGGTTGGTTTGTTATTATTATTATTATTATTATTATTATTATTATTATTATTATTATTATTATTATTATTATTATTATTATTATTATTATTATTATTTCTGCTAGTGTTGTTTTTATTTCTGTCCTGGTGTCTACTTTTTTATTGTTTATTTTGTTGTTGTTTACATTGTTTTCATTTAGTATTTTGTTATTATGTGCCTTAATTATCATCTCTAAATTTTCGCAACAACTGTAAGATAACTTCAAGGTATTTTTATTGAAGATTTTGTGTAAGGGGTTGGTTGCGGGAAAGTGTTTTTCAATAAGATCTAGAAATTTCTTGCCAAGTTTTGTTTTTAACATTTGATTGTATGGGGCCGTATACCAAATTATAGTTCTTTTTCTTCTGTTTTTAATTTTATTATAGTTGTTGGTGTTTTGTTGTTTATATTTGATATCTATATTTTTTCATCCACTGTTTTTAGGGCTGTTTCGTAAATATTGGATGACCTGTTAAATGCATTTTCATCGCTTGAGTTATTACTGAGTCTACTTACGATCGAGTTAGGAATATGTTTTATAATTGATGGTGGGTGGTTGGACTTAGGGTTTACGTAAATTGGAGTAGCGTTATCTTTTAAGTATGGTTCATATGTGTTTTTATCTAAGTTTCTATCTATTCAATCTATTAAACTGTAGGCGGGAAATAGCAAACAACTGTGTTCACAAAATAAAACTTACTCTATGATAGCGATACAAAATAGCTTTAAAACTAACAATAACAATAGAAAACAAACAAATAAATAAATTAAAAAAACATGAATATACATAAACTATCACACGCATATATGTGTATATATATGTGTATATATATATGTATATATAAATATTTGTATATATATATGTGCATTATTGTGTACACATAGGTATATTTATATGTATATAAAAAAAAGAAGTAGAACGGCCACCTAAAACCACTAACCTAGCTCTAAAACAGATCCTTTGTTTGATAAATTGCATGCCCATTCGCTGGTAGGAAAGGGCGCGGTGGATACTAGAAAGCTGATTGGCCAACTAGTAATCCTCAACATGTATAAAAACAAGAAGCAACGACAGAATTCGCGCATAAGCCTGACGAATCCTATAGTTGGATGAAACGCAGAATATTCAGTGTAGCTTAATCGCCATATATTTTTTATAAATTACTAACTAGCTCTGCCTTTGTATTGAGCACTTTTGAAGTAAATACTTAAAGTTTACGCATAAATCTATACTTTCGTATAGTAAATTTATGTGAATAAATGAAATAGTTATACTTAGCTCCTAAAAGAGTCGAGCACTTTCAAAAGAATTTATTTCACCGCATTAAAAATTGATATGGAAAGAGTTAATTTCGAAACATCGCTAAAAAACATCCCCACACCCAGCAAGCATAGCTATATTATTAAATTAATCCAAAAAACAGATGAACTAATACACCGAATGCGATGGCGAGCAAATTTCTTCCTTAAAAATGAAACGTAAACAAAAAAGAATCCTATGGTTTTAAAACCCTTAAAAATGCGAAACCAGTAGACCTTTTGATAAACTTTGAAAATGACCTTTTAAACGTAATTAAAACCTAGAATTCCACAATCAACCCAACAATTTCCAACGGAAACTACAAAAAATCATTAGAAACATAAACAACTCTAATAAAATCTTTGTAAAAGCAGATAAACAAGAAACTTTTATAAAATAGATAAGCAAGAATATAACAAACTAATCACAGAAAACATTACAGAAAACTACAAAAAACTAGACACAAACAAATGCGATTACATAGATATAATAAATACTGAAAGTAAACAAATTACCGATAAACTAAAAATTAGCGATGAAGTTGGCAAATTGAAACCTAGAGAGTCATACATTCTGTTTAAAACCACAAACGGGACTTTAATAATAATGCCAGCACCCGCCTGATAAACCCAACTAAACCAGAAATAGGTAGAATTAGCAAAACTGTACTTTCTAGAGTAAACAAACAAATCAAACAGGACCTAGAACTAAACCAGTGGGCAAATACTACCGAAGCAATCACCTGGTTTAAAAATATAGAAAACAAAGATAAATGTACGTTCATACAGTTTGACATCATAGACTTTTATCCATCGATATCCGAAGAACTGTTTAACATTGCCCTAGAATTTGCCGAGGTATACACTGATATATCCTCAGAAGAAATCAACATAATTAAAAAATGTAGAAAATCAGTTCTAATAAATAACAATAACCAATGGATAAAAAATAAAATGAAAAATTCATTCGATTTGGCGATGGGTGCCAGAGACTCTGCAGAGGCATCAGATGTTGTGGGATTATTCATTCTATATACCCTCACAAGCATATTCGATACAACGGATATCGGCCTATATAGAGATGACGGACTAGCTATAATAAAAAAACTCCAACAAAGTCAAGGGAGAAAATTTTAAGAAAATCATACACAAAGAAATGAAAAAAATAGGCCTAAAAGCGGACATATCAGCTAACATAAAAATAACAAACTTCCTGGACGTCACGTTAAACTTAGATAAAAACACATATGAACCATACTTAAAAGATAACGCTACTCCAATTTACGTAAACTCTAAGTCCAACCGCCCACCATCAATTATAAAAGATATTCCTAACTCGATCGTAAGTAGACTCAGTAATAACTCAAGCGATGAAAATGCATTTAACAGGTCATCCAATATTTACGAAACAGCCCTAAAAAACAGTGGATACAAAAATATAGATATCAAATATAAACAACAAAACACCAACAACTATAATAAAATTAAAAACAGAAGAAAAAGAACTATAATTTGGTATACGGCCTCATACAATCAAATGTTAAAAACAAAACTTGGCAAGAAATTTCTAGATCTTATTGAAAAACACTTTCCCGCAACCAACCCCTTACACAAAATCTTCAATAAAAATACCTTGAAGTTATCTTACAGTTGTTGCAAAAATTTAGAGATGATAATTAAGGCACATAATAACAAAATACTAAATGAAAATAATGTAAACAACAACAAAATAAACAATAAAAAAGTAGACACCAGGACAGAAATAAAAACAACACTAGCAGAAATAATAATAATAATAATAATAATAATAATAATAATAATAATAATAATAATAATAACAAACCAACCCCGGACAAGTACAACCATACCATAAATAAAAATACTAATAACGAACAAGATAAATGCAATTGTAGACACCGCACACTTTGCCCAGTCCAAAACAAATGTCTAACAAAAAGCGTAGTCTATCAAGCAACAATATTTGCAAAAGAAAACCCGAATAACAAAAAATATTACATAGGCACGACTTCCTTAGATTTCAAAACCCGATACTATGACCACAAGAGCACATTCAAAAATAAAAAAACACCGTATAAAAACAACACTAGCGAATAAATACTGGGAACTCAAAGAAAGCGGACATTCGCCGGTAGTCGAATGGAAAATAATAAGACAAGCTACCACATGCAGACATTTAGACGACCCATGTAAATTATGCCTCCATGAAAAATTTTCTATCCTGTACTTTAAAGAACCTCCAAATCTATTAAACTGTAGGGTGGAAATAGCAAACAACTGTGTTCACAAAATAAAACTTACTCTAGGATAGCGATACAAAATAGCTTTAAAACTAACAATAACAATAGAAAACAAACAAATAAATAAATTAAATAAACATGAATATACATAAACTATCACACGCATATGTATATATATATATATATATGTATATATATGTGTATATATATGCGCATTATTGTGTACACATAGGTATATTTATATGTATATAAAAAAAAAGAAGTAGAACGGCCACCTAAAACCACTAACCTAGCTCTAAAACAGATCCTTTGTTTGATAAAATGTATGCCCATTGGCTGGTAGGAAGGGGCGCGGTGGATACTAGAAAGCTGATCGACCAACTAGTAATCCTCAACATGTATAAAAACAAGAAGCAACGACAGAATTCGCGCATAAGCCTGACGAATCCTATAGTTGGATGAAACGCAGAATATTCAGTGTAGTTTAATCGCCATATATATTTTATAAATTACTATATATATATATATATATATATATATATATATATATATATATATATATATATATATATATATATATATAAACGAAACAAAAATGCTGACACCTTCGTATAAGTAATCGTTGTGAAAACCTACCAAAACCAAACTACAAATGGTTTTCTTCAACATTTTCCTTTTAATAGATTATAGATTTATAAATATGTATAAAGAAGGCAGAACATGCAAGCAAGTAGCTGAAAATGAAAGCATAAATCATTAAAATAAAAAATTGAGAAATCCTTATCAATAGATGCGATTTTAAATAGCTTTATAATAATTCTACGAGATATTTCGTGGAAAATTAATTGCAAATCGTCTTAAAATTAGTCAAATTCGTAAATTATATTTAAATAAGTACATATAGAAAATATTGCTCTTTTTATTAGTAACGACTATAAATATATTTGACAAATAAAATAATATATTCAAAATATGAAAATATATTTGTACACACTTACAGGAAAAATTAAATAATTGCAAGAGAAATTACTATCAAAAATTCATTTCGTACTTTGAGATTGCACATCTTCTGTTCACAAAATTTGACATGTGCAGGCATCGCTTCGTGGCTATCCATTGTCTGTTAAAGACTGAAGGAGCCTGTATATTTATATATATATATATATATATATATATATATATATATATATATATATATATATATTCTCTTAAGAATAGATTTTGAACTTCTCTCACTTCAGATTACCGATACTACAATCTAAATGCATGGAAAGAACTACAGTCTATATATTTAATGCAGAAATAAACAATTTGATAAGATGAGCCTTTCACACTTAATCAAAATTATAAGAGCAGAGGTATATATTATGTTTTTAATCAGTTACAGATTTGCAATCACTGCGTAAATTCTCCGCATGCCTAAAGCAAGCAAATTTATATAAGTTGAGCGTGGTCAAATTCTAGATTTTAATAAGCAAGCATTTTACAGCAGGTGATCACAGCTTTTTTTTAATTCGCAGTAAAACTGTGAACTGCAAGTTTCTAAAGAACAGTGGAAAAGCTGAATTTACTAGTGAGAAAAAAAATATTTTCGTACATTGAATACGAGAATAAAACGCGTTTTTTTAAGAGACAGAAACTATTCTTTAAGTCAAATTAAAGCAGTTACAGATGCTGATCGCTAGCGAGACGACACTTACGATAGAAAATCATGGAAAAAGCTCAAACAAACTCCTTGACGGCTTCAACATCACAATGTGAAGCATTTAAGGTTTGCTCGTGTATAACAACAATAGGAGGTTCAGTAGTGGAAATAGCCATGTTTTTACGAAAAAAGTTTCACACTAGATGGTTCTTATTCTAGCTTAATATATTGGCATAACGAAAACACGCCCCACAGGTTTTTTTCCACGCGTTATATTGCTGATGTGTCCTTAATATTATGAAGTGTTTTCTTTATAGAAGCACGATGGACACCAGGTGATGTAGTTTCGTAACACAGCGGTTGGTTATGTTAGAATGCTACAAAAAGCAACGTTGATGACAGAAGACAATCGTATGTGCAAGGATAGGCGCTTCTGTAATTTGACAATTCTTCAACCTATGAAGCACAACGAGTCTCGACCTTTCGTAGAGCAAATCTGGTCACTCGGGACATGCTGTGTGTCCATCGGACCTGAACGCAATTGCAAATGTTTGCGGATGGATGACAAGAGATGCTAACAAACAATATTCAACAAAAATGAATCTGTGATGACATCTTCAGAAGCTAGAGCGACATCATCAACATCTAAATAGAAACAATCATTTCTAGCATCTCCAACTATTTTCGAAGTCATCAAAACCAATAGAGGTATAACTCATTATTAAATTAAGTTGTTTAATGTTTTTATACACACTTCTTATAATCTTGTAGAATTCATACCCTTGGTTGTATATCTTTGATAAAGTGACAAGAATATTTTTATAAAAATAAAAGTTTCTGAATAAAATATTTGAAATGATTATATTTTTCAAATAATGTTTTCTTTTAGTATTGGTAAAATTAAGTGAAAGGAATTTAAAATGTATACTTGAAACGGTTTATTTTTTAAAGATTTTCAAGTGGTCTTAGATGGTTTGATAATTGTGTACAAAGAATTTTAAATAAGTTAAATAAGTTTCCAGACTCGTTTCGTATTTTTATAGATTGTACAAACATAAAAACCTTCGCACACTTTCACGTTATTTCATCCGGTCTTAATGTAGGTGTTGTACTATTCCATCAATTTCAGGAAGCTTCCATGAAAGTCTTCTTGTGTCAGCGTGTAAATATCCATCGTCTCATCCTCGTACATCTCTTACAAGTGGCTCATAATCATAGCTTATAAAGGTTTCTCTTAAGCTGAGCGAA
>NC_136498.1:32860227-32885227 GCF_053919585.1 Euprymna scolopes | reverse complement strand
CTTCCTCCGGAGTAAATATTTTGTTTCAAGATGCACCACAGATTTTCGATGGAATTTAAATATGGAGAACAGGCTCGCCATCGCGTTATTTTCCCATATCTGGCAAAAAACTCTCTCCAAATATTCAGAGACTATATTTGCAGAATGAGACGGTGCATTATCATGTATAAATACCATCTTTTTTCCGGAATGTAAAATTATTTTTGTGCCAGGTTCAAATTGTTCCTTGGTGAAGTAAATTTAGAGTTCGGTGGTAATTTCTACTCCATCTGCGACTCTGAATGGTCCTTCTGATTGCCAATGATTGCATACCAGAACATCACACCACCAGCTCCTTGGTGACGTCTTATCTTTTGGGGACGTAGATCCTCATTATGATACCATCCACCCCTCCAACCATCAGATACATCAAGGATCGCTCGACACTCATCGGTGAATAAAACAATTTGAAAATTCACCTTCATGTGATCTCTTGCCTACTCAATCCTCTTTTTTGTTGTGGATATGCTCCAATTCAAGGCGGACCTTTGGCTTTCCCAATTTTGCAATCGTCCTCAGGATACGTCAACGTGTTGGTTTGGGCACATCAGAAACGCCAGCCCTTTCCAAAAAATTGTTTGCTAGGTTCAGTTGGGTTAGGTGAACTTCTCTCTTGATCTTGCTCATTGTTCGACGTAACAGATATGATTTCTTACAAAATTTCCCTTTGTCAGAACGCCCGTTGCAAAGTTGAGGGTTAGTACACTATTTTTTATTGTACGGTGATCACTAAAAACAGCCTATCCTGCCTTGACAGAGTACAAAATACACTTCATGGCTTAGTGGGGGATGCCCTTTTCTCTACCCTGCAACCTCTCTCCCACAGAAGAGACGTTGCGAGCCTATCCTTGTTTTATCGTTATTTCCATGGCAGGTGCTCGTCTGAACTCCAATCTCTGGTCCCCCCCCCTCGCCAATCTTTCACGAAAACCACCCGTCTAGCTCAATCCACTGTGAAAAATTTCCCTCACTCTATATCTGTGCCTAAATCAAAACGCGGATTCCATGAACAAAGCTTTTTTCTTAGAACTGCACCCTGTGGAACTCTGTTCCGTCTGCCTGTTTCCCACCGGACTACAACTTGGATGTATTCATGTCCAATGTTTACGAATTCCTAATAAACGGCCCCCTTAAGTAAACAATTCATCAAATCTGAACACTAACGTAATGGACTTGCAATAACGTTTACACCGGAGTTGCTTCCGGGCCTTGATAAGTGGTGATCACTTTGTAAAAAAATACCTTGCCAATTTCTAAGGGATGGAAATCTTATTATGGAACCTTTGAACAATTTAAGATTCTCAGCTTGACATAAACAGGTCCCATCTTGCATATAAAGTTGGCACGCATATAAAAAACAACCCTACAAGTCACTAAAATGTCACTATTGCGCAGATCAGCTTAAAATTTTATATCTGAACATGAACATGCGTTAGTGTTGACGAATAACGTGCAAAGTTTCACGAATGTTCATTGAAACGTATCGAAGTTAGAATAAAATTATCGATTTGCATATAATTCTGGAACGGGGGTGTGGATTTAAATCAGCAAGTTTTTTTTACAGGCGGCGATCGCAACTTTAATAAGTCGCAGTAAAACTGTGAATTGGAAGTTTCTAAAAAACATGATAACTTTGGAAAACATCCGCATCTTAATAGAAACACTTATTTCTAATATCCCCAATTGTTTTCGATGTCATCTAAACCAGTAGAGGTAGAACTCTAAATTAAATTACGTTGCTTAATATGTTGTACCTATTCGTATAATCTTTTAGAATTAATACACCTGGTGATATATATTTGATAAAGTGTAAAAGACTCTTTTTATAAAAATAAAAAAAATTCTGAATTAAATGATTTGAATGAAGATATGTTTCATAAAAAATAGGTTTCAGTATTGGTAGCATTAAGTGAGAGGATTTTGAAATATATATTTGAAAAAAGTTTATTTTTGTAGGATTTTCAAGTGGTCTTATATGTCTGTATAAGTTGTTTACAAAGTACCTTAAATAAGTTTCCAGACACTTTTCGTATTTTTATTGATAGTACAGACATAGAAACCTTAGTCCACGTCGAAGTTATTTCATCCGCTATTTATGTACATATTGTACCATTCCATCAACTTCAGGAAGCCTCCATGAAGTCCTCTTATATGAGCGTGTAAATATCCATCGTCTCAGACTCCTACATCTCGTAGAAATGTCTCATAATCACAGCTTATAAATGTTTCTCTTAAGCTTAGGGAATAACTACAAGTCACAGAGAGTATAGATTTGGACAATAGAGCTGTCTTGATGCCCATCTGGATCATATATTAAGTATTAAGAATGAAGCAGCCTTGGGACAATCTTAGCACAGTACTTCCGCATTGTCAGTGTCTCGCGAATAATTGTTGGTACATTTCAGCACTGACAGCTTAATTTGCACTCATGGAATTTAGATAAATTGGCCGATCTTTTTCAAAGATGTATAGCTATACCATCTTACATTTTCTAAGTCTACAGCGATTTTAGATCCCTGTAATAAAGTCTAGAGACGTATTTAACTCATCTCATATATATATATATATATATATATATATATAATTATTTACTATAATAATTTTAAATACCTACATACACTAGTGTATCATCCTTTCGGAAATCATCAGTAAAGGGTCTTACAGTTAACACCAATCTACAGTTTCGACCCTGACACCGAAGTCATCCCTTACTCTATTAGCCAGGAGCAAATCCATTCGCTCACCGTCAAACGCGACAAATATCGTGGAAATGAAACATTTATTTTTAAATGTTTTTAACGCCTCTGAGATTAATCTAATCATTATATAAGACCTGAAAATGCGAGATAAATTGACCGACATTTTTAAACTCTAAAGATATCAACGATAAGAAACGAGATTCTTAAATTGGCTGACATGATTATTAAATACCTTCAGGCAACAGTGTTTCATTTGTTCGGGAATAATCAGTGAAGGGTTTTATATATATATATATATATATATATATATATATATATATATATATATATACATATATATATACATACATACACAGATTAGTACAAAAACATCATTATAAAAAAAAGATAAGAAGTAGATAAAAACTCCATTAAGAATTTAAAAAATATTTATATTAATTAAAGCATGATTAATATGGTCGAAAAGGCATAACATCAGATTTTTCGGCATTAAATAGTTTAAGCTACTTAATTAGTTTACAATAATAATGAGAAGAAATTAATTAAAAGTCAGTTTCATTATTGCAGCATAATATATATAAATATTTAAAAGATAATGAAAATGATTTTTAAAGGAAAAAAACATTATAATTGAGACTGAAGGATGTATTCCATTCAATCTGAATAATAGATAAAACTTTACGCATAACAGGATGGAGTAGAAAAACGCGTAGGGATTTCAAAAGGTCTCACTCGTATCTACTTGTGTATTTATCGACATGTGTATCATGTAAATATTAGGCTGGTGCAAAAATAATGCTTTTATCAGAAAAATATGCGTATAAAAACGACATTACCTTTGCACTTACCTAATTTAAACTATTCTGGATCCTAAAAAAGACACTATTGGAGCCAAACATTTGATTTTACAAAAATAAAAGTGTGTTTATTCAAAGCATATATGCTTTTTTACTGTTTCTACACGTAAACTTATTATTTAAATTTAAATTTAAACAGTGATTATAGAACCGGGATAGAATGGTAGCATTCTAATGAAAACTACTACTTGTCAAACACATATGACACTTACACTAACCCTTTTTCTCTCTCCCCTTCTCTTTCTCTCTATCTTTCTCTCTCTCCATCTCTTTGTCTCTTTCTTTCTCTCTCTTTTATCTACTTCATATACCTGACTAAGCAACCAAAAGAGGTCAAAATTTTAAAACCTAAAATTGAAATTACACGCCCTCCTCCTCTCCTTACCCCTTTCTTTTACCAACCTCTCCCCCTCCGCCTCCCTATATAAATATATCCACACACGCGTACCTGAATCTTCTACCCCCCTACACACACTACAATCTAATGTATTTTAACCTTCAAAACTTAGAGTATGGAGCTCAGGATAGAAAACAAATGTCAATGTTAGCTAGTAAAGTGTTCAGAAGTAATTTTCTTTTAATATTGTACGGTTCTCCGTGAGAAACATTACAAATAAAGTAAGAAAATCTTGTTTAACTAAAAATGTTAAACGAAGACATATTCGCCCATTTTACTTTGGATGAGGGTATGTGTAATACGTAGTCTTTCTTGTAATCTGTGTATCCGGCAAAACTATACGATTAAGTCTTGTGAATGTAATAAATTTGATTCTATTTAATGCGTACTATACTATGTAAACGTACTATACTATGTAAACGTACTATACGAGGAAAAATACCAGGTTGAACAACAGGCGTTGTGTACCCTTCTCTTGCGGGTAAATGGGACTATCTATAGTCGTAGTTGGCACCCCCGTCTAGTGATTGAGTCACGAAAAAAATACCCTCGATAGCCCTGGCCAAGCACCAATTACTCAGCTAACGACAAGTTTTGAATTACGCTACAAAATTGTGTAGTGAGTTCAATCTCGGCTACGGCCGCGCTGGATGGATACTATATATGTAATTATGAATCATTCATGGTCAATCAATAAAGCGACATAGATATAAAAACTGTGACGGTGCCGAAAGAAATGTGTGTATATATATATATATATATATATATATATATATATATATATATATATATATATATATATATATATATATATATATATATATATATATAATACAAGCTATAATTTGTATTGGGGCATTATTTTGAGATTCAAAATAATGCTCCAATACAAATTTTAGCTTGTATTATATATAAAAAACGGATAAAAAACGCAACGATAAAGAAATATTGTGAAAGAAAATGATAAGTTATAAAACAATTGCATAACAGCGTTGATTAATTGCTTAATATAACAGTTTAGTATGCAGTAATTTCTCTGTGGAGATTGATCTTATGAGAAAAGAATTGAGATAATTTGACATATAAGATTAGAATATATATATATATATGTATATATATATTCAATTTATGTTATAGACGTAGATATATGCACACGATCATGTATGCGATGAACAACCTGACGTGCGTTACGATCGTAACATCGATTTCGACATCTAAACTATTCTCTTTATCCTCAAACTTAATCTTAGATCCTATATTTTACAAATTACTCTCGCAAATCTATGTCAAAATAATGGCGGCATATTATTTCGCCGTCCGCCCTTCTCACAAGATAAAATGTGTGCAGCTCATTGGTCGAGAGAGGAGCCAGTCGAGGTTGCAGGAATCGAGGATACGGATGATGTGTGGATTCATGACATATAGGATGCTTGGTTTGGAGAGTGCCTGGGTAGGGTGACAAGATATCGAGATGAATTAACCGTTCTCTGCGATTGAAAGCAGGGAAAGGACAATTGGAGAAAATGTCAGTATAAATGAAAGGGAAACCAAAAATAACAAATAAAGAAGAGGAAGCATAAATCAAGGTGAAACAAGATTGCAGTTCGGTTTCTTTATCAAAAATGATTCATATGTGCTTACTGTGATACGGTAATCCAGTCCTATCTGTGAGATTTCTGAATATAACAAAACTTAATGAGAACGGCCGGTGACTGTTTGAAGAAGCATACACAAATTGATAATGCTGAAATCATTCGCACCGTAAAATCTAGTATTCTTCACTCAAAGAGTTTTAAAGTTACGACCACGGGTGTATAACTATTGACACTAGTGACATTTTGTCTTCCAGAATTAATTTTTTCTACGTAGACACCGCTATTATCAGTGTACCTTTGCTAAGAATTAGATGACCCATCTCTATGTCTGGCGCATATGCATGACTGGGGCTACATGTTTGTGTTTCACACCTAGATAAACAACGAGATAAAGCTTTCATGGCTTTCATAACATTGGCATTTACAATGCTCTCTGATCGATTACTGTGAAATAAAAAAAGAAGGTATTATTGTAGAACATACCATGATATTTTGTTCAAGGGAAATGAAGTGTTAAATATTATATTGTAGTCAAAAGGGCAATGTCATAGTAGAAGTTCATATTGGACTTGAAAACGGCCATATTGTAGTCAGCTGGAAAGAAGGTAAACTGAATAGAAGTCGACTGGCGTTCAGTGTTAAGAAAGAAGCTCTGTTCATGGAATCTACGTTTAGCTTTAGGCACAGATAAAGAGTGAGGGAAATTATTGATAGTGTCATTAGCCAAACTAATGTTTCTCGTGAATGTTTGGTAAGGGGAGACATTAGATTAGAGCGCAGGCGAGCACTTACCATGAAAATAACGATGAAACAGAGACCGACTCGCAACGTCTCTTCTGTGAGAAAGCGATTGTAGCAAAATGGAAAGAGCATCTCCACTATGCTACAAAGTCTATTCTGAACTCTGTCAAGACAAGATAAGGTATCCCCATATTTACTAGGTCGCTAGCAGGATCCCGTAATTTTTCTAGCAACCTTGGCGAGGGATTAGATATACGTTCTCTATCTGATAGCAGGAGAAATGGTCAAGCCCAGAAGCTTGTAAAACCATGGAGCCTCATCAAGACGAGAGCCATTTATTTCAGTTGATGATGTAAAGTTAGAGGCTTGGTTAAGATGCATTAAAAGTAACCAGCCATCTTTCCCCTCCATTTTACCACAATCTAAAGATCAGCGTGCTTTATATAGTCCGGAGAACTACTGTACATCTATAAAGAATACTCACAACTCCTTATCAGAATTTTATTTTAATATGATAATCAAATCAACCGCTATAATATGATACACTTAAAATCCTGATAATTAAAACCCAAAAACATATGTAAATAGTATGCCTTTATTAGGACTAGTATTATCATTTACTATTATTGGTCCACCGACAAAAGAAGGGTGGACCGGTAATTTCACGCTTGTCCATTTGTCTGTTCGTCTGTCCACACTTTTTTCAATAACTATGACTTGGATTTTTTTTTTTGAAATTTTGCACAAATATTAAACATGATATAAGTAAAAACGGAGCAGAAGGGATTTTCCAGAAAAAAACTCCGCCCCCCCCCCCCCGCACTAGTGGCGCCTTTCAGGTTAAAATGGCTAAAATTGGCACTTTTGTGCTCATTAAAAAAAATGATGCCTTGAATTTTTAAAGAAAATTTCTGAAAAATTGCAATTAACTGATTTCTATATCATTTTGTTTTTCTACACTTCGCGATAACTCTTGCGTTTGCCCCAGGGTATTTTAAAGGCTAATAAAACTCTCCATTTTTGGGACTATTTTAACATATTTGTCCAAAATATTCTGTGTATATTTATTTAGCAGTTTTGCATCGTGGCGATCTCAAATTTAAATATGTTAAGGCTTTGGATACTTTCGGGGCCAAATTAGTCATTTCATTTTTTGCATGGTGTAGAACTCAAATTCATATATGTTAATGCCTAAGACTGCACCGTTTTTTTCATTTTCATCAGAATTTGATGTCGGGTGGGGATTTTGGGCTAAATCGTGTAAGGGGGGATGCTGAATGAGGTCATTTTTATGCGTTGTTCTCTCTGCACTTACGGAGGAGGGAATATGCCTGCTTCACTTGTTTCAATTTTCTTTAAGTTGAATAGAAATATAGATGAAAAATGAAATAACATCTTCAGATCTTGTACAATGTATACACAATGGTTAATCTTGTGAGTAGAGTACAATATACATTGGAAAAAGTAATGGCATATGTAGTGACCAATTAAACTTAGTGAATGTCTATGTGATTGTTCAGGAAATGACATTATAACAAACACCATGGTGTATGTGGTGTTGCTCTACTATAGAAGAATTGCTTGATCCATGTGATTTGTAAGTTGAAGCAAAATAATGAAGTAATATTTTCATGTCATATGAAAATAAATAAACTCGAAAATAACGGAAAGATACAGAAAATTCTAGATGTAGAAAACGGCGAAATAAATGGTTTGAAAGTGTTTTCATCCATATTGATCACGATCATGTATTCCTTCCTTGTTTGGGTGAATATGTATATTATTACGGCAGATTTAATCAGGCGTGGGTAAATCAGGAAATTTATAATTATATTTTGTTTATTTTTGTGCGGGAACTAAACTTCACCACATTGCAAGATTTTTTTTTCGATTTCAACCGCAATAATCAATGTTTCTTCTATTTATATTGTGTGTTAACTTAATATTTTATTAATTCGGGCAACTTTCCCTGACATTATCATCTTGCCGTTAACATAAATTATGGCTTGTACTATCTAATATCATTGCGACCGGTTTTAGAAGAGTTCAGGGGAAATTATCCATTAAATATGTATATTTAATTAGTAAATAGATATTATATATATATATATATATATATGCATATACATACATATATACATATACATACATATAAATACATATGCATATATATATACATACATATATATACATAAATATTCATAGACACACATATATATATATATATATATATATATATATATACATATGTATATATACGCGCAAACAGTTAATAAAACATGTTAACAAACTTTGAAATAAGTTTAAAACATATTTAATCTGAAAAGGAAACACTAGATAAGTGGATAGCCCTTAATCCGCGGAGTTTCGAAGAAATACGTTCCTTCTCATCAGAGGGTAGGAATTAGCGAAATGCGGGATCGGAGTTTGCATGCAAAAGTATTTGATGAAACAACAAGTCAGTCAAACATCTTACTTGAGAACAAAAAAATGAAGCACAGGAATTATGGTGAAGAAAGAGGTGGTTACACTAGACTATCCATTCACGTGTAATCACCTTTTTCTTCGCCATATTCCAATTTTCAGTATGAGTGATACTAAGAATACAATACCTTATATATTTAAGATTTCTACTGGACCGTGTCTGCTAGGACGAGAACAAGTAACTCGCATGTAGCAAGTTTAGAAATCTTTTAGAAACTTTCGTACGTATTTATCATTCAGCAATATATGCCTTCATCAACATTGTAAGGTAAACATTTCAGAAGAAACGCGTAGCAGAAGAATCTAAATAATGAGAGTTGAAAATATGAATCAAAATATGTATGTTACGTCTTCATTAAAACATGAAAATAAAATGTTGCTGCTATAACTGAGTTAAACACTAGTACCCTTTTGATCTTGAAATAGCAAAGATAACCACGAAGGGAAAACAACGCGCTTGCCTTTCTTACACGAAAACACACGCTATTCACCTTCAGGTTTTATGCTGTTTCATACAATGTCTAAGCGACTAAAGAAAATTTCTCCGGGCCTATAAAATAATTGAGCAATTTAGACGTTATTTACGGTCGAGTCAAACATCTCTTTTTCTCCTCTTTGTGTGGCATAACTCCCAAATCACGCCAATTCGAGGAACGACGGGTGTGTTACTCTTCTTTCTTGGCTGGCCTTTTATATTCCTTGGCTTCGACAGATGCGTGCAAACGGTAATTCTGTCTACCACTGCCACTGTCTGCGTCGATCATAGTCATTGCTCGCAATATTTTATGACTAGTTCTAATGCTATGCTAGCTTTATTATCACTCCACTATGTATACCATACCGGTGTAATTTATGTGTTTACATATTACACGCAGGCATGGACACGCAGGGCCACACATGCACGACCGCGCACTTGCACATGTCCATATATAAATGGGAAAAGACGATTCATGATTTATAATAAGCATGTGGCTAGATATATATACATATATATATATATATATTACATTTTAAATTATGTATTTATAAACTTAGTCATTTTTGTTTCTATCTACTTATCTAACTATCTAACTATATGCATATATATATATATATATATATATATATATAATAGAAAGCTAAATGTTTGTGTGTATATGTGTATGTGTGTCTGGTTACGAATAGGCTCCTATATGGTTGCCTATTTTAAAAAACTGATTGCATACAATGATAGAAGATGTATCGAGACACAGGAATGGGTATGTTTGATCTAGCAGAACGCTGGTTCATTAAAATTGTGGGGCATGTGTTCGCGCCTCGTCCACAAAGTATGGAAATAAAAAATTAAAAAAGTGTAGAAGTGTTTTTGATATAGATGTACATAGGAATACTTTGATAAGTATGTTTTTACTAAAATAAGGATGATACAATAAAATTGTGGCGTCTGCGTCGCACCTGGGCTCCATAGAATAGAAATAGGCACAACCTTTAATAAACACTTTTCATATTTATCTGTGTAAGTATACTTTGATAATTATGTTTCAGTTTGAAGAGATATGGTATAATAAAATTATGGGGTGTTCGTTCCCGCCTGACATCCATAGAATGGAAATATGTCACAAAGTTTAATAAGGTTTTTTTAATATAGATCCACAGAATATTGTGATAAGTGGTTCACTGTGAACAGGTATAGTATAATAAATTATGTGGTTTATGTATTTTATTTTTACTTTCATCTTATTTTGCTTTGGTTTTAATATCCTCAAATTCGAAGCTATCTCTTTACAACCTTTCCTTTTCATAACCTATCATACTTTCATAAATCAGAGTCCATTTTCTGTAGGCTGTTTTGAACCCAGTCAACAACGGGTGCTTTTTCTAGTATATATATATATATATATATATATATATATATATATATATATATATATATATATATATATATATGTGTGTGTGTGTGTGTGTGTGTGTGTGTGGGTGTGTGTATTCGTTCACGAATTTCCTCGTTCGAACACTCTTGATTGTGTAATGTCTGCGCCGGAATTGAGCGATTATTAGTTATCAACCACTTTTATTCTCGGGGTAAATTGTTGCTGGCCCGAATGTAAAGCTTTATAAAATAAGGTCAGGTTGCTTAGCAACACGTATAAATTGTAATCCCACGCTTTATGATCGTGTAAGCGTGAAACACTATTATCTGAAGGTATAAAAAATAATTGATCTTAAAATGTGTGTATGTGTATATATATATGAAATTTTTTTATACAAACATTGATGGCTACATATGTGCATACACGTTTCTGTAATCACCCGCGTTGAGGGATTAGTTCTTCAGGATAAGAATTATCGTCGAGTACTGATATTTCAAACAAAAACATTTTCTTATTTTGTATACAAAGTTAGAATATAACATGGGTGGGGGTTATTAGAAGGGGGGATTAGTGAGGTCTTTAAAGATAATAAACATCTTTTTTATTTCCCTTTTTTATATTCCCTTTTTTTTTTAAGTTCATCTATCCCATCTTTTGGTTTTTATGGCACAAGGTACTTGAAAATGTAGTATTTTTGTCTTGCGGTCTATAACTTAAAAACGTTCACATGGACATTGAGTACGGACCGGTGCCGTTCAATCCACACCCACACACACACACACACATATACACACGCACACACACACGCGCACTAGAAGCAAACATACACTTATAACTATACTCAAGAGTGTTGCATTTTCCTCACACACACGCACTGAAAACATGTCATAACTTTATCGACACAGGAATAAAATTAAAATTAAAATAACTTAAATAAATATAACAAAACAAAAATAAAAATAAAACAAAGCAAAATAAAAAATAAATAAACAAACCAAAAACAAAAATAAAAGGACAAAAGTTATCAAACTCCTCACGCATACATATATATAAATACACGTACATATACCCACACCTTGATACAACTGCGCCTATATACACATACACACACATATACACATATATAGACATATAATGCTCATATACAGTTATAATATGTTTACATCTCTACCTACATACACAGTTATGTATATATATATGTATGGAAGCTCAACGATATATATCCATGTACACACCTGGATACCATACAACATGACTGTTATTATATCAACACTAATATTAATCCCGCTAACAATCCTAGTAATAAGAATTCTTACAATATTGATCATACTAATGACACCACCAATACCAATAAGACTGTCGATTGGGAACCCCAAAACTTGTAGACCCCAACCGGACAGACGTCCCAACAAAATACATATATACATGTATATATATATATATATATATATATATATATATATATACATATACATATATATACACACACATATATACACATACATACACACGTACATATATATACATATACATACACACATACATATATACATACAAATACACATAAAAAAACATATATATATATATATATATATATATATATATATAAACACCCCACACACACACGCGCGCACACCAGTATAGACAGAACACATACACACACAGCCAGACCATCCGCGAGCGCAGACACACATCCCCATCCACACGTGCCCCCAAATATCCACAGACGTATACGAGACACATATACATATAGACACCAACATAGACTCATGCATCTACCCACATACATACACGCGCATGGACATACAGATACCCGCTCACACACAACGCATAAAAACACAGCAATACATGCACAAATGAAAACACCTTCTTTTTTTAATAATAATAAGGTGTCCTTTTTCTTCAGTAGTGTGGTAACCCCTTTATATATGAAACAGCGTACCACTCCAGTCCCCTGGGGCATATATATATATATACATACACAACATACATGTATATATACCCATACATTCTTGTAATATACATCATTACAATCATCGTATACGAGACAGCCTTTTTTAATAGTCCATATATATATATATATATATATATATATATATATATATACATATATATACATACATATATATACACCTATATACATACACACATACACATATATACACACATTTATATACACACGCATTCATACAGATAAATACATTAATACAGTTATACATACATATTTACACAAACTTGGAGACATATATATATATATATATATATATATATATATATATATATATATATATATATATATATATATATATGTATGTATGTATACTGCCACCAAATGATACATCCAAAATAGAAATAGAAATGAACTCATTCACTACATAATTCTCCTGTCTATCCAACCCGACACGCAAAGTTATATTACCCGCACCCTAACGCTTGTTATTTTTTCATAAGTTGTACGTTTTTGTACTACGTAAAAATTTATAGTGAATTCAGCTTAAAGTCCATAGGTCCATCCTCATATTTAGTAAGCACTATTTCGAGGATTACGCAGATATACATACGATATATAACGATATAACAATAATACATTACATATGACAAAAATCAGAGTATTTAGGTTATATAAACGGAGTATAAAGGCTTATATATTGTGGTACTTACCTTCATCTTTATTCATTCCCCCTTATTTCTTTATTTCCTTTTCTTCTCTTTCACTTTTCACTCTTACTTTTTTCTTTTTTTTTAAATCTATTTATCCATTTATTTATTTATTATTATTATTTATTCATTTATTTCACCCATTTATTTATTTTTTAATCTTTCTTTCTTTATTTTTTTTAACCTACGTATATATACATACATATCATAAACACATACATGCCCACACCCAAACATATCCACATGCATACATTATTACGAGGTTCACCAAAACAATATATTACTCGCTTGGTTCAAATATATTTTCATACAGGTATTTATTTAGGTTGGTAATATTATAACTGCTTGATAAAGTAGAATATTAAGCGATTCATGTAATCCATACGGGGGTGATCATAGTTACGATCTCACTTATCCTCTTTTTTTGGGGGGGATGTTACTAGATGGGGGATAGTTGTTCTGATTTTCTAATTTAGAGTTCTTTAAGTGCATGTATTCTGAAATGTTTGCAGGATTTAGCAGTTTCTTAAATTTCATATACCTGCTCTGTTTACTCATTGAGCACTCTTTGGTAGACACATGTTGTTTCGTTGGATGTACTTCTAGGAAACTAAACTCTACTGGCTAAATATGTATGTATATATATATATATATATATATATATATATATATATATATTTATGTCAAATATAGTTCATGACGGATCTTTATAGAACAGATTATATAAAATCTAATCTGTAACTATTTTATATTTACATTACAGGGTTGTAAAAGAGTAGTTCGTTTAATAATAACTAATCGAGGCGTGTGAGTCTGTTAGTGTCTTCCCTTAATATAGTGTTGATTAAGTCTCACCTTAGTCTTATAGGTCTTGCACGATCTTCCTGGCCGCAAATGTGTTCTTTCGACGCAACGTTACATCTATGTGCATATTTATGTGTAATATACTTAAATATTCTCTGATAAACTCACAAAACTAGTTCCCTCTCTGATGCTCAAACATGCAGTAAACTCACACACTTTTAGTGTTTCACAGATTCTTACATACAAAAATTTCTTTTAATCTAATAGTCCCACTCTTTGGACTGCTTGCCCCTTAAATTTCCCACATGCTTCTTGACTTTAATTATATTGAGACGTGTCAATATAAGGAAACTGATATCGCGTCTTCGATTCCTCGCGATTCATCAGTGTATTTAGCGGTAGTTACTGCCGGTTAATATGAATGTAGAAAGAATTAATTAAGCACCAGTAGTAAGCCATGCTTCATTGTAATCTCTTTTACCTTGTCAAGTATGGTCCGAGTATCAGATGAGATAAGGCCAGCAGTTGCCATGCGTTGTTTGGCAGCAATTAGTTATATCAATTCCCTGTATTTCCGATTCGTACATTTCTGTCTTATATCTGCTACTTCGTTATCGTAACTTTTGTTGTCTTTCATTACTGTTTATATTATGTTGCCTTCCATATTCTCATGTATTTACTGTTTTCATTTAATCTCATGTTCTCTGGTATTATTTCCGCACCTACATTTTCTATGTTGATTCGGTTGTTTTTTCTTTTGTTTTTACTTCTTTTTCAAATGTTTTTGTCGGTATTACCTTTGTAGTATTTTTATTAGCTTTTTAAACCATTTATACTTTTCTATATTTTATTCTGGCCAAATAGATCTCTCTTCTCCTTATTCGTCTCTTCCTTCGTAATTGTTAAAAGTTTTTTTCGAATTTATTTATATCACCAACTACTCACCGTGATTCAACCTTTTCTTCGTTGTCGTATTCTTTTTTTCTACGTATTATTTTTCTCTTTCTATTTATTATATTTGCAAATGTTTCAAACTCGTAAATAATCTAAAAGCACCCAGAGTTGATAATCAACAAAATAGTTATGGCTTCCAGCGTCATCTGTTGTCAGAAAGTTAAAACGCAATTTCCTGTCCTTCCAGCTCGATCAGCGTATGAATATGCAAGAACTCTCATAGGACAAGTGGTTGATTCTACATTTATCTAACTGGTCGCATTGAAGGTTTTACCGGGAAGCGTAAGTGGCGTTCAGCTTGCGGTAATGTGCGAATCTACTGGGATGAAGTTATATATTCTGGAACGGTGAGATATTTTTATAGACACAAGCCTGCTTTTCATATGTGTTTTTATTTGTAAGGGGAATGAGAGATTCACTCCTCTAGGCACATATAACACTTTATTTCTTTCTTTAGTATATATTCTATTCGTCCATTTCTTTTTGGTTTCTTCTCTGTGTCTTTACTATTTTTCATTATATTTAATGCTTTCGGACATTTCTATTTCTCCTCGTCCGTGATATTATATTAATTTTATCCCTTTTTTTTAATCTGGTCGTCACATTTTTCTTCTCCGCCTCTTTATTTCTGATTATCTTGCTTATTATTATTACGCTTACCATTGGTAGTATTATCACTAGTATTATAACTAATATTATAACTAATATTATTACCTTATCTATATAAGTATTCGTATTAATAATATTGCGATTATTATTCAAATCATTACTTCTCTCATTTACTATTATGCTCATTTTACCAGAAATATGTTTTATAGCAATACTAATTATTTTAAGTATTACCACAATTAAATACGAAGTTTTTATCTTCATATACATTAGTACGTTGTTTGTACATTTATTTTCACAAAACATGCTAGAAACGTATTACAGTTGCGTAAGTTCTATATGTTTTCACTCGTTTAATGGAAGGAATACTATATATGTATTTACAACAGACAATAGATAAAATATACTTGGTTTATATTTTAGTAATAGTGTAAAGCCTTTCTTTATACTGGCCACTAGATGTGACATCTGACCCCGGCGAAGCTGCAATAGTCGTGATCGTCCTTCTACCTGGAGTTATTTACATGATTCTTCCCCGTCGCAGGCCTCGTTGTCGGTTCACGATGCCGGCGTCCGTTGAAAAGTAATTGACTTCCCATGCAGGCCAACAGAACACAAAGGCAGATGTCTCTAATCTACAAAAATGTAATTGTCGAATGTTACAGGTCCATTACATATATAGATATGTTCAATTCGATCTCGTTACACCAGAAAACAGTCCGGAATCAGTCTTCATTTTCTACAGTGGCGACGATGGACGAAAGGGGACTGTTGGCATCTTTCTGGGTCTTGTTCTATCCCGGGATTAGGCCCTGATCTGCTCATTTTGGCCAGGCATTTGATTATAAATTGGGAAAGGGGTAGACTGGGGCAAACCGCTTGACCAATAAGCGATGAATATGTTATTCGGGGACGTCCCGATGCCTTGCACGGTTTGAGCATCTGTGATCACAGTTCAATCTCATTCACGCGCTCACAGGGCTTGACTTTTTGACGCCGTCTTACCTCATACTGAAAAGCCAGATGCCCTTGAGCCGGGTTTCGCCAGGCCAAGAACGAAATTATATTTCATTCTGGCTTTGAAAATTATATATTTTGTCATTTTTATAAAACAATAAACTTATATGTCTGTTTTACAAAAACACATTAAATTCATGCTTTCAGCTAGGTTACTCGCCGCTGCTCGTGCACCCACTTATGTTTATCAGCCAATAACAGCATAATTACCCGGCCTTACTCAGTGTTAAGGGGGTCTAAGTCTCCCCTAATGGGGAGCTCTATCGTTCCCTGATGCGGTCACGCCATATTCTTCACCCCTTAAACCTACTGGGTTCCATGCAAACGAATGAGTCTATGTCATCCGCCTACCATCTCCCCATTCCATCGCATTTCCACCGCCATCGATACCAGCTGTTTCTCTTTTCCGTTGTTGGTTCACTTGTTAGGAGAGATAGCATATACATAGTCTGACAACCACCCTTCAGATAACGGTTCTCAACATCAGTTCGTCACGCGACCTATTCCCCGCGCTTAGTTCAAAATTTAAAAAAGTAAAAAACAAATGTGCGAAGTTCAAAATTGCAAGAAAGTTCAAAATTAGCTGTCCTTCGCTCATAATTGGCCAAAATTCTTATGAAAGACAGTTTTTTTTCATGCATTATAAAAGGTTCCCTTTTCCTTCACAAGTTACAATTCACGAATGTTACTCGAAAAGTTTTCTATAATTAACAAAATTCACAGAGTTATCCCATTTTTCAAGTTTTTCATTAGAAATTCACAGAGTTAGACCCCCTTTTTTCCAATTCGATAATTCCCTAAAAGTTACTTAATGTTTTTTTTTAAATAGCAATTCACAAAATAACTCCCTTTTTTCTCTTCAATTCAACACTTCACAAAAGTTACTCAGCTTTTTTCCGTCCATTAACAAAGTTCACAATACAAGTTCTATAGCTCTAATCTGAGTAACTGAGTACCCGCTTTTTATTGAGCTAATCTACCTTCTCTCACCTTGACGGTTACGGTTGAGATCTTCCTTGGTAGTTCATGGATCAGCGCCCTGCAAGAATTGCAATAAACAGAAAGAAAAAGGAGAAAAAGAGCATTCTAAGTCGTTCTTATTGCATCCGCATCTAGTCGCAGTCAGGAGGATTATCGACACGTTTATTGTTCTTCAAGAGTTGGATATCAGGAATTGCGTTTTCTTCAGTCGGTATCATCTGGACTACAGGTAGTTCTGGACCATAGTTTACCTTGTCATCAGCGTAACCAACCCCGCTGTGCTTCCCGCCATCCCTCAGCCTTATCCGTCCGTTTACACACATTACAGCCGCTGCCAGTAACATATTACTATTATTAGCGCCCCCAAGTATGCTGCCCTTCATTTTGATTTTGTCTAGCCACACTCACAAGTGGCAACAGTTTCCGAGGCCGTTCCTGTGAGATGATTCCCAGCTGGACCCATATCCGACAACCAACCCACATACATTACAGGGGCACGCCTCCTCCTGCTACGTCCACCCTTTTCCTTTCAACTACAATAAAATAAAAATCAAACACTAAAATTCGCAGCCCCACCGGTTCCACAAGCTGTAATACTCTCAAGATATTATTCATAGTATTATGCGTTTACTATAGAACTTCCGTGTAGGAACATGTGCCCCACTTCTTCTCTTGCTTAATGGGAAAAGAAGGAGTATGGAAGCTGGACGATAAGCAGAGCCTATCTACTTCTTAAGCAGTTAAGGTTTGAAAACCGGTGATTTGACCAAGTTACCAGCTCTAGGAAGGTTGTCATTCAGGAATGAGGAGGCCTACTTTCTCTGTTCGGTGCCAAGACGTATGAGGCCAGTAGCATAATTTACAAATCAAAGTGTTCCTCTTACTAGATGGATGACCTGACCAGATCTACTGATCCATCAGCACCGAGAGGGATTTCACTGCGACTGGTTTCAAAGCTAGGTATTTCTATTCTCCTTCATGGCCAGTTAGGATTAATAGAGTTTGAATCAAAGAATTAGTATCTGCTTTGAAGTTACACTCCTCAGAATTCTATTAAGATTGGAAGATGTCGTTACGTTTTTATAGGAGTTATGTATAAGTATGGGGTCTATATTAAAAGTTAATATCTACTAGGGTTAAGAAAATGACAAAATATGGTTTGTGGATTAGCGATTAATTGAAAATTATAGTATAAGGGTTAGGGTGCATTTCGAAATGTGCATTACGTGTTAGTGTTCATGTCAAGATAATCAACAGTACTTTATCCCATATAATGAAAGAAAGATATAGTTGATAGTTAAACTGTGGTAAATAGTTATATATTTTATTCATAGTGTATACAGTACAAATACAGGTTAAGCTAATACGTGCCTTAGCAGAAATCTATATATGTGATGTATTTGTCGATTTTTAAAGGCCAGCCTACTAAAGTTTAGGACCGGAAGCAAAACCCAAGGTACATGCAGAGTATGTGATCAGCTTAGTGAGAAGAGCAATTGTTTTTTTTTTTTGCCCAGTTGGAACAGGAAAGATGATAGAACTTACAAGATTACAACACTAATATACAATATACAATATATTTGGATTTGGGGATTATTTAGGAGTCTGAGGATGTTTAATGTTTATCATGGAAAGTAGGCAGATATTCGTCTTAGAGGAAAAGTATTATCCCTTTAAAGTAAACATGTGAAATAAGATTTGTGCCAGTTATTTTAGTAACACACATGAGTAACAATAAACACGTAGGCAGCATAGGCCTTATATTTAAACATTACACTTAGTCATAGAATAATAAATTATAGTTTCCAAAAAGTGATAAGCAGTATAAGTAAATAAGAGTTGGAAAACAGGTTTTATGAATTAGCAATTACTTAATATCTTCCTAAGCAGTGGTTTACACAATTTAGCTGTTTTTGTATAGTTTTTTCTTTTATTTGGTGATGTATCATAATTTGTACTGTACTGTAATCATTCTACTTCATCGAGATATTTCGGTTTATCGGATCACTGCAAATCCTATCTGGACAGCTGTTTCCGTTTTGCCTCTGACGTCCACAAGATCAATGAAAAGTCTGTCTTTAAATGGGATCACTGTGGATTATACTGGATAACAATAGGATTGTAATCTGAAAGTTATCCACCTCCAAAATCAAATGGAATTTAGCAATTTGATTAATCCACGATCCATCCGGAATTACAATCTTCCACCCCCCCAAAAAAAAATAACGGGCATAAATCAATAAAAAGCAACCCATGGCACCATATCCTTTTTTTTTACATTGTAGTCACCACTTATCACTCCAGGTCACTCCAGAATAATGGTTAATGAGGGTACATAAGTCAATTGTTTAATATCGTAGTAATCGTTAGGTGTGGAAATTTAGTAAATTTGATTACATAACGGGATGGCTCATCAAAAAATTGTTTATGTTAATAGTATCATATTGTAGTCAGCTGGGAAGCAGGCAAATGGGACAGAGTTCTATAGGTGTGAAGTTCTAAGAAAGAATCTTTGTTCATGGAATCTTCGTTTTGGTTTGGGCACAGATAAAAGGTAGGTGAATTATTGATTGTGTTTTCAGATATACGAGAGTTTAGTGAGGGTGGAACCAGAGATTAGACCCCAGAGAGGGACCTGCCATGAAAATAGCGATATAAAAGAGACAAACTCGTAACGTCCCCTCTGTAAGAAGGCGGTTGCAAGGAAGAGAAAAGGGCACCCCCACTAGGTTACGAAGTCTATTTTGCACTTAGTCGAAGCATGATAAGAGTTTTGTGGCACCAGTACTCTATCTTTGGATACACCTAGCTTTTTCTTACGATATCTATGGAGTACTAGAAGGATTTTACCATTTTACCGCCCAGATTCTTGTCAAAACGTGAAGCTCCTCCAAGACGAGAGCCATTCAGTTACATTAATGCTAGATAGATCATTACAACGTTAATAATAATAAGATAGAAGCTTGATTTTTGATGCATTAAAATTAACCAGCCACTTTTTCCCACTGTACCACATGCCCCATACCAGAGGAGAGTGAATCCGAGAGAACTTGGTCATTTTCGGCCTTCGATCTGTTGCCATAGAAGGTAATGTCATCAGCATAAATGTCTACGAATGATCTAAGGATGTGATTTGAAGGAAGAGAGTTAGGCCCAGGATTGGCCCCTGAAGGACTTCAGCATTAATATTGTGAGCTTCTAATTTCTGCCCATGAACATATCAGAGAGAAATGGTTTAATAATTGAGAAAACATTTCCAGCAATACCATAGCTGGAGATCTTATGAAGTAGGCCTTTTTGCCACACCATATCAAAACTCTTTGAGATGTCAAGAGAAATTTCCCTTGAACGGAAACCTCCATTGAGAGATTCATTAATTATAAAATATAAGTGTAAACACATCTGCTGTAGATCTAGCAGAACGGAAACCAATTTGCATGTCACTAAGAAGATCATTTTTGCTGAAACGGTTAACCACTTCTCCATTTTACACGGATTCCAGCTTGCTCATGACGCACAGATGACGTATTGATCTCTACTGAGAGGAGGATGACCAATCACCTGAATTCTTAAGTACAGCGCATACTGATGAGGTTTGCAAGGGTGTTGGGAAGCAACTTTCTTTAAGACAATGATCACACAGCTTTGTAAGTATGGGAACTAGTGATGGTTGAAGTTTTTTCAGCACTATAATTGGAATGCTATCAGGGCCGTTTGCTTTACTGGAATCAAGGTTTTTGATTACCTTGGCAACATCACGCACAGACATTTGTACGTTGAATCGCGTATTTTCTGTTAAAAAAGGAAATGAGGGGGTTGACGCCCTTAGTCGTATAAAGTATAAATAGTAGCACAGTTCTTGCCAAAGAGTTGGGTTTTGTCTGATGCTGGCGAGATTACGTCCAGTCCATTGATGGGTATTGGGATAGAGCACACGATTCTGTTCAGGATTCTGTTTGCTATTTGCCAGAACTGGTGGCAAGCCAGCGGCTTCACAGCTACCGTGGACTTAAGGAACTGAGCATACAAATCTCTCATAGTCTTTATTACACCTTTACAGTGATTGCTGTACAGCGTCACGGTTTTCCTTTGATCCTCTTTCGATAAAGGCAATTTCTTTAACAAAAAAATTCCGTATAATATGTGTCTTTAAGACACTCTTCTGATGAGAAGTGTTTGGCTTCAAAATGCCATGGCTTAAGAAGTTGCCTTATCCCGAAATACTGTAGTCCCTTTTGGAACTGATAACGTAATAAAATATAATTATAATCTTTTTCATCCCTTTGTTTTTCTGCTTTTTATCTTTTTTTTACTTATTCTATACACTTAGTGCACGTTCTTAAATATATTTATAACGTACTTTTGTAACCTCATTTCCAAACTCCCATTCTTAGCTAATGTTTTAAATGGCGAGTCTACTCCCAATGTTATACAATAAAATACGATAATAAAATATTGTAAGGGGACTTGCATTAAAAAAAATAAATCTATTTAAAATTATAGCCATCCCTTAATTCACCTTTAAAAATAGATATTACTAAAAAATCAATTTATTTTCTTGTATTATTTTATTCCATTTCTATATTCCGTGATATCCACCTGCTTGAAACTGTAGTTTTCCAGATTTTTCTCGCATGTACTTTGTTTGTAATATTCAACAATATATGTATATGCACATTGACAAATTTGTGAATAAAAATCTCTCTTCTAGCAGTCATCGCCTTTGGTAAATGAGTGTGTATGTTTTAAATTATTAATACATATATCGAAAATTATAAAGAAGTATAAATATAAATAAATAAATAATAAATAAATTAAATAAAAGAAGTACGTATTAAAATCAAAGAACGCATTTGGCTCTTAAGGCAGATCTTTCCTCCCTTCCACTTACTCCTCCCAAATAAACTTTGCACCCCAATTCATTCCACGAGGAGATACTGACCTTTTATCTAAACCCAGAAGGCTCGCTCAAAAAACACCAAGTTAAGTGCATCTATATATCCGGGTTGTGTAGATCCTCATTATGTAGATCTAGACACACTATTTCTTTTTTTTTTTTTTTTGCTTATGTTCTCTTACATATTCAAGTAATTACTATTAATATACTATTCATTTATTTTAACACAAATTAATTGCTAGAGCAGCCTGGTTTTTCCACATTACTTGGAAGATAATATTTCTTCTTTTTGTACTTTATATTCTCTTACATATGCACGTAATTAATCTCCTATTCATTTATTTTAACACAAAATAGTTGCTACAGCAGGATGGTTCTCTAGCAGTACTTTAATGATACATTTTCTTGTAAATTTTAGAGGGGAATTTACCTACAATCCTGCACGTATTTATGTAGAATAGAGAAAAATTAAAGTAAGATACTCAATTTATTAATCCATGCGGGGGCGCCCAAATACCTGGTGTAGAAACTAGGAGCATAATTTTCCCTCTCGGTGTGATGTACCCATAGATTTTGTAAGATCATCCATCTAAGAGAAAGTAAACTCTGACAATAAAACATGGTGACATCCTTCCTGGAGCTGGTGACTCAAACACATTCTTTTTTTTATAAACCTTACTTGCTTAAGAAGAAGATAGGCTCTTCCTTTCGCCGGCTTTCATACTTCTTGTTTTTCTATTACCAGGCCAGATGTACACTACCAGGGACTCACCAGATCCACCCTGCGTTTGGCCTTGTTTCCTTACTAGGACATTGAACGCCGTTCCCCTATTCCCTATTTTAATTTTCTCTCCTTCTCCCAGAAACAAAAAAAAAATAGGTTTCCTTGCATGCCAATTGTGCTCAGTAGACCTGTTTGGACCATTCTTGTCTAAGAAGTAGAGGGTAACTGATTTACAGTTTGTCTTGTTGCTGTTTTCGACTGAGAGTACAGGGCCTTAACTTTTTGTTTACGCTTAGACCAGCTGCTTTATCATCAGTTGTATAATAGTAGGATCGTTGTAGTGCCATGTGGTGCATGGAAAGGGACCCTGCTGCTATGCTATATCTGGGCAGCTTTCAAAAGACCACATATTTTGGCTGGACTCAGCTAATTGACCATTGTGTGTGCATACCTGGCAACAATAACTTGCCCACTTTACTCCACAATCTTCCTCTAACCTAACATTAAACAAAGACGTAATTAAATGACGACCCAATTAAATAGCATGATAAAAGCAGACAGCCACCCAAACAAGACCAATTCGCCTCAGCCCTTGAGGCTCGCTTTCAAAAATATCCGTGGCGTTAGAGGAGTAATAGATGCTGTTGAGTCTTACCTTTTAGTAAACTCCCTGGATATCTTAGCATTAAGTGAAACAAACTTACACCTTTCAGTCCCCTCTAACTACTTTAGCATAACAGGATACCCCCTCTTTGCCGTAAGGAATCGGATAGATTTATGCACGGGCTTAGAGTCTATATTCATAGGACCCTCTTAAACTAACGAGAAAAATCTTGAAACGGAGAGCCAGCCCTTTATCTGCTTTCAACTAACATTTCACTATTACATTAGTCACTTATATTTTCTGTACCGTTTTTCTTCAAGTCGAGATTATACCCTAATCGATCATGTTTCTGATACTATAGATGCAGATCTCTCCTTGTTTCTCAGGTTACGCAGATGCAGCAGGGCGCTTTACTTATAGCTTCTCTATAGCCCACTCAATCTCACAGACAGTAATGTTTCCAACTGGCCTACTAGACCGTAAACCTCAGCAGACTTAACTTGTAGACCTATTCCATAACACAGTACCCGGGATTGTGTCACTAATGCCCAAAGTCCACTTGGAAAAAAAGACCACCTGGTTGTATCAGTTCACATCACATAAAAATCACTATCCCAAAGTGAGCAATTATTTCTCAAAACAACAAGCTACTACGACAGGGCTCACTGGGAAACCATTAGATAGCATATCCGAGATATCGCATAGATCGATATTTTCTGTCTTCCTGCAGAACACTGAGGCAATTAGACAACTGAATGCTGCAAAGCGCGAATTGAAGCACATGTTCCCACATGGAAGCATTAAAGCAAGCCCCTACTCACCGCCATGGTTCACTACAGGTTGTGCAGCTGCTGTTGCACAAATACAGCATGCATTGTGCGAGTTTGTACGTCATAAGTCAAATACTAATAGGCAAAAATTCGTAAATGCTAGGAATCATTGTCAGAGAGAAATAGCGACAGCCAAACGAAAGCAAGCGTAAATAATCAGGGAACGCAAAGAATCGCAAAAGATAGGAAGTCCTGATTTTTGACAAATACATAATAGGTAAAAAAAAAAGTGTTATCATCATCGTGAAACAAAATTTGTA
>NC_136498.1:32695227-32855227 GCF_053919585.1 Euprymna scolopes | reverse complement strand
CGTGTGTTACAATATTTCATATCTTCAGACTTCAATGTCGCTTTTCGGTGGGTTGGTTTTAATTTTTTTTTTTTTTTTGTTAGATTTATTATAGTCTTTCGATTCCATTGCGTTTAATCTGTGTCGCTTTTAATCTTGTTACTCGACTGCTTGGAAACTTTCCCTCTGTTGTTTGCGTTTGCCCGCTTCAAAGATCTGTGTTAACGATTGACAGCTTGATAGAAGGGTCGATCGTTAAGATGCACAGACGGCTCGCAGATATTTCGAATGTGGAGAACTGACAGATTAATCCATGTTTATGTCGAAAAGTTCAGCTTGTATCTTACATTGAGGACTTAGCGGTTCAAATAAACAAAGCCACGAGGTAGACGAATGCGCATGCTCTACCTTATACGAGCAACCCTTGCTGGAACCAGTTCCACGAATGTGTTTACAAAAGACGACTTTCGTACAATATTAATTTTGGTTACAGAATACTATCCTATTGTAAAATTTCTCGAAGTCTTCTTAATGCATATCGGTCAATGTCTTAGGACATTATAAACAAACGTATTAAATATTAACATTTTTCTATTAGGGAAGCATATAACAGATAAAAGTTTGAATATTTTTTTTACTTACGATTTAGTATCTTTTTTTCCATAGTTTGCATGAATTGGCTCTAATTATCTTGACTAGGATGTTAATTTAATCTGGACGTGTATTCTTCTAGTACCAATTGGCAAGGGTCTGATGCCTACATACTATTCAAAAAGATCTTCTCTGATATAAGGGCATTCAAAATAATGTAAACAATTAATTATTCCTCTATTATTACTAGTATTCATAAATGACCTCCCTGAAAAAAATTGTCTGTGAGATGGGTATATATGCTGATGACATCATGCTCTATAACAGACACGACAGGAAAACAAATGTACACATATCTAAAGAAATGGCAGAAACACTAGAGGATAACTTCCAATCTGTAGTGGAATGAAGACTAAAATGGATGGTCACAGTCAATGCTGCCAAGACTAAACTTGTTTCCCTCAATAACTACAAGAAACCTTCTCTACCATCAATAGCAATGGCGAAAGACTCTTTATCTGAAAGTAATCTTTTCAACTCCTTTGCCTAACGTTCACACGAAATATGAGTCGGAACATTAAGAGGATTGCCAGGACCGCTGCGAAAAGGTAGTTTTTTCTACCGTGCTAGAAAACTACTAACAGCCGAAAGTATGCTGTACCCCTATGTATGGAGTATTATTGTCATATTTGGGCTGGTGCAGCTGCTACTAGTCTCTCAATCCTAGACAAGTTTCAAAAGGGAATCGCCAACCTGATAGGTCCTGAACTGTCATCTAAGCTTCAGCCTCTCTCCCATCGACGAAATTTAGCATCCCCTTGCCTGTTCCACAGGGACATTTACAGTTAATGCTCCAACGAACTGCAATCACTTGCACCCCCTTCACGTAAATACTCCCGACAAACCCGATAAGCATCAAAATCCCGCCACCTCACATTTGAAATCCCTAGATGTAAGAGAGCCGTCTACTTTTTTAGTTTATTCCCAAGAACCGCTAAAATTTGGAATTCCCTTCCCGGTTCCTGCTTCTCCTACTGTACTGACATGCAGAAGTTCAAGCGTAACGTGAACCGACACTTTGCTGCCAAACTCCCCACATAGTACCCCTGTAGCTAGTGTCTCTGATAGTAGCCTCCTACATCAAAGTGGCAATGCGCCTTGTTTGGGATAAAAAATGTAATTAAAAAAATCTGAATACTCACTGCGGAGAATTGCCTCAGAGTTTACACACGAGTGGTAAAGTGAATTCATCTATTGTCAGTGAATTCTCATTTTTTTTTACACAATCCAAAAACGCATACTATTAACATCAGTTTCCTTTATATTTTCTACTTAGAATTATTTGTATGAATACATTGGGTGATTACGGAATCTATCACGAGAAGGTTGCAACAAACTTGATCAAACTTTAAAGATCCAGGTGCTCAGAGCGTGTCATAAACAACTACATTACCTTCACCTCATAACAGATTGCCTGTGTATGTATCTTACATTATTGATAGTCATCAGACACAAGTAACACAAGTAACGTGGCGTTGATCACAGAACACAAATCTCATGCAAAATTAGTTGCAAAATGTTTCGTTATTTCAGCTCCCAAGCAGATTCTGTACAGAATTATTAAGGCCGACATTTTTAACTTGCCCAGTGCTTTGATTATTGATTATTATCCTACAAAAATCATTGGAACACACGTCAATTTCTCAGTTAACCTGAAGTAAACATACTAAACATGAAATATGTTTATATAGTGTCAGATGTTGAAAACGGCTTTGTTATCAGCGAATAAATTTAACTGCAAAACATTTAATGACTTCTGTGAGTCGGTTGAGAATTTCAGTGTTATAAAATCTGTAACTATCTGTATATAGCCATGGGTATTTACACGCTCTATAATCTTGAAATGAGATCCAATATAATAGTAACAAATGTTGAATTTAATTCTTCCACATGTAATAGATGTACAAGTTATTAACCAGAGATAAGGCAGTTTTTAAAATCTTCATTAGAATCATTTACTAGATTGTGTATGCCAGCAATGTAAGTCTCTGAGCCAATGAGCTTGCAATAAAAAGCATAACAAAAATATAAACGAAATCAGATTTTTTCATATCTTCTACATAAATCGACTGGGGAAATAAGCTCCTTAAGCGAATACCATAACCAGTATGCCAAAGAGACCAGTTCAAACTGAATAAATAGAACGAGCGGCAGTATAAACACATAGCAACCTATAATAATCTGCATATTTCTCATTTTATTATCTAAACTTTATTTAATACCAATATATATATATATATATATATATATATATATATATATATATATATAATTTTTTTTCTCAGCCAAGCAACGTCGCTTCTCATGAATGCCATGATAGCCAACAAACCGGAAATCAAAGACCCGGCCTTCGCCTCCATTTGGGTTTATCAGTTAGACATATCCGGATCGTGGGTTGAAACCCGAGTCTCTTGCATGCAAGGCGAGTGGTCTGAGACCTGAGCAAACCCGCCACACAAACAAGAAAGTGTACTAACTAAAAACGATCAAGCAAACCGCGGTGAAATCTGACTATGGAACGAACCTAATTGGTCTTGTAAAACGGATGTTTTCATCCAACCAAGCAATAACCCAAGCCGATGTCTCACAAGTAGGAATTTTATAATCGTTACGATGAAGAAAATCTAGCGAGCATTTAGTAATACCATTTTCAGAATGTTAGAGATTATATAATTATTTCCACAGTCAAACAACGTCGCAGCGCACAAGAGCCATGGCAGCCAACGAACCGGAAATCAAAGACTCGAGTTTCGCCCTCATATCCGGACTCATGGTGCGAAACCTGAGCCTCTTGTATGCAAGGCGAGCGCTATGCGGTCTGATCAAACCCGTCACACACACAAGAAAGTATATTTAATAACACACATCAAGCAAACCGCGACGAAATCTGACTGTTAAATTGACCTACTTCGTCTCGAACAAGGGATGTGTTCATGACAAAGCTATAACTCAAACCAATGTCTCACCAGTAGGAACTTTATATTATCTGTTTGTTAGTAGACTTTCTTGGGATGCTCTTTCACAGGAGTATTGCCGCAGATTAATTTTAGAGAAGACCCTAAAATTTTCAGGCTGTTCAATTTTAGAAGGGCTATGCTAATAAATAATAACTCGTTCATTGTGTTCCTGTTGCATTCGTGTTGCATTCCTTTTTCTAAAGTTACATTTAAAAAGACGTGTCCATTGCGTGGAGTTTATTTTGTGCCTTCTCGATTTGAATTAATTTTTTCAACTGACGTTGACACTGGCACACTTAAATTAAAAGTGAAATATGAAAAAATACGAATATAGAGACATAAAAGCCGAATAAAATGAGGCGTGGGTTGTTTAAACAGTTACATTCAATTTAGCTTAAATTAGTGTTTTTTTGTAAAAAAAAAAATGACAAATGCGAGCTTTTTTGCGGCAATGTATATATTTTTAGCACAATGAGAATCATGTGTAGGATAACTGTAAAGAGGGATTTAATCAATAGAGTGTTCCTAATCATTTTTTGTTCAAGACAATCCTATGCTTTATCTCTAACCGAGTAATGTTTTTAATCTTATTCAGAATTAAATATATTTTCGTTGCGTTTCAATTTACATTATACTGAAATCCAGAGCGGATTAAATAATGAAAAATAAAATATTCTTTATGCCGATGACAATTAAATGTTTTTTTTTTTTTTTTGTATTTTATTAGTGCTTTGTTCTAAATTTTCTCTGTGATCGAGTTCCTCAATATTATGTAGAATTTTCATTGGAATTATAAGGTATGTGCAAAATAATGTAGTTGTTTGTACGTTCAAATTCAAAAGATCGCAACTCTTTTCATAAAAAAAAAATATTAATCGAATTAAGAACCACCAGAATCGACTCATTTTTGTCAACGGAAAAGTTTATTTATTCATTTGCATAGGAACCCAGAGTTCAAGAAGCATTTCCCGCACAATGAGTTGTGGAGATGCTTGAAAAATGAAAATCAATGGGCGAGATTTCCTCTGAATGTGGCGGATGAGGCAGAGTATCGTAGCCCAATTTGTTTAGCTTCTATAGGGTCAGTGGAGCATCATGCGGACGAGCGTTTTAATGGAGAAAAATTGATCAATTCATATTGACCAATCCCGGGCACATGTGTTGAAGCTTCTGGTGAATTTTGTAAAGTTTTCGGCAGTACTTCACCGCCGGAATCGTTTCGCCCGGATTCAAGAGGGTGTGATGTATGAGACCGGCTGCGGGCGACCTAACACTCACCATCACTTTTTTTCTAATTCACTTTCGGCTCCTGGAAGTATTGTGGGGCTTCTCCGGCTTCCAGTTATTTTGACGAACTTCGCTGGTTGTTGTAGAGGATCCACTTCTCATCACACATCTAAATCCGCTCGAGAAGTGGTCGTTTTTGTTGCGCAGAAGGGGCGAAGAAGTCACATCAAAACGATGACTTTTTTGATTATCGTTCAATTCACGCGGCACGAATTTAGCTATTTTTTTTACTTCCCTATTTGCTTTAAATGGCTAACGACTATTCTGTGGTCGATTCTCCGTTCAAAATGTACTTCTCGATTTGTTTTGCGAGGATTGGTTTCCATGAAAATTTTCAATTGTTCGTTATAACCCGCAGTCGGCCAGCCGTGATCGTCTTCCTCTCCTAGGTTCTCGTCACCATTGCGAAATTTCTTGAACCACTATTGCTCAACAGGTTCGTTATTGGTTCCTGGACCAAACGCATCATTTATATCACAAGTTGTTTCGTAATCTTTTCAGCCTAGATTGAACTGGGACAAAAAATTTGTGTGGATTTGAATTTTGTTAATTCTGTGGAAAGCCTTAAAAAATGAATGAATACATTAAGAACGAAGAAAGAATAAAACGATAAGATACAGCAAACAACGAGCTTCAGTGTGGTATAAAATATGGCTATATATATATATATATATATATATCAATAAATTTATTCAGAATACATATATAAAATGTAATATATATGAGAAAATAAGATTGCTTTACACCAAGCTAATATCTTTCATGAACAAATCACCGAATTTAATACATACAGTTTTACTAGCTTTCAGAAGTTATTGTTCGCTTAGTTAAATATTTAAATTTTATTTTTCTATAAAGATAATCACAAGGATAGATAATTTAGAGGAGTTATTAGTTACTATTATGGTGTGATAACTGTGAATACACTTCGAACAACAAAGTCGTTAAAACTTAATTTCTAGCATAAGAGATTTTTAAAGTTAGTTTTGTTATTACATAGTTTATCTCTCGCCATTTGTTCAGTAACAAAAGCACTTCAAACGATAAGTAGAAATCAATTTGTTATATAAACGAACTGCATTGAAAAATACTGTCTCGCGAATATGGGAGTTGAGATGCACTACAATAACAAAACCATTCATCTTCATCATCTAAAAGAACTTAGGGTGCCTAGCATTGAACTGTGTTATTTCATTCGTATTATATATATACAGTGATGATCATATTTATTGGCACGGTAAAATAAAAGTTAAATTTTGTCTAATAAATTCTAAAAAAGGGATTAAATTAAAGAAAATAACAAAGTATATTATGTATTTTTAACTGGCCTTTCCGATGCAGCAATCGGATTTTAGAAAAAATAAATAACAAAGGAACAACAAACATAATTGCAAAACACCCTTGTTCAAAATTATTGGCACGGCTTTGTTTTTCTTTTAGTATCAGTATAATATCAATCAATTTCCGGTTTACGTGCTTTCTGAACTTTTTTATAGCCATATTATGCTTGTTTAACGCTAATTCAGTGAATAATTTTTTTCAGATAATTTTTAGATAGCGATTTATTTAAACTATTATGAGTGACTAAATTATAATTTTCAATCGCCATGGTTAAAACTAAGGAACACAGCGAAGACGTCAGGAAGCTTGTTGTAGCATGCCATACCAATGGGGAGGGCTATGATAAGATTTCAAAGAAGCTAAACCTTCCCAAATCCACTGTTAGAGCCATAATAAGCAAGTTCAAATCGCAAGGCAACGTTGAGTTTAGAGGGTAGAGGGAGAAAAAGGATTCTTTCCCTAAGAGATGAACGGAAAATTGTTCGACAAGTCAAACAAAACCCAAGGATCTCTGTTGGGGAGATTGTTGATGAACAGAGCACCTCTGGAGTGAATGTATCTCGACATACAGTTGGTAGAGTTTTGAAGAGAGCTGGTTTAAAAGCATGTCGTCCGAGAAAGACTCCCTTATTGAAGCCTATGCACCTGAAAGCAAGGCTAGCCTTTGCAAAACGTCATATTGATAAAGATGTTGCATTCTGGAAACGTGTTCTATGGACTGACGAAACGAAAATAGAGTTATTTGGCCATAATAAAGCTTTCCTGCCTAAGAACACCATACCCACAGTGAATCACGGTGGAGGCAGTTTGATGTTTTGGGTATCCTGTGCTGCCTCTGGACCAGGGCGACTTATTAAGGTCACACGTAGTATAACAAAGGAAGATTATGTTAAAATATTGGATGAAAACCTGAAAGACTCTGCTAAAGAGCTCTCACTTGATCGTCGTTGGTGGTTCATGCAAGATAATGACCCAAAGCATTCGGCTAAACTGACTAAGAAATGGCTTGAGGACAATCATATTAATGTTTTGGAGTGGCCATCCCAAAGCCCAGACCTTAATCCAATTGAAAATTTATGGAGAACATTAAAATTGAGGGTAATGCAAAGGAAGCCTAAGAATCTTATTCAATTGGAGGATTATTGTCAGGAAGAGTGGGCTAAAATTACTACTGAAGAGTGCAACAACTTGGTTGTAAACTATGAAAAGCGACTGAGGAAGGTAATCAAGGCCAAAGGCTATACAATTGATTATTAAATAAATCGTGCCAATAATTTTGAACAAGGGTTTTTTGCAATTATGTTTGTTGTTCCTTTGTTATTTATTTTTTCTAAAATCCGATTGCTGCATCGGAAAGGCCAGTTAAAAATACATAATATACTTTGTTATTTTCTTTAATTTAATCCCTTTTTTAGAATTTATTAGACAAAATTTAACTCTTATTTTACCGTGCCAATAAATATGATCATCACTGTATATATATATATATATATATATATATATATATATATATATATATATATATATATATATATATATATATATATGGTAAATTGTCCTTCACTTAATATTAAGTATTCACGGAATACAATTTTGATTAATTTTTTCCAATAACTTGAGATACTATTCTATATGTTGTTCAACTCTCTGACCTATATAACAGCGTCATGATAATGCACGCTTCGTAAACACATACCTGTGGTTTTTATGTGATTCCACGATTTGAACACACACGTATTTCCTTTTTTGCTCAAAGCAAAACTGTCTTTTGCTTTTCTGTAGTTTATCTCAGCATCAGAATCAACATAGCTGATCTTGCTGAAAACAAGAACAGACTATTTTTAGGTAACGTTTTCCAGACATCTTCAATAATCTTGGAGAGAAGCGCTGTCCCTTACAAGGGCGGTTCAGTCGCAAAAAGTTCCACTGAAACTAATTACTGTTCCTTGAAACTAACAGCGGTGTTAAAAAGCTTTAAACTGCCTGTTTGCAGGTTTTTGATCACATAAATCCAACGTGCTAGGAATGTGCACGTGGACTTGTCCCTATGGTCACAGGTATAATATATATATATATATATATATATATATATATATATATATATATATATATATATATATATATATATAAATTGATCTTAATGAGAACTGCTTGTACAATACATGTATCACACTGAGATTCCACAGTCAGAATCTAATGACAAGCAACTGCAAGATAAAATGTAACTCTATCAGTTGTAGATTTTCTTAGTTGATATTCTCACAAAAGCGTTTACTTGTCGAGAGATACTATCAGACACGGAGGTCAGGCTGCCCTAGCCGCCAGATATTGAACAGATGCATCGAAGTTTTGAAAATAAAAAATGTAATGTAACCTATTACATGGACATTCCTTTATACTGATGTGATATGTAATACTCTGTGTGTCAATCTTTGCCTGAGAATCATACACGATAGGAATGGTCACCAGATAACCATCAGTTGCATGTGTTTTTTTTTGTTCTTTTTAGTTGTTTGTTGCGCACAAATATTTCCCAACGCAATAAACTTTTTTTTTAATCGGCTGTCACTATTTCGGATCGAGATTACTGAAGGATTTCTTATATATATGTTTGTTCTTTTGGAGAATGTTTTTGTGCAAAAATAACAACAGACAAAAAAGTGCATATAAATATTTCTTTTAACGGGCAAGTCTGTTCTTTTGGAGCATGTGTGTGCAGAAATAACAACTGTCTAAAAACAAAAAAAAACAAAAAACAAAAAAAAGTCTATATAAATAATTTATATGACTGGCAAGTCGGTCTTTTTCGAGAATGTTTGTGCGCAACAATAACAACAACCAAAACAAACCAAAAGTGGCTATGCATTACTTACAACGGGCAATTCCCTTCTTTTAGAACATAGTTGTGTGCAACAACAACAACAACAACAACAATAAAAACAAGCAAAAAAACGATAGTGTGTACTTTTTTGTAATCAACTATCACTATTTCAATCGAAGTTTCTGATGTATTTCCTTATATGTATATGTGTATGTATATATATATATATTAGTATATATATATTAGTATATATATATTAGTATATATATATATATTAGTATATATATATATACATATATATATATATATATATATATATATATATGTATTAATATATATATCGAGAGTTTAATATATATCGCGATATCTGATGGATTTCTTTATATGCATATATATATATATATATATATATAGGTTATTGTCTTTTTATACACTTATCTATTTTCAACATCTGATATTTATAAGAGATGCCTTCTCTATATAAGTTCGTTTACAAATGGTATCTCCTGGGAATGTATATTTATTTCGTGCTACTTCATAGATGCATCAAGATTACCTGCTTCCCTTGAGAGAGGGCTGATACTGACATCTAATCTCAACATTATCGAACCGTTTTGATAACATTACCAAGGAATTGGAATCTCTAATGCCTAATGCACATGAGAGGGTCGAGTATGATATCCATTTCATTGAGGCTTTTACTTTGCATTCTGCTAGAAAAATGGCATTCCCTTGCAAAAACCTTTGCAATGTGAAATTGCATATCATATATATTTCTTTAGTTCTGGTTAAATACCATTACAAACAATAGATAGCATAAGTTACGAAAAGGTATACTAAAGCAGCTGTCCGATTGATTTAATAATGCTTCAGAGATAATAAACTGCAACAATTGTAACCCAGGGTTATTTTGAGGTCATCTTCTATTTAAAGACATATTTAATGGTATTGCATTAGGAAAAATACATTTTCGACGAATGAGTAGAACCAAATATTGTTTAAAATATGAAAGACTATTAAGAGAACTAAACCAAACTGTATTATCAAATAATTGGTATAATCAAGTCCACGTATCTCTCTCTAACACACACACACGCGCGCGCACACACACACACACACACACATATATATATATTTATATATACATATATACATTTTCTGAGTATATATATATATATATATATATATATATATATTCAATGAACAGCAGGGATTACATTTTTTTATTTCTCCTGCGATCCGTTTTTTCATTTGGTGGGATAATGTTCTTATCTTTTATATCTAGTTGAATAATAATAACTTATGGTGGATTTTTTTTCGAAAATAGAGAAAAGGAAATAGTTTTTAATAGAGTAAATAAAAGACTAAGAAGGATTTGTAAGTGAATCAAGGTGTATAACGCGTAAAGGGGACGATTGACTAAGTCACTAGTCAGGATGCGTGTTGTCAACGTAGCTTAAGACACATGTTTTTAATGTTTATTCTTGTGCACCTTGTCAATTCCTTATTGTCTATTATATACTCTCTAACAATCTGAGCTAAAGAGTCATACTAACTTCATCCACCATGTTCTACAGAAATAATGTATGGCATTGAAACCTTAATGTATACAAATACTTTATTATTCGAATCTAATGTTATATTGTTATTTTATTCATACGTTATTGGTTTCTCTTTTATTTGTGTTGGGAATTGACTTAGTTTAAATCGTTATGTTTTTCACTTACAATTAAATTTATACAAGTGTTTGTGTCTAGTTATAAATTATTATTATAATTATAATTATCAGAATTTTTATTACTGAGATTAGTTATATATTATTAAAATTTTATTTTTGTATATGTTTTTTATTAGAAGATAGAGTGTGTGTTTTCATTGAGAAATTATCGATAATTATGATTATCAGTAATATGATTGCTAATATTATTTCTATATATTTTATTTATTTTATTTTTGTCTGTGTGCTGTTATTAAAATGTAAAGGATATTTGTCGTATGCATACATTTGCTATAACACTCTCACAATTTAGTAAATGATGTGATTCTTTAAAGATTAGACTTGTTAATTTCTAAGTAAAGCATTGTTTACACAAATTGTTGGTGTGCCCACATTTGCAGGAAAGCCGTACTAAAATCCAGTGAAGGGATCCCATAATGGTTTTGGAGTTTTCATTGTAAAATAATGTGTCCTAGGAAAATATGATTTTTGTTAGGGATATTTTTTATAGGCAACAGTGTGTACCTATATTCTATAATTACAAAACCAGAATGTTAACCGTATTAAGGATCCTTTATTTAAGGGTGTTTTACAACATATCGATTACCCAGGGGATATGCTTTAACAAAAGAAATATATGATACAATATAAAATATTTTAAATGAACATAAAATTAGATTAAACCTATTTAATATTTAGCAATTGCGAAACCAATGAACAGTTGCTATGGATTTTAAGAAAACATTACAACGAGTTCTATAATGTTCGTCACAAAGAAATCTGATCTATAATTCAAATCACAGAATATTTATTGACTTATATAGAGAAATAGGAGTATTATTTTTTTTTTAATATTTAGTAAAACCAAAATGGGGATTATGGGTTTGTAGAAAGAAAACTTAATTTCCGAGCGTCGTAATATTCCGGACGGGACACGCTTAAAAGATTCATCAATCTGTTGTAATTTTATTTGTGTAATGATGCGTTCATGTTTTCAACCGATGAAAGAATCATTGACAAGAAAAATAAGGTTGAAGCGCCTTTCATGCATTGTAATTTTCAAAGTAGATCGTGATTCCTTAACGCTTTGATCGTCAGCACTAATAAACTGAAGAACATGCGAAACAAAAACCACAGATCGTTAGATTCTACGATTAGAAGCATACACAAAGACAAACGCCTACAAATACACCTCTTGATTTATCCATACATATTCACAGACACACACGTATATATATATATATATATATATATATATATATATATATATAAATATATATATATATATATATATCCGCATTTTGCTAAATACTGCCCTCTCCTTAGAAGGAAAGTATTTCTTCAAAACTCCGCGATTAAGGATTATCCATTTACTTTGTGCTCCATTTTAAAATTAAATATGCTTTTAACTCTTTTTCAACTTCTTGTTCTTATATATATATATATATATATATATATATATATATATATATATATATATATATATATACATATATATATATATATATATATATATATATATATGCGTGTGTGGGGGGTATTATCCGGTATTAAGCACAACTACATAAAGCTTGTTAAAAATTCATTATGTGCTTAACGTCTGATATATATATATACATATATATATATACATATATATATATATATATATGTGTGTGTGTGTGTGTTTGTGTGTGTGTCCGTGTGTATATGTTCCGAAAATTAATGCATAAGCAGTTTGTAATTATTCTATTTTTGGAATTGTCGTTTTTACTTCTCGGTCCCATCTGTGTATGAAAGTTCGATTGTCGTCTTCGTTCATCTGTTCTCTTTTTTGTTTATTTTTCAAGTACTGTTTTGCTATTATATATATATATATATATATATATATATATATACACATATATATATATATATATATATATATATATATATATATATATATATATATATAGTCACTCACATACAATGCTGTTTCACAGATCAATGCGGCTAGAAGGCAACTACGTAAAGCTAGGATTGAAATGCGACCGTCTGTATGACAGTCAAGGCCTCTAACCATTACGCTTATAGGCGGAAGCTGTGCGAGTTGTGAACTAACGATGTTCCGACATCGTTCTAAATACATAAGCTCATCAACGAGCATCGTTTTAAACGTTAAAGGTAATTCGTGTATCTCTTCTCAATATGCTCAGCTCAAGATGAGGAGCATTATAGTCATCCACATACAGCACTGTTTCGCTGTTTCACAGCTCACCAGGGGTCTAGACAGGCATCTACCTCAATCGAGGAGTTAAATCCGGGCGCCTGTACGACAGTCACGTCTCCTAACCATTACGCGGCAGCTGTGCGAGGCCGGACGGTTGCCGATTTGGATGATGATCAGAAATACTCATACCTGACATACATTTATGATATCCGAAATTGGAAATATCGTCCATTATTTAATGTAATTTATTAGTTGTTTGCTCTAATAAGGGACACACCTTGAAATATAGCGGGAAAAATCTTAACATTTCTCCATGTAGTGACTTATTTCGAAATACGTTGCTCTCTCTATATTATTGTACTCCCTAGTAGATTTTATAAAACTTTGTAGTAACATAATTTGAAAATCCAAAAGTCAAATATCATGGCTACATTGTACTGGGGTCAGAAATACTGATATCGAACGCTTCTCTGTATTGTCAAAGAACCAACTGTTAATTTTACGAAATGATTTCCACAAAACATGGATACATATCAAGCATACAAAAGAATTATTATTCAATTTTGCTTTTAAAATGAGCATTCTTTTCGAAGGCGCCCCTCTGTTATATAAAAAACCCAACTATTACTGATGCTAGGCCATTGGTTTTGTGCAGTGATAACAATTCTTAAATACACTTGTGATGTTAGATTGTATAAACGTTAAAACCTTAGTCCAAATCTGTTAACGGGACGGTTAATTGATTAGGAGGTATACATTATATACACTCTTGAGCAAAAAGAAACGGGCCAAGAGTGAAAGCAGGAATAAATCGATTTTTAAATATTTTCCATAAATTTATATGCTGTAGAGCATTATAATTATAACATATAATAATAAGTGAAAAAATGGATCCCTTAAATGGTAACACCGTATCTTGGCCAGGATATAAAAAACCGAATTGCAGGATTAAGGCAGTCCAAAATGACTTAAAAGCATAGTTTTGATATTTTAAGAAATTATTTATTTCTATAGTAAAGCGAATTGGTCAAGGTTTGAAGTCGAACGCTTGATAAAAGGGAAATCTGGATCTGGTCGCCCTAGAGCATCCACTTTGAAGGACGACTACATGCTTAAATAAATTGTTTTGAAGAGTCGAAAGAAAACTTGTGTTGACCATAGCAAGGAATTCAAAACAGGGGCTGAAAATTCTCTTTCTAGATATGCAATATCTAGACGAATAAAAGAGATGTGATTTTCCTCTAAAAGGTGTCCAAAGAAGCCATTTTTATCTAAGAAGAAAATCAATGATAGAAAGAGATTTTTCTTGTGTTATGGCAAGAAAGTTACGGACTGGTTCAGGAATGTTTTCTGGTTAGAGAAATCAAGCGTTTGACTTGATAGTGATGCTTTCAATGCTTCCGCATGGTGCAATCGAAGAACTGGAGAAAGATTTTCGCCAAGTTGCATAAAAACGACAGGGAATTGAGGCATAATGGTATGGCGAACTTTTACTGCAGCAAAAGTTGGGGAACTTATAAGATGTTAAAATCAATCAATGCAAAGGAATACGTTCGCATATTAGAAACAGAACTCTTACTAAGTATTCAGAAGTGCAGAATAGCCAGAACATTATTCTTTACATTAAATGTCCCTGCACCCTCTGTTAAAGTCACAGAAAAATGGTTTTCTGATAACTAAATTGATGTGATATTTTGGCCAGGTCAAAGCCCCGATTTAAACTCACTGGAGAATACTTGGTCCAAAATATCTCATGCATTCGCCGCAAGAAATCTCTCGAAAAATGAAAAACTGTGGGAAGCTGTGTAAAGCGAATGGCAAAGCATCTCCTCTTCACAGGGTTCCACTTTTGTTGAGAGCATGTCTAAAAGGAGTGATCTTTTCAAGAAATAAAAAGGGAATACGATTCCATCCTAAGCATTTATTAAAGTAAATTTCGTGTTCTGTGTGATTAGTCTCATATAAGTTTCCTTGTTCAAGTGTTCTTTGTTCACTATACCTTTTAGGGCAATTAAATGTGTAACATTCGTTTGGCCCATTTTTTTTTTGCTCACGAGTGTATATGACTATTAGTTTGTTGAAAATCAAACAAATGATTTAAAACGCTGTCTAAATTATTTTCTTGTATTATTTTTTGAAGGGTAAGGAGGGGTGTGAAAGAATCACTTTCTTTGTTTCCTAAAATTGTAGGAGTGGGAGCTGAGCAGATTGAATCAAACGACGTACCGATCCTTTACATAAGCAGTATGCTGATGATTGTGTAGGAACACATTATTGCTTATGTAAACATCAAATTAAAAATATATATATATAAATGTGTGTATGTGTATATATATATATATATAGAGAGAGAGAGAGAGAGTGAAACAGAGAGAAAAGAAAGAGAGTGAGAGAATAACAACAATAATAAAAACCGTAATTATAATTATGATAACAATAAATGATTAAACGCACAAAACATATTAGTACGAAACAAATATGTAAGCAGAAAAAGCAAAAAAAAAAAAAAAACATCAAGATTAAAAGTAGGTCAACGCAAATATAGTAAAACCAAATTCCCTGCCAAAAAGAGCAAAGAAACAGTTTAATACCGGATAAAATTACACCTACTTGATAAATACGGTCCTATGGCTCCTGAAATATGCTATGAATAAAAAAGAAATCTGATTGCCTGACTAGACAACCTATTTCTGTGGGAATATATAAAATAACGTATCAACGACGACTCCATGCAATAGTCACAGGAATATTCACAGCGTGAAAATGCAACACATTGTGTCTAACTTATTAGTCATATAAATTTTTAAAACTTACTATATGTATATGTGTATATGTTAGATTAAATTGCACAAACTCTTTATATAAATATATACATAAATGCAGGACATAATTTAGCATCTATGTAATTTTTCCTCCGTTTATTTTTCGTCCCCCAACCCGCCATATTCTTGACTTTTTTTTTTAAATCATATTTTCCTCAATTTAGTTCTGTTGAGCGAGGAACGAAATCTGGTTAGCTAACCTTTATTTTATTTTTCTTTAATCATTATTTTGATTAGTCTGTATTTAGCCATTATTAAATTGTGCACCCCCCGAAAAATGTTCATATATATATATATATATATATATATATATATATATATATATATATATATATATATATATATATATGTGTGTGTGTGTGTGTGAAAAGCAAATAAGAGACGTGTTGTATTAAACACTTTAAAACCAAAACAGCCAAATAACAACGCCATTTTTTATTAACCTTTATAAAATAAACGAATGTTTATTTTTAAAGAGAGAGATATATTTCGGAGATATACACTCCTTTTTCAATCTGTACATATATATATATATATATATATATATATATATATATATTCTTTTTCTTCGCCATGCTGTTTAATGGAGGAATTTTAAGTTAAATCCATTTGATGTTAGCTGTGGTTTTACTGTAGCCGGATAATTACGCGTGTCGCGCGTGATTTTAAAGTCTTGGTAAGTTTATCCATTAAAGGTGTTAAGTGAAATTTCACTCAATGCCTTTAATGGATAAACTTACCAAGACTATATATATATATATATATATATATATATATATATATATATATATATGAAAGAGAAAAAATGACACAATTTGGAAAATTATTGTTTATTTACGCTAATATTTACTCATCTTCACAGAAATCTGCTAACCATCAGAATAATACAACGGTTATCTCCCTTGGACGTATTCGATAATAAAACATACTAACTGCCGTCATCAGTATCATTTATATGTTATTTTTGTAGATCAACATGCCGACTCATTTGCGACCTCTTCAATTCCTGCCATTCTCTTGTCTATTCTTAGTAATCGTATGAGGATTTGTGCCTCTACTATGCTTTAAAATTCTTCATACAAGGGTTACATTGCAAGTAATAGACCGATTTTTCTGAAATTGAAACAAGTATAGTAATCTTTATTTAATAATATGTTGGATAAAGTATGACAGTTCATCGGCAATAAAAATACGAAAATGTTCATATTATATTTCACTAACACATGTCATTTCATTTAAGCTACGGTAATAAAACAGATTCGTAACCTAAAGTTCAATTGAATAATAGAATCAGCTATCATTTTCCAATCTTAGCAGAGCATTATATGTTAAATTAAAAATAATTTTTAAAAAATAGTTTTTTACCAGATATAACATCGTTTACGAAATTTAGTATCAGAAGAAATGTGTCAATAAGATGGATCGCAACTAGATTGCTTACTTACATCAACCGACGGTATTCCCTGGATTCTGGGTGACAACAAGTCTCCCCAGTACTCTCCACTTCTTCGTATTACATTTGCAAGTGATTTTACGTCATCGCCACAGTTCTCATGCATTGATTTATCGCTGGTAATTGTTAGTGGCCTTCACGGCAACGTAAGTAGTAATGAACCTTCCCCAGTGGAGGTTTAGTTAGTGCTTTCACTCCTCGGTCTTTCCAACTTTTTTGATTCTTTGGATGCTGGTAATCCAATTTTTGTAGGTGCAGTAATCAACCTACAATTTACAGTTTCAGCTATTATTATTTATTCACTAGGGGTAGTCACACATGGCATCATTAAATATTTCTCTCTGAGAAGAACTTGTGGCATTCTCTGGAGTTAGAGTGCCAATACGTCTCGCTAGACGTTTAGTACTCTCCACCACTTTCGATAATCTTTGCAAAAGAATTTCCGTTATCGCAACAGCCTCTTACCATTGATTTCTCGTTGGCAGCGACCATCAGTCTTCACTGGAATTGGGGGGGGGGCAATAAGCTGTTTAAAGGTCCCGGTCCTCTTTGCACCTAATTGATGGATACCTAAATCGATTGATTAAAAACGAAGCATGGAATATAAACGCGTCGTATTTAGTACATATAAAGATGAGATGGAAAGCAATTCGCACAGGATTACTTAATAGCAGTCTATTCTCACCAACCATTCTTGTATGATATCAACAAAGTATATTTTGTGACGTTTCTGGTCCAACGGTTTGTTATGTAAAACTTGCTTATTAGATTGGATTTGCTGAAAACGTAAATTCTCACTAATAAAATTATCTTGTTTGATCTCTTGTGCGAAGCTACGTTTTAGGTAATAATCGCATCACTGTTGTATTAACAATTCTTGCAAATGAGAGGAAAATAGAATATAAAAACCTACGATAAAAGAACACATTTGATAAAGCATCACACATACTTAAATAGAAACCGGCACCATCGAAGTCTAGAAAACTGCAAGTATAATAGGGGGAAAAAAGCACGAAAATCTACAGACAAAAGAAATTGGAAGTTCTCTTTTTGTTTTTGAGATAGGGAGCAAAAATGATTTAAAAAAAACAGCTACCTTTACTGAAAAATGGAGAAGTATTTAAAGAAGAAAAAAAAAAGAAAGAAAATTATGCAAAGTGGTCGTTGACAAAAAATAACAGCTATGTCATTTGTTGCTTTTCCTAAAAAGTTACACGGAATTTACAGAATTTCGACAAATATGACGTTATAGAATGGTGAAAACATTATTGTTGCTATGCATGAATCGTTCATCTATTTCTAATAATTATAGTTGACATTGCTTTACATGATGTCTATCTCATAGAAATTCTGTCGAGAAAGATTAAATATATTAATGAAGGGGCCACATTAATGCTACCCATACGCATAAGTTGATAGCATTATTTCAGAACAAACTGGTGTCAAACTTTGCGGACTAAATGTGTCACTACGTGTCATTAGCCACTTAGACATCGTCCCATTCCGATGGTTGAGCCCTATAAGCAAAAGTGAAACTATATAAAAATAGGATACGATGTATAATATTGAATATCAATTAAGGGCCGTGTCCACCCAGTCTTTGCGTCTGTCTCATTAACGTGCAATCACAGTTTCTGTTTGTAAAATGTTTGACAACTTATTTGTGTCTTCATGATATTATCAAATGCTTTCTGTACTATTTATTATATTCCACTCATGATATAGCTTCCAATTGTAAATATACAAATAATAACCTCCCCCAATATTGATTGATATAAACTAATTTTGTGCATTTATCGTGCAAAAGAAAATTAACTTTTCGTTCCACGACGAAAAGAAGGGTGGGCCTGTAAATTCGCCCTTGCTGGACGTCCGTTCGTCGGTCGGAACTTTTCGTAATAACTACGCCTTGAAATATTTTTTGAAATTTTGCACAAATATTAAATATGATATAAGCAAAAATAGTAAGAGAACGGATTTTCATGATACACTCCAGATGTTCCCCTAGGGGTGTTTTTCGGGTTAACATGGCTAAAATTGACACCTTTGTGATTATAAAAAAATGATGGACTGAATGTTAATAAACCTTCTGACACTTGGTATCAAACTGATTTCTATATAATTTTGTTTGTCTATGCTTCGGGATAACTCTTGGAATTTCCCCAGGGGATCTTTGATGGCTCATAAAACACACATGTTAAGCCCCTGGGGACTTTGGGGGGGGTAAATATTGGGGGGGGGGGCAAATGATGGGCTTAGTCATTTCTTTTTTGTATGGTGCAGAACTAAAATGCACATATGATAAGGCCTAAAACTGCACGATTTGGGCATTTTCTCAAGGATTTGATGACCCCTGAGGCTTTTTGGTCTAAATGGGGGAGAAACTCAACTTAGTCAGTTTTTAATGCCTCATTTATTGTGCACTTACGGAGGACCATGCATGTTTCACTTGTTGTTTACACATTAATTGAATGCTCATGAATTTCATGAAACAATGCTCTATGACATTAAAATGTTCAGGGTGCAATGTTATGTCCAACTGATAACAGGATTGTAAATCCGAGGACCGAACTATATATGTATTTGCTCTGTTATAAAAGAAGTAGTGTTACGTGATTCTTATTAGAAGAGGACTGAAGTTATTTGTTGTTGTTCATATTTGTGAGAATCTTAGAGTGATAGACAGTCTAAGGCGTGTTCATATGTTGAGTGTTCATATGTCTTAAGATGTTCATGTTGTAAGAGATGGAGACATTGGTGAGATATAGAGACAGAGTACACAGAAAGAGAGATACAGGCCTGTATATATATATATATATATATATATATATATATAATAGACAGTGTACATGTCATTGCAAGAGAACCAATTAAAGAAGAGTAGATTTATGAATATCTTGATAGATAAGACCGAGAGATAGTGCGTTTGACATTTACGTTTTGACAGTTGTGCATTTTCAATTCCAAATCTAGCTTCGCAAGTTCGAATCCTTGACTATTCTATTTCATATTTCCATTTAACTAATTCCTTTTTTTTACTATCATAAAAAGGGGCAGCGTTTTTATCATGTAACATCCCTTCCTCTCATTTTCCAAAAAATGCACGTATTTTTAAATTTTAATACATATATATATATATATATATATATATATATATATATATATATATATATATATACGCGTTGGATCTTTTTACCTGCGGAATACCAAGAGCATCCATTACAGGGTTAAGCATACCCTTTCGATTTGAAGTTACATATCCTTTTTTTTTTGCTGCATCAATATCCAGTTTCCCTTCTTCTATGTAGCTAAACTGATTTAAAAAACTTTAAAGACATTTAATTTAATTTTCTATGTTTGTTACATTTAGTAAAATAGTTACAAACCTTTTATAATATTTGCTAATATATTTCCTTCGAGGAGATGTATGAACATCGAAAACTCGTGGGTTAAGGAAATATATTTTACTATACTCTATTCGTTGTGTTGCATACAATACAAAGTCTATATCTGAAATTTAATTTTTTCAAATCATAAATTTCAAGGTCCTAAATAATCATAGATTTATATTTATATATAAAAATGCCAAGTAAAAGATATCTAACAGCGGACTACATGAATTAAAATGAAATGATAAAGAGTGTCCAATAAAAAAGAGCTAAATATACGATGTTTAGTTATATAGACAAATATTACCTTGTACTATTTGTCTATATAAATGTAAATATTACATATATATATATATGCATATATATATATACATGTATATATATATGTATATATGGTTTATATATATATATATATATTAGTTTATATTCCCGTGTAATCCTTATCTCTTTGACTCTGTATCTATTGCTCTTTTTCTCTCTCTCTCTCTTGCTTTCTTTCCCTCTCTCAATATATACATATAACTATATATATATATATATATGTATGTTTGTGAGATATATTACGTTGCTTGTGTTTGACTAGAATGAATTGTTTGACACCTTACAGATCAAAGGTTATTCCCTTGCAGCACCAGCAAGTTATCATGATGTCCATATATAGATTTATCGAAATAGGCTATGGAAAATATGTGTATGGCTGCTCTACCTAATAGGGATAAGCGAACATGTTGTAGGTGGGGGATATATACAAAAACTCACGTCTGTCTCCCTTTTTTATCACTCACTAATATATACAATGCGCTTCTCTTACCATATCTTCCATTTCTCTCTCTCTCTCTCTCTCTCTCTCTCTCTCTCTCTCGCCCTCTCTGTCTCTCTTTCTCGGTGAGATTTTTTTATCTGACTATTTCTGGAGAAGCTTTTTTTATAAACATTTATGTCGAGGTAAACTACCTCGATACACGACGACACTGAAGATGTGTGAACGTTTTTCAACTCACAGCTAATAGAAATTGCATCTGCCTTTGCTCTGTACGAAAAAGTTAGTTTAACGTTACAATCGTCTTGTGAGACAAGGTGAATATTATAATTTAAGCAGTTAGTGTTTCAATCCCCGACTTTTTGTACGGATGGATTATTCTTTAATAATAAATTGTAAGAATTCGCACGTATTAGTTATTTATTCAAATATTATGTGATGATGACGTGTCTTATTCTTCAGATGATATAAGTTATGTGCAGTAAGAAGCAACTTATACTAAATGCATGTAACACATTCACAAAACGTAACAAAATTCTACGGTTTTTTTTTCACCGAAAACCGACAATTAAACACCATTTTTCCAAATTTAAATAAGTCAAATGGATATTAGATTATTGGAAAAGTTACGAAAATATTTGCTGAATTGAATTCAACTCGATTATTCTATAATAACGCGTACTCCAATACCTGAGTCAAATTAAGCTTACAAGCAAAATCCTTACAAAATCCCTCCTTCAACTTATGTTTTTCCGAATGGTACTGTTTGAGTTCGATAATTGTACAAAATAATTCTGCGGCGAACGACCTCCCGCCAAATCTCGTAAATTACATTATATACTATAAGAATATATTAAGTTTAAACATACGTAAATAGGTGTTGTTTATGATATGTACGCATTACAACCGCAATAGCTGTCACTAAATACTCTCACACGGCGACGCACACACACACGTATATATATATATATATATACCTGTTTAATATATCTACATATTAACGCGCAAGGAAAATAAACGGTATGTATATATATATATATATATATATATATATATATATATATATATATATATATATATATATATATATGAGAGAGAGAGATACAGAGAGAGAAAGAGAGCGGGAGTGAGTGAGATTGGAAAAAACGATAGCAATGGAGAAACTAAAAAAAAAAGAAAATGACCGGAAAATGGAAACAACCAAATAAGCTCATTGAGACGCTGGTAAACAAGTATCTATTCATTTATATATTTCATATATTTTTTGACTAAAAGTATTCCAAAATTATCTGAAAGCTAGGTTAGGTAAAGTTACAGGATAGTATTAAGTCATAAGATAATAAAGGATGTGTTTTATTAATTTTCTTAAAAGTCCTTCTTTTTTTGAAAGGAAGTCGTATTCCAAATGACAGAAAAATCAGGTTCATCTTTCATATATTATCTTTACTAGCAAATATATAATATTATGTCTTTAACTAGCGTCTTCAATATGAAGATCTTTTTTTTCTTAGGAAATCGCCCTTCTTTTTCGGGGAGGTGGGCTTAAATAAATAATGGTTTTATTATTTTATTTATTAATTTTAAAGCAGTAATCTACGGACATGCATGTTCCGAGGGGCTACTTCTCTTCAGCTTAGCTTAAACATTTCTAGGGTTCGAACCCCGGACCATATGTATTGCAGACCGGCGTGTAATCTATTACGTTATTAAACCATGAATAATTTTACGGTTTATTTTTATCGCATATAAGCTTCTGTATATCTGTCTTTGAAATTTTTCTATTTTCATAGGAAAACTAATATATATATATATATATATATATATATATATATATATATATATATATATATATATATATTAATTAACATCAGTATTTGTAAATAAATCTCACGGCCTTTTTGATTCGTCGGGAATGCCAACCTTTCATCACTGACGTTTCTCAATGCATTTGTGAAGTTGTTAGCATTTACTTGTTGCATCAAAAGTTTGCTTTCCACAAATCCTGCCTACCTGATATATATTATATTCCAGAGTGTCATTATTATTTTCCGCATTTTAATGAGATGTCTAAATATCTTATTAAATCATGTGTACATGTTTTAATATTTCAGCGACGCCAATAATTAAAAAAATATGAAAACTGCGTATGAGAGTCGTTATATTAAGGTATGCCATTATTGCACTAATGAACAATAGAAATAAATTAATTTCCTTTGCCTAGCTAAAACGAGCCATTCTTTCGGCATATTATAACCCTAGTTAGATTCTTGATATGCTGTACACATACCTGTGGGATCATAGCATTTATGTGTTGGAAAAGGTGAAGAGTAGAACGAAGGGGGAGGGGCTTTGAAATTGTACGGATTTTTCTTAATATCTTATTAAATCATTACACACTGTTAAATAATCCAAATATAATTGAAAGTAATAATAATAATAATAATAATAATAATAATAATAACAATAACAATAATAACAATAATAATAATAATAATAATAATAATAATGATAATAATAATAATAATAATAATAATAATAATAATAATAATAATTATGATATGTCGTTAAAAAACGGCGATTAATAGACACTATTTTTAAACAGTGGAAAATTGCAGTAACCATCAATATACATAAATATATTTGCTTCACCTGTCTGAAACTAGCCATGGCGTCATCCTGTCATATCCCAAGTTGCATCTGAATATCTGTAACATATATTTGTGGAATTAAGGCATTTATGTGTTGTAAAAAAAGGGAGCGTTTAAACCCATCCTATTTTCTCCTTATTATATTAAAGCATGTGTACATTTTCAAACATTTCAGCGACGGTAATATATTTAAAATAAAAAGAAAAAGAACGTCAAAATAACAACTGAAGCATGCATTGTTCCCCGTCTGTTCACGGTGAACAAGGCATGAAAATGTCTAAGTTTAGCATTTGCACCATCCGATTTTGCCACCAAAGTTCCCAGAGGACGTCAAACCATGGTGAATATGAACAAACGGTGTAGTTCGTTTGCTTAACATATGTAAATTTGAGTTCTTCACCATACGAAAAGAAATGAATCAGTCGATCATTTGCCCCTCCCATTCAGCCTGAAAGAAACATATTTAAATTTGGAGTTCACCGCCGTACAAACCTGCAAAATAAACATACACATTAAATTGTTGAAAAATATGGTAAAATTGTCCCTAAAATGGAGTATTTTTATTAGCCGTAAAAAAATTCCCTGGGACACATCCAAGAGTATGCGCGAAGTAGCGATAACAAAATTATATCGATATCAGTCAGTTACAACTTTACAGAAAGTGGTATAATCCAATACATATTTTTTAATTAGCACAAAAGTGTCAATTTTAGCCATTTAACTCTAAAGGGAGTCCAAGCGAGAGGCGACCGGAGTTTTCCCGAAAAATCCGTGTTGTTACTTTTTACTCATATCATTTTTTATGTTTGTGCAAAATTTCAAAAAATTCCAAGACTTAGTTTTGGAGAAAAGTGTGGGCAGACGAACGCACGAACGGACAATGGTTAATTTACAAGTCTACCTATCGAGGAACCAACACAAGCTGACAAAGGAAGACTTTTTTAAGACCTGTTATGTTGCAGTAATAAACAATATAAATACATATTCTATATGAAACAAACTTCAGTATAAAACTCACTTCAAGCTGAATTATCGACAGATGCAAGTTTGTTGGATAAGTTCTATGGAATTGGTATCCGGAGGCAATGTGATTAAAAAATGCGATAAATACATTCCTAACACAAAACAGAAATTCGATTTCTCTCTGATAGGTTCATAAAATTAGTGGTTTATGGGCACAAATCAGAAGCTTACAGTATTAATGCCAGAGTCCCTAAGGGGTCTATTGTGGGCCCAACTCTCTTCCTGATCTACATTAATGATCTTCCAAATAACATCCTTACATCATTCGTAGATCTAAGACCGTAAACGACCGAGCTCTCTCCGATTATCTCTCCTATTATCTTGAACATGTGGTACAATGGGGAAATAGGTGTATGGTTACTTTTAATGCATCTAAAACAAAACTTTTATCTTTACATCATCTGATAATGACGAATATTTTCGTGAGTTTGCATGAAGAGCAAATAATCTCTGAATCCATGAAACCCTTGGTCTATTTTCGCTATGTCGACGACACATTTTGCCTCTTTAATAATCAAATATGGGAAAATAATTTGTTCTTCCTACTTGATAGAATACATCCCGCGTTACAGTATACTTATGAAGGAGAGTTTAACGCGTCCATAGATTTCTTTGATATATTAGTAAAAACACATTCTAATTACCTTATATTAATATACTGTAAACCTATATTTACGGGACTTTAGACACTCTGGGATTCATTTTGCCCCCCAAAACGTAAGCTCAATTTAATTTGGACCCTACACCTTTTTCCCTCATGATCTGCTCAAAATTAGAATTGGATGAAGAATTTAAAATAATTAATGATACCCTATCCAAGAATAGATATCCTCTGGCTGTGATTAAGTCAGTTATGCAAAGAAAACATCTTTCTCTATAACTAAAATTCAAATGGTTAATAAATGTCCACTATATGTACGTTTACCGTGGTTGAGGACAGACAGGTAGAAATTGGCAAAGCAAATCAGCTCATTAGTGCAAAATTATTTTAATGTCATCCTCTCGAAAAGATGTTCGCCCCCGCATCCTAATAATAATGTAATTTTGAATGTAGTTGTCGTGCCAGATATGTGGGTTGACCAACATTAACTTTGGATGGTAAACTTCAACACGTACCTACCAAAATCAGAAACGTGACATATCAAGCAACAAACTTACTTGCCCACACATACTGGTCTTCAATTATTGACCATCCCATTAAAGACCCGTTATATGCAGAGAACTAAGCACTAAATCATTATTCTATTTCAAGATAATGGAGACAGTTTGCTTTCGGCGGAGAAGGTCTTTTCTCTGTAAACAGAGTGAATATTTTTTTTGGTTTGAGTGTGATTCGTGGCTAGGATCTTTGACTAATATAGCGTTGCTTTATTTTAATCGCTTTCCCTCTTTATTTCTTTTTCGCCACCCATGACGTAAGGCAGCATAGTTTTATTTTAAATTGTACAAATTTTTGCATCCTCCCACTTTTAAAAAAATATATCCCTGGATAAAAATTTAGGAAAGCGAGGGTTATACCAGTCCACTGACCATCCCCTTTAATCTATTCTCATCATTACCCAATTTGCCTTATTTTAAAATGCTGTTAATCATAAATTATAAAAGCTTCCGCTTCATGATTGCGATATATAAATTCTGTATCCTCTAAAAGAATCGATATATATATATATATATATATATATGCACACATATATATGCATATATATATATATTTATATATGGGGGGGGATAAGTGAGCATAAGTATTTCCGTGTGCCAGGTGGTTTTAATGTAAAATTCTACTCTATTATGCAGAATATGTAGGATTCAGACTAAATGGCAAATGAAACTAATGATCTAATGAGAAGCAATAAAATGAATAAATAATTAATTAACGCACGTTTTAAAAACGGGTATGCAAATTGCATACTCTTCATGCATTCGCTCACTTATTCTTAACTGAGTATATTAGGAATTTTGTTTTCATAATTTTAAATAGTAAACGCAGGCTGTTAAGACCAGTGTCAAAGCGCGAAATAACTCGACTTTATACGTATAATATTATATATATATATATATATATATATATATATATATATATATATATATATATATATATATATATAGAGATATATAGATATGACCTAACTGTGAAAGCTGCATATATAGCAGAGGATGTATTGCGAGTTTTTACATAGAAATTTTGCAGAAATGAGAAAATATGCAGTATATATATATATGTATATATATATATATATGTATATATATATATATATGTATATATGGCCATTTTATTTTCTTTAAAATGAAATGCTTTTTATAAATGCGACACCAGTTATCAAATCCCGCAGCCCACTCGAACGTAATCGTTAGTGAATATAAGTAGGTAATTTAAAATCGGTAATAGTGTAGATTGGGTACAATTTACATTATTTAGGTTTATATATTTATATGATAGGAAGGATCCTCCCTTTAGTCAACATTTAAACTTATGTAAGTATACATTGCATAACGATGAGTCTAAATACAAACACAAGATTCTCCACTTTAAGAAAACCTTATACAGCTTTTGTAATAAAACATTTTGGTGAAAAATATAATTCGGGCAACTTGATTATTGTTGTACACCCGGGCTAGTGGTTACAAATGAAAGAAACCACAAGTAGTGTGAAGTGTATAAAATGTAATATGTATTTATTATAAAGAATACAGGAGTCACTAAAGTGGTATGAGAGGAACCTGGTCGTGGCATGCGGTTAAACATGGTGTTTCCATTTCGTCTCTAAAACCAGTGGTATTCATAAGACTATGTGATTCCAATTAGTTATGAAGTAATGGAGATTTGTGCCCCACAACAATTATGTAGTAGAAATGATATATTAAATGTAAACGCTTTCAGTTTCAGTCACTGCTACAATACGTGTCCAGAACTGGGAGCACGCTTTTTTCCAGAAACGCTGGCGGTAGCCCGGCGAATACGCGGCTGATAGTGGCGATAAAACTTATTTGCTGTTTTGGGGGTCATGTTGGTGATGCTCCCGACGTATGATCCAATGAAATTGTCCAGAGGTTCGGTTCGGGAAGGAAACGGGCAGTGAGAAAAGGGTACAATGTCGAAACACTTTTTATGATGCCAAGCCTTGGTCTCCTAAGACTTGATTGTCGTCGCAGAGTCCTGTTGCCACATCAAGTATCAGCCAGTTGCACCCATGGTTGCACCATAGGATCACTCACTTACAAGCTAATTTCTTAAATAAATATGAAAAGTAATTATTTCATTTTTAATTTATACTTTTTCATCCGTTGATCCTCTTTGTGGTCTTACTATATTTTCCTGTTTACAACATTTTTTTTTTATTTTTTAGCAATCAGTAATTATCGCATATGTGGTATTTTTATTTATTTATTATTTATGAATATCTCGAACTTTTTAATACCTGCAGTAATTTATCATATCCTTTTTCAGCAATAGAGATAAATAATTAAATGCTGCAGTCATATAAATTCCCAATAGAAAGTATTTTAACTATTTAGTACGCTTAGAAAATAACAAAACGAAATATCATTTTGTTATGGGAATAAGAATTGGAATTTGAAACGATAAGAGAAATGAAATTCACTGGTCAACAAATTTTTATTTTTTTTCTTTGGCAGACCATCTAAGAGTGTTTTCTGGGGTTTTGACGGTCGCTGATTACGAATATAACATTGGTTTTGCCAGATTGGTTCTAGTTTAGAAGATACTGATAGCCCCAAATAAGCCTAAACTGCTAAAATTCTCCCTGAAATACTTCAATATAGAAGCAGTAAATAATAATGTTCTGATATTATTGAATCATTATAATGATTATGTATATATTGAAGTATTTCAGGGAGAATTTTTATATAATTATTTATATAAGGGAGAATGTTTTATATAATTATATACGGTAATTACTTAATAACATGTTCCATAAATATAGTTGCAGTATAAATTAAACAGTAATTAAGAATTTTCTTTTTAATTCCACAGTTGAAAATGAGTTCCAGAGAGAAAATGAGTTCTTCTAGAAGATGTTGCAGATATGAACCGGATGTCTTTTGTTACATCTGTGGACAGTATATGATGGCACAACAAAAGAGGAATATTACAGACTTTGTCAAGAGGGCGTACAAAGCATAATTCGATATGATACTTGGTGACCAAGACAAGTCTTGGTCCCCACATATGGTGTGCAAAACCTGTGTAGAAAGTCTCCGCGGTTGGACCAACGGTAAGCTGAAGTTGAAGTTTGCTGTACCAATGGTGTGGAGAGAGCCCAACAATCATTTTGATGACTGCTACTTCTGTCTCAATGACATGACGGGGTTTAACAAGCACAAGAAAGCAAATTGGCAGTATCCGAGCCTGGATTCTGCTATCCGTCCTGTTGCGCACTCTGAGGATCTACCTGTGCCTGTGTTCAGCAGTTTGCCTGAAATCGATGAAACCGAAGAGATTCCAGCTGATTTTTCAATATCAAGTGATGATAGCTGTAGTGACTATGAAGAACCCTCAAATGGCCCTCAGCTTTTCAATCAATCTGAACTTAATGACCTAGTGCGAGACCTTTGTTTGTCGAAGGAGCAGTCTGAAGATCTTGCATCACGACTCCAAGAGAAAAACATTCTTGATTCTGGCACAAAATAAGATACTATAGGACAAGGGAAGGCAGCTTGCTTCGTTTCTTTTCTAAAGAAGACGACCTGGTCTTTTGTAATGACGTTTCTGCACTTCTTAACTGCATGGCGATCTCATCATATGACCCAGCAGATTGGCGTCTCTTCATAGATAGCTCGAAAGCAAGTCTAAAAATTGTACTTTTGCATAATTGCTCCTGTACCAATTGGCCATTCTACCAAGATGAAAGAAGAGTATGATGCTATCAAATTTGTTCTTGAAAAGCTGAAGTACAACACTCATAAATGGCTGATTTGTATGGACTTGAAAATGGTGAATTTTCTGCTTGGTCAGCAAAGTGGGTACACAAAGTATCCCTGCTTTCTTTGCTTGTGGGATAGCAGAGCAAGAATCCAGCACTGGAGAAGGGAGAACTGGCCAGAACGAGAAAGTCTCGAAGTCGGCACAGCCAACGTCATCAATGAGCCTTTGGTACCCAGGGATAGAATCATCTTCCCTCCATTGCACATAAAACTAGGGCTCATGAAGCAGTTGAACAAGGATGGGGATTGCTTCAAGTACATATGCTGGCAATTTCCAGGTCTTTCCATCGAAAAAGCTAAAGGTGGCATCTTCGATGGACCTCAGATTCGAACGCTCATGAGGGCTTCTACTTCACTAATCATATGAACACGGTTGAGTTAAATGCTTGGGTGTCCTTCACAGATGTAGTGACAAACTTTTTGGGAAATCACAAAGCTGACAATTACAAGCAATATGTCCGTAAGATGCTTACTGCATACGGAAAACTAGGGGCAAATATGAGCATTAAAGTTAATTTCTTGTTTAGCCACCCCGACAGATTTCCTGGTAATCTTGGTGATTACAGTGAGGAGCTGGGAGATAGATTCCATCAAGACATCAAAACAATAGAAGAGAGGTATCAAGGCAAATGGGATGAGCACATGATGGCAGACTACTGCTGGAACCTTTTGAGAGACTACCCAAAAGTTGCTCACAAGCGAAAATCGTATAAACATCAATTTTAGTTTTGTGAATTGACAATTACGGTTATTTTAATAAAAGTAAAACATTTTAATGTTTATTTGTTAGCAAATGAGCATTTGCGTTATAAGTTTTGCATTTTATTTTTTTCCTTTCTATTTCATACGATGTAAGAATAATTGGTCTGACTGATCATAGTACAATTTGTATATATATATATATATATATATATATATATATATATATATATATGTATGTATATATATGTATATATATATATATATATATATATATATATATATATATATATATATATATATATATATATTGTTTTACAATTTTCTTTTTTATCTTCTCCAATCTCCGAATAGTCCTTTTTGTGTTTTTCTCGAAATTGTATATGTTGGATCCATAATCGCGAGCGCATATTGTATCCTCACGCATATTGTAGAAATAAATGTAGGGATTGCTTTTTTTATTTACTTATATATGTTTTTCCTAGTCGCGTGGTAATTTGTTACAAGTTTAGTGGACGGACTTTTTTTTTACATGTATTAAACACATTTATATATAAACACATATATATATATATATTAATCAAACATTTATCCAAAACATTTCAAAATGTTCCGGCTGCACTCATAATTAATATTATTTATTTAAGGTTTCTTTGGTTTAATGTACAATGCTTCGGGTATTCTTAGCCTATTTACATTTCCCTCCCTCTGCAATAGTCTTGTATTTTCTACCATAATTCTTCGAAATTCCGAATGTTGGAAGCCATGTCCCTTCAAATGTTGTGATATGGAGCTAGAGTCAGAGAGGTGGAGAGTCAATCCTCGCGAAAATGTGTTAGTTGTTAGCTCCATATCACAATATTTGAAGGGACAAATGCCACTTCCATTTGTAACTCTTGGTTTCTGACTGATTGTATGTATCGGTGTCTCAGTTGATTAATATGTGGAAAAAAGTATACCCTTTTATAATGTAAACCATTCTCCCAATTCCTTTTGTAGATTATGCCTTCTTCCCCAAAACTCTTCCCTGCCCAATAATATTTAAAGAAAACTTTATCCCTGTCAGTGTAAGTCTTGTACATTACATATCCTTGATATTTTTTTTTTACTTATTTCTCTTTGGTTTAACCGGGCGAACACCGAACGTAACTTCCTGGCAAACGTAATTTCAGCTGGGGATGATTTATCATTTGGATTTGGATTTGGTGTTATCCTATACATTGCTAAGAATTTTTGAATGCTTTTTCCTTCTTTTTTGATGTTATTATTTCTATTTTTTCAGTTCATTTAAAAGTATCGGCAAATCTTTCCGCTTGTCCGTTTGATCGAGGGTTAAAAGTTGGTGTTGTAATATGTTCAATGGCCAGTACCTCACAGTAGTGCTTGAATACTTGACCTTTGAACATAGTGCCCTTATCACTAACAATTGTTTTGTGAACTCCGAACCGACTAAATACCTCGTCCAGCGCTTTTAATGTATTTGCCGCTGTAGGGTGTTCGTATTTAAACATTTCTGGCCATTTTTACATACTATCTACGATTACTAGGAAATAATATCCCTTAAGAGTTCCTGCGTAATCGATATAGATGCGTGTCCAGGGTAGATCTTTTTTAGGCCAAGGTTGCGTCCGTGTGGAGGGAGATCTTGCGGCAAGTTGGCAACCTTTACATAGTTTCACCATTTCCTCAATGTCCTGATCCATTCCAGGCCAGTATGTGACTCCTCTTATTAGGGCCTTCATTCTGAAGATTCCAGGATGTCCCATGTGGAATTCTTTTAGGATTTTCTTTTGTAATACTTGCGTTATTACCACTCTGTTTGCGTACATCAGAGTTTCATCACACATAGAAAATGGAAACACTTTTAATCTTTTTCTATTCTTTTCGTCTTGTCCCATTTGTTTTTTTTTTATCTTATTAATATATTTATCCGTTTTACCTGCTTTCTTTATTTCCTCAAGTGTAGCAGGAAGTTCCCTAACAGTATTTATTAATATATATGCTAGTTTATTTTCTTCCTTTAGTGCTGCTATAACAGTTTCTAAAAATTCAGTTTGACTACGGATCAATCTCGACAAACCATCTGCATGTGCAATTTTACTAGATGCATGGTGTTTCATTTTGAAATCGTAATTGAGTAAAATAATACTCCATCTCTGTAATTTATTTGCCGTATGATTAGGAATCCCTTTTTTCGAACCAAAAGGAAGGGAGATCCTCCATGAATGAATCTATGAAATTTACACAATCGCCAAACCCTCTTTTTCAATCTGACTGCACTTTTTTTCAGCGGGTAATGAATCCCTCGAGGCGTGAGAAATTGGGTTAGTAGATCCATCTTCCATTCTGTATAGAAGCACCGCTCTTAAACCGTATTTGCTCGCATCTGCCGCTACAATTAGATACTTTTTTCGGATCGTAACATGCTATCGATAGATCCGATAGCAAACATATTTTATTTTTTTGGAATGCTTCCTCACATTCGTTTGTCCAGAACCATTTTTTATTCTTCTTCAGTAATTCATTTAGTGGTGCTTTTAGTTCATGCATATTTGGGATATAAGAATTATAGTAATTTGCTAGACCCATTCTTGACTGTAACTTCACTACATTTTCTAGTCTAGGTATGTCTCTAATTGCTTCTGTCCTATTTGGGTTAGGTGTTCTACCTTTCAATCAATTGTTTGTCCCAAATATTCAATCTTTTCCATACCAAAATTATATTTTTCGAAAGCCACTTTAAATCCGTAGTCTTCTATTTTCTCGAATACCTTCCTAATATAGGTCTTATGTTATTTAACATTTTTGCTTCCTATCAAAATGTCGTCGAAATAAGCCATTGCAAAATCCAAGCCTGCTAGCATGGCATCCATAATTTGTTGGAATAAATTTGGTGCTACTTTCAACCCAAACGGCAGACGTTTTAGGGAAAATAATCCTTTATGAGTATTCAGTGTCAGGTATTTAGAACAATTTTCGGTGACTTTGACCTGCAAATATGCCTCTAACAAGTCAATTTTTGTGAAAAATTTTCCTCCATTTAACTTAGGGGGTAGGGAGTGAATATTCAGAACATTATAATAAACATATATTATTTTATTTAATTGGAATGTTTATTGAGATGAGTAGTATTTATTCATTTATTTATTGCGAACTATTATCCTCATCTTTTTTATTGTGTTTATCTTATGACGTGTCTGTCAATTTTTCCTCTGGTCATCGTCAGGTAGTAACAGCGACGGCATAAATCTCCCACTCCTCTAAGAGCATTCTAAGCAACTACTGTCTTCCATAGTTGTTTTTCGTCTCACCACGTTTTAGCCAACTAAACCTTTTCCAGCTTTGGCTAAAATTGAAACTGCTATCCTCAGACAATGCTCACCTGGAACCGTCTCTATCCACTGCGTCACGGGCCTTGTGTAATGATTGTCAGAAGATAGTATAATTCCCACACGCCCTTTCATTCTTTCTTCCAGGAATTATAGTTGAGATGTTAATTGGACTGTTAATCACACTATTCGACCCCTTAATCCCGATTCCATATATTTGGACATTTTTCTCAACACTTAGTGCCATGGGATATATATATATATATATATATATATATATATATATATATATATATATTATTCTTAAGCTAATTAACATATCTAAAATTTGGTATAAAAAAGTTTACAGCGATCCATTTAAACGGCACTCAGCATCTTGCATTACCATTTGTTAACAAATTCTAATTCTATTAACATACATGTTTAGCATAAAAAACCCTAATATATTTCATGACGATCGTTTTTGAAAATTATTATAAAATGTACATTATTTTAGGAATCAGTTCTGCTTATACACTCTTCTTCACCTCAGACTCAAAGTTTAACATTCATTTGAACGCCTCTGTCATGCAACCAGCACAATAATCATCGTAAAATTAGGACTACTAAAAGATATCAAGGCATATGCGAGCATATAAGGTATACTGAGAGCGCAGAATCTTTGAATATATTGTACTGAGACTTTGCTCATATTGGCGCACACCACTAATTGATTTTTATGCACGACGATCTGCCATCCCAGTCAGCCAACGCTACGACATACTACCGTAAGTCATTAGGCATTAGTGTAGACAATTAAAGTATATGGCCACCTTGTTCCTCGGATAAAAACCTAATTAAGCAGCTCCGGTGACTCATACAGATGAAACTTTATAGACGAGGTGTTCAATTTTCGTCGAAGAATGAACTTTGGAAGAAGATTGTGGCGGTTTCCTATAGCATCCCTATTATCTTAAATTGCCCGATTGACATTATCAGTTGACAAGAAGCTATTCAAAGTGATTTTGAAGAATGGGATTTATGTTGATAAATAAATATGTCTTTAAACAAAATAATTTGACATTCGTTCTTGGTTTTGCTTAATATTGTTACTGGATGATTTTTTTTTATTTCATATAAATAGGAATATTAAGTAAGAATATTGTTTTATCACCGAAAGTATATATTTGTAGACATTTGCATTTAAGTGAGACACACTTACAATTACCGGAAAATAGAAAACTTGTATAACTTTCCAAATATTTCTTTAAATTCAACTAACATCGAGGAAACAGGCATTTCGTTATTCTCTGCCAGTGTAATACATTTAACTTCACTGCATTTTATAACAGTTTTCAATTTAAAAAAAAAATAGTGACCTGTTAGAAAGGGACACACTGGTCGTATATATATATATATATATATATATATATATATATATATATACACCTAAACACACACACATACACACACGCACATATATGTGTGTGTGTTAGCGTGTGCGTGTGTATGCAAATATATATCTATTTTCATTAAGCTCTCTGACTAAAATGTGATAATCGGTTTTCAATGTGTTAACAATAAAAAGCAAAATATAAATTCTAATATATACACATGGAGAAATGCTATTTAAACCATATGGAGGTACAGTGAGAATGTTGGTTATTCTGTCAGCTATATTTTACCGGATAAGGAAGCTAATTTCTCACAAACACTGATTGAAAGTGTTACACAAACTCGAGAATGTAGTAACTTAAATCCCGGCATTTTAGAGCATTCGTTCGGCGAATAATATTCCCGGGCTTTCGCGCCGACCATTCCGGCAGCAATTTCTTAACCGATTGACATCATGGTTTATACTTCTAAAAAAGAGAGAAGCTTCTTTCTCGTAAGGTAGATGTTGAATTATTTTTCAGCACAATTATTGGGATTATTGGTGATTAAGAAAATTGGCAGATTCTATGTATAGAAACTGATGTTAGGAAATGACTAATGAAAAGGAGTACGGTCTCCTAGTGACTAATCCAAAAGCGGAATTACTCTATAAAAATATTCGATATCATTTAGAATCTCAACACATATTTCTTTTCGGTTTTACCCGAGAAAGTTCTTTGTTTTTGCCTGCAAAATTGTAAAATCCCAGATCAGCTACTAAGCGAAAACTCTTTTTTCACCTCGAGGACTTATACAGATTAACAACTTATCAGACACTCTACTGAATTAAAATATTACATTCAATACAATATAAACATACCTTCCATAATGACAGAGTAAAAGACCACATCAGCAGGCATAAGATATGCTGATATAATATTAATAAGATATAACCATTCCTAAAACGGCTGGCATTCTTCCAGTCATTTCTATTCGCAGTGTTACATACTACGACTTTTAACAATACACTCATTCTGAATTCTTTGCTTTCAAAATAGTTTACTGATTAATGTGTTGGGAGGTGATTCCTGTCAAAATATTTCCACTTTAATTTAGGAAGTAATATTTTGGCAGAAGTTACTTCAAATAACGGTGAGTAAATTATTCCCCATTAATTTGCTAGCTATATCTCGGCGTCTTGCTTGAATTCCAACATTCTAATGACCGCTTACACTTATAGTGTTCACCAAAGTACAGATCATATATCACTTGCAAAATTGCCTCGAATAGCTTTTTACTCTTAACATGAAGTATAAATACACTCTTAGACTTATTACGGCTTATTAGAGATATAGATACTTTTGCAAATCACTTTCATTTTAAAGTTTTCATATCACTGATTAATAATTACCGTTCATTTATTTTGCTAATCAATTTTTAATCAAATGATGTAATTTGTAAAATTGTTAAATAATGTGATATAATATTATAGTTCTAATATTAGGATCGATTATTCGTATTATTTTGATTCATCCGACTACTGTTCTCATCTGAAGTATGATTTTCATGCTTCTACGATGTAACCTCCGGTCTTCGTCAGGTATATCTTGTCGAAAACGGGAATGTTTCTGTTGAACTCGGGAATTTGGACGGTATTTCGAGCGGCACCCTTTATTTACTTCACGGGGTAAGCATACTCGTTTTCCGTCAGTAATGACATACAGAGGTCTTAAATAATTCTCAATTGTATTTTATGGTCGCCCACACTAAGAATTCAACCGTTCACCTTCAGGAGAATATCACGTTTTGCCATTGTTTATTCCATGTACTTTTATTACTGCAACTTGCGGACAATTCCGATACGAATTTTAGTAGCCGTAAACCTATTTTATTTCTAGTGGTAAATATCACTATTTATTACTAATTATTACTATATTAACTTTATCCCTCTCTATAGATTAGTGTGTTTTACTAATAATTTATTTGGTTTAGAATTAATGGTTCTTATATTGTATTAAAATCTATACTAGGTCTACTTAGTAATTGGTTAGTCCCCAACATATGTGCTGCTACCTTGTAGTCATCTTAATCTCCACCGTTCTTCTCTGTCTATGATCTTTACTTCGTCCCTTAATGGTAGATATTTCCCGTTTCCTTATAGATATGGTCAGCTACACCCACGGCTTATGGATGTTCTAGAGTTTTCCACATTTACAGTTCTTACTCCTGATTCGACTCTCAAAAGCTGAATCACTCTGGAATACTGCTCTGAGGTCAAACGGATTACATATTCATTAAAGTTTCCCATACAAGCCTTTAATATATGGTATAATAATTGTGGTGAGTTTCTGATTGGTCTCCTTTTGTGTATGGTCCAGATTCCTTGACGCTGATGTAATACTCTCTGGATAGTTGTTTCGGTGGAGGGTTTCTTTTAAACTGCCCACTTCGTCTTCATGTCCACTGCTGTTACGACACTGCTGATATTATTACTGTGGTTGTCCGGTGTTGTAGGCAACGAACGATTCCTTTCTTTACATTATATGGATGGTAGGAGTTGAAGTTTAAGTACTGTCCAGTGAGAGTTCACTTTCGGTTTACAAATGACATAAACCCCTGACCAGCCATCTAGAAACGATCATTTTTAATGTTCTTTTACCATTTATAACTGCTTAGTCGGACGGATCGAGTTCACACGAGCTAGTAATGTTTGATTATTTTCCTGAGGGTGCAGTGTATGAATGTGTTATTTACATATCGCAACCATATTGTTGCTTTAGCGGTGTTGATGCTAATGGCATTTCTTCAAAGAACTTCATGTATGCATTAGCTGATCCCGAGTTTGATAGAAATATTCCAAGTTCGACAAAATACACCGGAATAAGGTTTGAGGTTACATCGACCGAAACGTTGTGAAAATCACACTCAAGATGGAAATATTAGTCCGATGGATTCCAAATAATTCCAACAGTTTTTATTATTTCTAATAATTTTTATCGGTGGATTTTTATATAAACATTTATTCGATCTTTTACTACTGTATGGCAACTGTTTACATGAATCATTGTAAAATTGTTAATTTTATGAGAAATAATGCAATCCACATATACTTCAATTATCTAAAAGTTCCCTGCCTAAACGGCCTCACTTTATACAATCCAGTTACAAATGTAACGATTACAGTTGCAGGCACATTTGATGTAGCATATCTTAAAGACTTACATTGTAAGCTACATAATATTTATTATGAAATCTTTACAGATTGTTTAAAAACGATATACGAGAGACGTTCCAAATGGAATGCATTCTATTTTCATTTCGTTCGAATGATTCGGAAAGAGGGCCGAAGATTTGATAGTTATAATGACTGAACTTATACTTTCATGACCTGTGTGTTTCATCTCTTTGTTGCAGTTATTAATAGTGTGAGATTATAAGAAAGCAACTCATTTGAGGAACGTGCATTATAAGCGGAATTACGTTATTGAATTTTCTGCAATAAAAAATTGCTTGGCGTCTGTTGAAATTTTACGTAACTGAAGCAGTGAATATAAGCACAGTTAGGAGATGAGCACGTCGAATTTGTAAAGCCGATAATAATCTCAGTAACAAAACGCGCTTTGGACTTTTACCACCAGGACACCAAAAGGTGCTGGCTAAGTGAAGTTAAAATGAAGGTGACTATGTAGAAAAATAAATTACAGAGTATTAAGGGCCGCTCGGTTTTTTTAATTTCCACACCGGTCTTTGAAGCTTGTAGACGTTTTAATTTTTTGAATTCAAAATAGGCAGCTTAATTTCGCACAGACGCTTGTAAATATGTACACAAAAATAATTTAATGTGTTTTCGATGTTGAACATTTAATAATTTAAATAATCAAAGAAAACTGAAATTCATAAAGTAGAAAGGCATTACGCGTGCGACTCTCTCTCTCTCTCTCTCTCTCTCTCTACATATATTTATATATATATATATATACGTATATATATATATATATGCACATTAAACCATGTGAATAGTTGTAGTAAATTGTGTTTGATTTTTTTACTATTAATTCCAATCGCTCCTATTTTCGCGTTTTATACTTGAGATATATAAACATTATATATAATAAATGACATCAGCTTATATTATTGAACAACACATAAAGCTGTAACTAAATTCAGCACTGTAGGTTAATTTTTAAATATTCGTAAAAAAACTGTTTCACACGAGGAAAAAAAAAAACAAGGCAACTCATAAATTATTTAAACTATTGGTTAACTTGCTGAAATTATCTAACTATGGTAATGCGTGGCAATGTTACCCAGAAATATAATATTTAAAATAAAGTAACTTTCATACACAATTTTAGTTATTTAGTTTATTCGTGGGTCATATAAATGATGAATTTTAGCATACACGTGTAAATAAAGCAATACATTCTGAAACAGGAATATGAGGACATGAATTGACCGACATCGTATAATGTCGAGTGAATGAGTATTGTATTTAATCAATAAATATATTTTTTATAAAATCGATATTTTTTCGGGATAGCGCAAAAATATGTTTTGGGGTAACAGAAAAAGTAAAGAAACTTAGCATATAGAGGTATTGTATCGATTCTACTTAACATATATAGAACTGACCAAAATAAGATAATTAAATAACTACTAATAGATAATTGTGAAGACATATTTTCTGATATAGTTCCATACAAATAAGAAAATCACATTGTAAGAGACAGTCTTTAATTTACTCATCCATTACCGAATCTCTGCGCAGACAATCATTTCTGATCTGTCTCTTTTTATGTACAGTTTCGCTGACATTTTCCTCGAATAAAAAACCACTGCACGTGGAAACTATTACACAGTCTTTTCTCACACCGTATAACGATGATCATAGTATAATGATATTCGAAAACGAGGCTTCATCGAATAGAGAGTGCATTCTGATATTTTTGACTAGAATATGGATCGCACATTTCAAATAGCATCACTAATCAAATGGGAACATACGACCTTGGCCTGAGCAACTCGTGGTTCTCATAAAAATTCTTATTATGAGTTTAGTAAAAACAAAAATCATGGATCACTCCACATAAAAATTAGATTTACCCGTGTGCTAAAAATATGTTACAAAAAAGGGAATGAACAGACTCTGAAAGAAAGAACGGAAAAAAGAATAAAACTATTCTTTCTTTTCAAGTCATCTTATAAAAGACGAAAAACTGGTGACTTCGACTTGAATAAAATGTCGACACGCACATCCACGAACCTCCTTATAAACTAGCTACACTGGTTCCTATAAAGTAACGAATCATGTCAATAATTGTTTAAAAATCGAAAATTAAACACAACACGGCTTCCCTGTGAATGGGACTCAAACTACAATAAATTGCCGGCACAGGAAATCTTGGTTCTCAACTTTTGCCTTATTTAAGCCAAATAAAGCGAATTTGCTCTTTTCAAGGCAGTTCAGATTTATAAAGAAATACGTATTTTATCAAAGCGTAACGTGCTGACTAACGACTGAAGAAATTTGATAAAGATTGTATGAATGGGGATATTGATGAATTCATCGTGTGAATTTACACATGTAATTCAACTTAACTTGTTATCAATGAAAACTTCTAGAGGACTAGACTTATTAAACTAATACAAATGCTAAGCTCGAATTTGAAAGTTTTTTTATGAATTAATAATTAACTATAATTATTCTCATGCAAACAAGGTTAGCGAGGAATTATATAAAGTTGTAATGTGTACATAAAATAATACAATTGAATAATCACGTTTGTTAAAAGTAAATCGCAAATTCCTTATGTATGGCTACGATGAATGTTCTCCTCATTTTTATAATTCTACACACACGGCATCATCACGTTGACAGACAGGTATCCGTAAGATCAGTGAATGTAAGTAATGTTGCCCCTGGTCAGTATACAAGTATTTAAAGAATTCCAGGTGCTGAGTGTGCTCTCAGATTATCTCAGCATTGTTACCAGTTGTCTTAGTCATCTCCTTTCCACTGGACTGAAACACGCCGATTCAGGAAGGGTGTGGTTGAGATTTCGAAATCCTTGCATCAGAATTAGACACGCAGCTACTCTTACGGTAGGTATGCATTTTCTCTTGAGACTGAATGGAGACATCGGAAACATCGATACTATTGCCTTATATGTATAGTTCTATTTGAGAAGTAATCCTCCTCATTTTTAAATTATCCTCGGTTTCCTTTTAGTAATATTTATCTGAGAAAGTTAAAGAATTAGGTGATTTCGCCGATCAGTACTAGTTATTTGGCATTCGCACATAATGCATCGCTCTCCCACATCCATCCAATTAATTTATCTTCAGAACAATTACGACTATTTCATCTAATTTCAGCTAAAATATATTTAATTTACATATTTTGTAAGGTTCTTTTTTATATACCACGCTTATATAATACAGTCTCATTTTCCGATAGGTATATACAATTTGTTTCAGCTCTCATCAAATAGCATAATGTTTACAATTACCCAAGGTGCTAAACATTCCAATTTACAATTAAACCATACCATAATTGTCCACTAGTTAATATTTGCCGCTTCTCTCATGCGATACAACGAGTACAAGAACATTCTATCTATACTGTTTCTAAGTTGATATCTTCAGCTGCCCAGTAATACTGCTTGCTGCGGTCCATTATATTGATCTTATTATACGCGAGGAAACTTGCAGTTCCATTATATTTCTTGAGCTGTAATATTTTCTCGCTAATCTTATCATTTCCTTAGTGCTGATCTACAGTGTTGGTTCTTCTTGGACAATACGCAGCAGTGTAATATCCTGTCAATTTTACTGTATTCGCCTTGGGTATTGAGAGACCTGGGTTACTTGGGTAGTTTAAATTGAGCCAGGCGCGATTATCTTATGCCCCAAACAAAAATAAATCGCATTAAAAAGTAGTGCCTCAATAATAATGATAGTCCATATCACATCCGTACATCATTCGTAGACATTTATGTTCACTACAATACAATTTATGGTAGCAAATCAAAGACTGTAAATGACTAAGTTCTCACTGATTCTCTCTCCCCTGATCTTAACAACGTGATACAATGGGGGAAATCGTGGCTGGTTACTTTTAATGCATCTAAAACCAAGCTTCTATCTTTACTTCATCAACGCTCTGATGCCCACCTGGCATCAATTGAACTGAACTGTTCTCGTCTTGAGACTTCATGTTTTGACAAGCCTTTGGGCGTGATCTTTACTCCCGATCTGAAATGGGACACTTATATCAAATCTATTGCCAAGGTCGCTAGAGAAATGGTAGAAGCCTTCTACCGCTCCAGTAGATATCTGACACTGATGCAATTCTTTTCCTATAGAAAAAGTCAAGTACGGCCAACGATGGGCAGAAGCTGCTAGAAGTAGCCCATCCTACCTTGACAGAGTTCAAAATAGACGTCGTAGATTATTGGGGGATGTCCTTTTTTCCCCTCCAACCTCTTTCCCACAGAATAGACGTTGCGAGCCTGTCTCTGCTTTATTGTTTTTTTCATTGCAAGTGCTCATCCGAACTTCAATCTATGGTCCCCCACTCCAAACAATAAAAAAAAACACTCCTTTAGCCAAAACCACTATCAATGATTCCCCACACTCTTTATCTCTGCCTAAACCTAAATGTGGATTCCATGAACAAAACTTCTTTCTTAGAACTCCACGCCTATGTCAATCTCTGCCGATTGCCTGCTTTCGAGCTGACTACAATATGAGTGTCTTCAAGCCGAATGTAAGCAAGTAATGCAATTTACAAAATTCCCACTACTTATGTTTACTACGGCATAATCACATTGCTTATGTATACCAATGAACCCTTATCCTCGAGTGGTCTGCAGGCCTTGGATAGTGGTGATTCCTGTGTAAAAAACTATGTTTATTTATTGCCCTTTTAAATATTCGTCTTATTGTTAGTTTGCTCCTAATTAATTGTACTTAAAATATCAGCATTAGTCGCATCGTCCTTCTAATCCAGGGAAAATTGTTGAGAGAAAAAGTTTTTCTCTTTACCTTCACCTTGGCTTTACTTTGACTTTTTTGCCTTCTAATATGCTCTCAAAGCATAACTTTGGCAGGTTATATCGTTTAAAATGGCCGAAAAGTTTTACGGTTTTACTTTAGATTTTATTAAATAGAAGGGGTTAGGAAGAACTTTGAAATAGGCGATGTCCCGTAATGAAAATCATTACATGATTTTGAAACACCTCAATTTGATTCGCTAGTTTTTTAGTCAATGTGAAACAATTCAGGTCATATAAAACTACTGGGGGGGCATAAAAGTTATAAACATTTACTTTAACAGTTATCGGCACTCTTTTATAATTTTAGAATCAGGCTGTGCTTTTGGAAAGCTGCCAAACCCAACTCGATTCTGTGGTTCAATGTCGTCTCGTGATCCCTGGGGAAAGTCAGTTCATGCGCTAAATAAATGAATTTGGTAACCTGTTTTATAATTTTGCTGAAACTATGTATGTTTAGGTTTAAATGCAGTGTTTCTCGTTATCCCCTTTACTAATTGCACGCTACATTAAATTTAGATACTAGTGCTGGGAGTGATCCGGACGTAGATAATAACATTATTATTTAAAAAGCCATTTTTAACATGGGGAGAGGAGGGTGTTTTGTACCTATTCTATACTTAAACCTTACAATTGAATAAAAAAAACATATCATAAAACTTTGATTAAACTTGGAAATACGATTTAAAAAATAGCCCTGACCACTCTGCACTAGCACCTAAAGTTATTAGAGGAAGTTAAATTCAGCCGAATTACATGATTGCATTATGTTAGGCACGATTTCGTTAGTGAATTTCCAGTAAGTATTCCTGCCCCCCCTTATGTATTGTGCATCTTATGAAATATTTTAAAGTGCCCCTCTTGTACACTTTACTATCGCATAAGAATTAAGGTCAAGCATATTCAGCTTTGTGAGATTTGGGTCTCTTTATAAGAATACCGACAAGTATTTTTATTTGTAAGTGATTAAGGATTTACATTGATTTCCAAGTGCCATATTACCATATATATGTTTTTGCTTTTACCTGTAACCATTTATCGAATACATACAACCCTATTCATATCTATTTCAATATGTATGTTGTTGTTGTTTTTTTCCATCATCTAATACGTTTCATATATCATTTAGTGTATGCATTATGCATTACGGCGACAGTATTTTTTTATAAGGTGCTTAGATTACTCATGTCATCTGTAAAGTTCGACCCTTGAAGGTCTTACCTTTTGCTTTGAATGTAGCTTAGAATTAACTTTTGATAAGTCGTCACTAAGGAGATAAGGTTTCTGGAGCTAGCGAATCTGTACCAATTTTATCTGCTTATTTAAAAATAACTCCCGAATATTTATGTTAAAGCAATAAAAATTTCAAGTACCTGTTCCGCAACTATCCCCCGCCAATACCAATATCTTCTCGTTTCATTCGTGCATCGACCGATCAAAGACATTACCAGCAAGCAACCAATTAGGATGATTACTTTCTTAAAGGGTTCTTTGTAGATTAGTATGATTTAATTTTAAAATACGTGTATATAGGTCAGTCCCGCTATCGTTTACAACAGCATTTTTATCGTTCTCTCAAGTATAGGTTTAAACAGCATTTAATATCCATAGAGATATATTCATTATTTACCATTAGTTATTTTCTTTCTTCGTTATCGGCACCCAGACAAAAATGTAAAAAAAAAGTTGAAAAAAAAACAAAAAACACGGTACCAAAGCTTAGTATTTCTCAGCAACAATAACAAACGTATTTCGGTTTCTCCGCAGAGGTTCTTGCTACTTTAATGTATTGATTGCCTGTGTCGGAACACGTAGTGTGGGTATGTGTAAGAGAGTTGCAGTTATTTTAAGAGAGTAAATAGCACTGGAAGGGCAGCCGTTTTCTGCACTCATCTTACTGACCTCGCACTGTCTGCCGTAAAATTTGTGTTTTGGTTAATTACCAAATTATCGCAGAGTAGCCGGCGCCAGAAGAGAACGGGAAGTCAGCAGCAGGGACGATGTGGGCAGGTTGAAGGTGAGTCGTCCTAATTTCACCAAGTTACGTTTTTCTTTGTTTTGTTTTCTTTTGTTTTGTTTCATTATTGTTTTTGGCTCGCATTTGCGTTTGGGGAAAAATCGGACGCCTACAAACCCATATAAAAACAAACATAATGATGTTCACCATAAAGAAGATAACCAGCTGTATGCATATATTAAAAAATATCTATTATTACATGTAAGTGAACGTAGATAAATTTCCACACATATCACACACAAACGTACACACACATATATGCACTAATGATATAGGAGATACCCGACATGTTCTTTTACATGATTTTTTACTATGAGTTATTATGTTTTACTATATGTTATTATTCAAAGTGATATGCATGACTGAATATTTATATTCTTTAATATTAACATTAGTCTGGAAAAGATTAGGGACATTAATTTAACATTATAACTTTGTTATACTTATTCATAAAAAGTATATCATTAACGAAAACGAAACATGACAACTCAAAGAAAAAAAGCTTGGATATTAAAAAACTGTTATTTTCGATGTTCGTTAATTGTACATGTCCTGTACGAAAATAATGTTTTGTTTTGTTTAATCAGATATATACACGTCGCAAACGACGTCATTGTTGCACCAGCCTATGTATATATATGTATATATATATATATATATATATATATATATATATATATATATATATATATATATGTGTGTGTGTGTGTGTAAGTTCCCAACCCCATGCTTGTGTCAGGAATTTGATAAAGATGAATTTGTTATTTTTCAGAACGAAATATGCCGTTAGCACTTACATTGTATGTGGCGTTATGAAGTCGAGTTAATCAGATTTTTTTAAAAAGCTGTACAGCATTTTGTGATTCAAAAGGAGCATTATGCAAATTTTATTGTTTTTTGAAATGTATATACTCGGTATAATTCAACGGTTCTGTGTGTTATTGAAATGCAATGTGTATTTTGTAATTATTTATAAATTGATGATACACATTTTAATTATTACAGATATTATTTCCTGTTTTGTAAATAATGTTCGAGATTTATTACAAAAATAGCGAGTTATGTGTTTTCCTCGTTAAGTTTCTACCAACGTATATTTCAGTCATTGTATGGGAAAGAATATATATCTGCATTTGGTTTGGAAATATATTTTTAATTGATTATTTCATAGCTTATAATGTGTTTTTATGAGATTGCGTAATAGAACACGTATGATTGGTTGGAAAATATAAGCAACAGCAGCAGCCGAAAGATGAAATGCAAGCGATTCCTTCAGGAACAACGAAAGAACGCGCATGCAAATTGGTAATTATAACATTTTCCCCTACCAGAGATTTAGCCTAGGTTTAAATAATAGTTTGCAGTCCATTAGACATAAGTAGATAAGCCTCTATAACATTATCCCCGCAAGCCTCTTTCTACGCAAACGGTATGAAGTATTTTTCTTTCTTTTTATATAGCTGGTTAAAGATTCATGGCTCTAACTGTCCTCCCTGATCGGCATTGTTCTTGAGCTGTTTGAGATGATTTTATATCAAATGTGTCGTATATCGTCACAGTAACGTCTTCTTAGGTGTATAGTTTCCATCCTCTAACAGATCCTTGTTCATTTGATTGAGATGTCTTTTATGTGTGAATTTATTACCTTTACTTACATACACTATATTTACATTTTTTGTTTGTCTACTGTGTTGATTTTCAAAAAGGGGGTGTGATTTTGGTAAGTCTTGCAAAACACGTTTATCTCATGGGATGTATTGTTTTTTTAAGTAAAACATAGGTTCGTAATGTTTTTTTTTTCAGTCAGAGTTTTCTAAAGACGAGTTTAATCATCTGCTGAAACTTAGTCTCAGCTGGGCATAATGCTGTTGAGGAAGGATTAGACGTTATTCTATAAACTTGAAGAAACCGGTATAATATCGTTTCAGGTAAGCGTGATGAAAGCATTTCTAAGGGCCTCTTTCAGATACCGACACAGCATTTGATTGTGTTTGCTCATGAGTGTCGTGATGAGATTAATTTGCGACATCCCTCGAAACACCTTGAAATTCGTAAGCATATTAGTTTTCAGTTATTTCCAAAAAAGATGACAAATTTAAAACGGACAAATTAAAAACCATGCCTGTAGTGGGTATCTTATATATGAGAACTCCTGGCCATTTATCCATGCTTTATCAACAGGTAATACCACTCTTCTGATTGTTCTGTTTGGGGCAACGGTTTAAACGATGGTGGTGACGCCTTAACAATCAAAGCCCAACACTTGAATGATTCGAAAATAATTTTGATGTGATCATCCATTTATCCCAATACTCCACATAATTCTCTTTATTTCATGGTAAACCATATGGCACTACTTCGTCACCCGTTTTATAACCATTTTTGTATGGCAACACTCCCGCTGTACATCACACATAGTAATCTGATTGGTACTTTCTGGTCCTTATTTGCGATTTGATCGTTGGAAGCACTAATAAATTTGTCTTTTTGTGCTTAGCATTTAATTTTATTAAGTGTGACTCGAAGGTTTCAGGTATTCTTGCACATTATAATTTATTTCACTATATGTATGCAAGGAAGCAATTACCGAGTACCCGAGAGTTCACTCTGTCTGTCCATTAGAATGTGCGATATTTTCGAAGAAGGGGTACCTTAATTTGAAACTGTAATAAAAAAACGTAGTAGCCAGCCGCAGCATTCCGTTGCTGTATAAATGAGTAAGCTTTCTTCGAATCAAAGCTGATCCAAATAGATTTAAAGTCGGTCTGCAGTATGAAGCATTATACGCGTAAGAATGGGTGGCTTTGTAACTCCAAAAATCAAAGCAAGCCCATCTTTCTGTATCTGTGAATTGTTTTCTGCTGCGGGGGACAGATATTTTGATGCGAGTGCAATCATGTCTTTTTTTCTTCTTATTCCGTCCGTAATTTTAGATAAGATAGATGCTCTATGGAATTGCATCGCTAGGCATCATTATGTCTTGTTTCGTTCGTAATGCTTTACAAATAGCGATGACGCGAGTGTTTTTTTTTTTTTAATTTTATTGATTGTGGCCCAGCATTCAGGTACCCATTTCTGCACAATGTCCTTTATTTTGTTGCTCGTTAAATGGGTGCCGTTCGTCGCGCATATTAGATATTGATGTATGGCTTTGTCGAAAACCCAAGTAATGTTTTAATTCAGTACAGTCTTTATTGTATCCGACATATCGTCTAAAGCTGTGGACCTTCTCAGGTACGGTACTCTACAAATTTTGTTCAAAATACTTTATTTTTTTCATGTTGAAATCACATGTTTCCTTTTTTTTAATTTAGGTCTTTGATATGACCTTAAACTATATCCGATGGTGAAGCCCAAGGTTGCGGGCTTTGGAGAGTGTGAATCCACCCTTTAATTGCCATTGCTCTCAGGTCCACTCTGACCCGGACTGGTAGTACCCGTTAGGGTCTCAACTATGGGTTTAATAGAAACCAAATTCTAAAAAAAACACAAATATACTCTATTAAAAATGTTCTTCACAATCACTGGATTCGGCATTAAATAACCCGAAAAGGGTTGATATGCTAAAAAAAACAACAACCAACCTTTTTATTTGAAATGCAAAATCATGTATTGTATATTGTCGTGATTCTGTTCTCTGGTCAAACTTATGATAATATAATCTACTTTTTCCTGCCTAAGGACGCTCTACATAGTACTTATATATTCTTGAGAACATGTAGGCTCTACGTTCTCACCAAACGCTAACCTTTCAAATTTGAATATCCCTCTATGGTTAGTTATACAAAGCAAATTGGAGCTATTTTCCTGGACTGAAATCTGAAGCGATGCATCACTCAGATATACTTTTTATTTATTTGCTTCCGCACTGAGAAAATTAGGCACAAGGCCGTTTTTTGATGTGGTGAGGTAAGGAGATGGGAACCTATTCCCCAATGGGGGACTGGATAGTGACAAGTGGTATGAAGTGTTTCCCCTGATTGCTTCAAGAGCAATGGTCTTATACGTAGGGTTGCCCCCACATATGGTCTTTGATTACATTATTTTCCGGAGTAGATACTGCACGAGAGAGATTTGATCTTAGCCAAAAGGTCAAGCCAGTCAAAACGATAGGAACCATCACTCAGATCGACTTAAATGAAAAATCTTGCCTCCATTGTTTTACGTTGTGAAAATATCTTCAAGATCCTGAACTGAGTAATAGTAATTGTTTAGCATCAAGTTTTAAGTTAACGAAAAACTTTTTTTAACATTCTTAGCAGCTTACTTATGTTCCATAACGAGTCGAAAGAATTGTTTCTATGTTTTCATGAATACTGATTGTGTTTCTGTCTTGTTTTTAATATTCAATCCTTGCTAGCTTTAATCATTTTAAAATTCTTCACTAATTGAAGCCGTCTGTGATAATCGGTTTTTTTTCTCGCAACTCATGGCCAATAATAGTATTTACATTTGTGTATTTAGTTCTCACACTAACATCAAAATGTGCACGTTTGGTCTCTATAGACACACAACGTCCATTATCCATTACATTCTTTATTTGACCAATCAACACTAGTGTTTGGACTTCTTTACTTTTCCCACACCCCTAATCACCCCATCACAGACTACCTACTAAGATCTCAAATACTGATATTTTATTCATGCAAGATGATGCAAAATGGTCTGAAGCATTTAATACTTTTTGTGGCATTTTACCAAGCTTACAAACAGAATTTTATTGCGTAGTGTTCTTATAAAATGTCGTGACGTCCAGATTTCTTTTTTGAAATTCACCAATTGTGACAAACAGACTTAAGTAGGGTATATTTCAATTTATACTCTAGCTGTTCATTTTGAAGTTGAAATTCTTAAAAATTGGTCAGTAAACTCATAAGGGGTATGTCAATAACATACTTAACTTTCAAGAGTCTGCGACAATTTTATATAAAAAAGTTGGTGCCCTTATTTAGGCCGCCCTGTATATAATATAAGGAAAATAATAGTATATATGTATAAGGAGAAAGAAAGATAAATTGACTAAAGCAAGATTAAAAAAAGAAGCAGAGAACATGCTATGTTGTCTTTCATGCGGGTGATGTACTAATGGATGAGAATATTAAAGCAATTGCTTTTCGTAGAAGATAGAATAATAAGCAACCAGCATGCAAGAAGATTAAATATTCCTCCAACACATCAAACTTCTGGATGTATGTCTGCATATAAATCCTGTGTCATTGGATTCTAGGATTCCACAGGTATCGTTTATCGTATATATGTCAGGTGTTGTCGTTAAAACGACAAAAAATAAAGTTTAGACCATTCGAGTGAGCGCAATTTCATTAGTAACATAAAACAAAATAACTAGATAGCGGATGTCATGAGCATAAAGTTTGGATCGAATAAAGATGTCGGAAAGAAATATTAATGAGAATGATGAAAAAATATCTGCCTTGAAGAAAAATATGACAAGCAAAAAAGGGGTAATTGAGGTATGATGTATAGCATTTGATACTCAACTATCATCAATATTAGAGAATAAAATCGATATTAGATAGAAAGTAATGTTCGGTTTCTTAAGCGCGGCTAATCACAGGCTGAATTAGATCCCGAATAGTATCAATATACTTGCAGCCTGCTAAAAATTTCCCGCGTGTATATATGAAAATTATGAAATCGCCAACAAGAATTTCTATTAGGGCAAATAGAAAACAAATTCAAAAATGTTGAACTGAATTCACATTCGGAAATCGAAATAGAAATAAAGTTAGAAACATATAATTGAAACGCGATCGCACAGGTAAACGACATATAGAAACCTATCTTATAGCATTGAAAAATACCCGAATTTTAAACACATTAGTGTGAATAACATAGGTTATTTTCTTGCATTTTTACCAAAAACAACGCACAGTGTCACTTTGATGTAAGAAAGCTATTACCTGCGATATAATTTGTAGGGGTGCCATGTAAGCAGTGTTGCAGCAAGATATTTGTCTGCATTAGACTTGATCCTCTTCAGGTATGTACAACCAGAGAAGCAAGAACTCGAAAGGGAATTTAAATGTCTTGCAGTCTTAGTGAAGAAACTATTAGAGTAAAGGCTTTCTTACATGTAAACATTTCTACCATACTACCTATTTGAATAACACACACTCACACACAAACACGCACACACACACATATATATTCACATATATCCACAGTCGAACAACGTCGCTTCTCACAATTATCTGTGAGCTACTACGTTTTTTTTAGAAAGAAATACTAAGGGGTATAAATAAATTGCGTACGAAATCCATGCTTATGAGCAACGCATTAAGCTCCGTGTTTCACGTCGGCTTACAAAAAGCCAGTAAGACATATAAGCAATAAAATAAAAGTTTGTCGTGGAAATTTTAATCTGGAATTATCAATTGGCAAAATGCACAGGATGGCCCACTTAAAAGTAGACTTATCTTTCTAATCTGTTTCTAATCAATTTCTGTTCTAGATTAAGCTTCCCAATTTCTTAAAATCAACATTATAAAAAAATTAATTACGGTGTTTTGACTGCGGCAAAGAATAGTGATTTTGGAAGCCTATCTGTGCACTGGATCAATTAAGAAAATGCAACAGGCATTACTCGAAAGTAGGCGAAAAGTAGTGGCTACCACATTCACCAGTCTTGTTACATGATTTTTATCTATAGAGGAGCTTTTAAACAAAAGATGTATGTAAATAACCTTGAACATCTAGACTAAGTTAAATAGAACATTACCAAGAGAATCACCAGTGAGGATCTGCAGGCAGTTTTTTAAATCGTTGTTGAACTTGCCCAGAAATGGGGAGTATTTCCAGCATCTTTTAAATACAACAGGTAAGAATGTGCCATCATTTCTACTTTATTTTCTGATCTACATTTACGTGGATAAAAATAGTTTACATTGAAACTAACAATTATTTATTTTATGTTAAGTATATTTTAACCACTTCAAATATAAATGCATCTATAAATCTATTAATTTCAAATTAAAATTCAATTTTTATGTGTGTATGATCGGGTTGAACTTTCATGTAATTAACAACTGGATCAGAAGAAAAACGGAGGTTGCATCGGCGGAATTGTTATGGAAATAACACGACCTGTGAGAATAGTGGTTAGAATAATCAATATAATTCAATATTACAATTTATCAACCATTTGTGGAAGGATTCAGAAGATTAATTGATTATGTTTTATTAAAGAATTATTCGAATTATTAAAGTTTTTAATTTGAACGTATAAAAATGATTGGCCTTTTTCTAGAAATTAGTTTCAAGGTTAAAGCAACAAAAGCTAAAATACCAGCAGAATATATACACGAGATTAAACCGGGAATATCTCAAGCCAGCAAGCACATACTCTCCCCTCTGACGATATATATATTTTTATTCGTGATATTTTATTGGTTCTAAATATTAATAATATGCTTCTTTTATAAATGAAAATAAAATTATTATTTAACGTTGGTATATGGTTATAACCAGGGTAGATAATCGTTGCAGCAATGTATTATCATGAAGTCGAACAACACATGTTTTAGTTGTACGTGATTATCACGTACGTATTATACACTACACGAAGGTAATATTTAATATGACTCAAACGATGTGCTTGCCAATGAGTAAAATGTAATTCGAGAGTTTATACTACAAAATAAACGGACAGAATTTGTGCCATGATTAACCTAATGCAATCGATAAAATACAATGTATCGTTTGAATGGCAGGCAACAGTAACCGTCGATGTTGGTCCATACTCCCGTACGGATTAGACCGCGTTAAGTGTCAGCTATGAAACCAACCTGCTGCAAAATAGAATGAAGTAAACAATTAATCATAATTGGTGTTTTTAGACGGCATCTGTCAGTTACATATCGCCTTGGAATAAAGAGAGGTAATATTTTTTAGAGTAAAGTGAACATATTGAAACAATGATGAAATGAAAAACTAAATAATTTTAAGACTCAGATTTGATCAATTCTGTATATGTATCGTAAAATTTGTATTTATTTATTTATTAATTATCGATAGAGTATCTAAGATTTTAGGCATAGTCAGACCCTACTTTCTATAATAAGACATGGGTATGGTAACTGAGATTCGTATTATTTTTTTATAAATCTTTTCTTTCAGTGCTAATTTTTATATGTGTCTGCTTTAGTGTCATTGATTGTGTTGTGGTGGCACGCAATCATTTGCATATGTGCATAATAATTACACATAAATAGGAAAACTCAGTTAGTCTGAGCGTGTGTTCACCAGAAGCCACCGAAGGCCGCCGAAAGCAGATATCGTTCTCCAGCAAAGACTCTCTTATTTGGCACCATTATGTAAATATCCTGTAAATATACCTTTTCCTTTACACTTCTTATTTGATCTACCTTTGTTTGCTGAGTCATCATTGTATTGCTTTCTACGTTACTTGTTTCAACCTGCAAACTTAACAGTGACGACGAGGATGAACGTCAAATATAACAGTTTGACGAAGAAATAGAAAGAACTCACTAAAAAAAAGTCCAACGCAACGGTTGACCTTTCTAAGGAATACAAGTTTTGACGAACGAAATAGTCGTAAAAACGGATTTTACGCTAAAGAGAAGTTCGACTCACGCGGAAAAAATGAATAATTCAGCGAACATTGGAAAACTGTAAAATATTTTTTCTCACGAAGTAAAACACTTTAATTGCAGTCTCAAGAAAAAAAAAAACTCGACGTGGAAAAAAACGCGACGATTTACGCCGTTTTCCGTGGAATCCATCTTAAAAAAAATAACAAACTGTAAAAGTGATTTTTTGTAAAACGGGAAACAGATTCGTATTACTAAATTATGAAGAACAGAATCGCATAACGAAATTACAAGCAAATAATATACGAAGAAAAAGAAGTTCACTAGTGGATGTCCTAAATTGCTGTAAATACAAACTAAAGATTTTTTGGTAAACTAAATTTTTCTCTTCGGTATTCAAAAAAAAATATACCACAGTTAAACTAAAATCAAAGTAGGATTTTTTTTAAAACTAAAGTTGCCTCTGGATAACGGATATAAAACAGTAAAACGTCACGCAAAAAAAATTAAATGTAGTCCGTACATTTTATTTTTTTCAATTGTGACTCAAGTTGAAAAACTTCTTTTTTTTCTTTCTACGGAAAGAGGTGTACTTAAGTTCGGATGTTATTTATTAGGAAATGCCTAAAACGGAAAAAGTAAATCGTATTTTGTGGTTTCAGCAAAAGCCTCAGTTCTTATGTTTTGGTTGGATGAGCTTGACTCCCTAGCAAAGTGAGAAAATATTATTCGAGCAGCGATATTACTATTGAAACAAGAACTATGAACATTTTTTTGTAACACAGAGCATTTTATATAGTACGGATATTGTGTTGCATGTTAAATTGTACAATTTTTCTTTGTCACTGCATTACTGCTACGGAAGGATAAAAAAATGGAAGATTTATCTAGAATGTTAATGCAATTTTTGCAGACACAACAAAAGGCGCAATCCGAGGTAGATGCACGTAGAGAGGAGAAATTATGTGAATGGTAAATGGAACAAGAAGAAAGGCAGAAGAAATTACAACTTGAAAAAGAAGAAAGGCAGAAGAAATTACAATTTGAATATGAAGAAAGGCAAAAATGAACGTTTTACTAAAACACTGGAACTATTAAAGACTAATCGAGAAAATGTCGACAGTACTAATTTCTCGCATACAACTATATTTAATAGCATGGACACATTTAATTATGTGCCTGAGGAAAAAAAGACTTTTGAAGAATATTATATACGATACAAGGATATCTTTCAACTTGACTGCAAAAGTTGGCCAAATGGCCAGACAGTAAGCCTTTTACTCAGGAAGTTGTGTGTAAGAGAACACAGCAAGTTCGTAGATTATATACTACCTAAAAAAAACTACGGAATTAGATTTCATGGAAGCTGTAAAATTACTAAAAGAATTATTTAATCCGAATATATCTCTTTTTCATAAGAGATGGCTGTGTAGTAATCTAAGGAAGATGGACAACCAAGATTATTTTACATACGCATCAGTTGTCAATAAAAACTGTGATAATTATAAGCTAGCGGAACTAACACAAGGGTTAGTCTCCACGAAAAATGCTGAAATACGCAGACGAGTGTTGTCTAAGCTGGAATATGAACAAGATTTAACACTTCAGAAATTAGCACAGGATTGTGAAAGGGACATTACACTAAAAAAGGATTTTCAAAAAAGATAGAAGAATCCGGAGTGGCATATGTAAGAAAGGTTAGAAAACCATACACACCAACTAAGAACTATACAAATAAAAGCAGTCAAAACGGAACGAGATATTCCAAATATAATAATTATAATTACAGTAAAGAATATAACAAGACTATTCAAAGATATAACTGTAAGAGATGCGCAGAATGACATTGGGAATCGGATATAAGAAGAAAAAATGCTGCATTTGCAAGAAAGTCGAACACAAAATCGATTGTTGCAGATATAAAGATTTCACCAGAAAGAGAGTAGAGCAAAAAAAATAAAATTAAAAATGAGACAAAAATCGGCGAAAATACATAAAAGCGGAAATATTTAAAACGCCAATAAAATTACAACTGAATTAAGGATCCGATATTTCTATAATAAACTTGAATACATGGAAAAAGTTGGGTAAACCAACCATGATGAAAGCAAGAAAATCAGCTCGGACGGTAACTAGTGGTGAGATAAAATTTGAAGGAGAAGTTATCCTTCCGATAAAATTTAAATGGATTACGAAGAAATGAAAAATGTTCGTATTGAAAAATAGCGAGAACCTGTTTAGAATAGATTTAATGGAGAAATTTGTACTCTGAAATAAGCCAATCAATACATTCTGTAAAAAAATAGAATGTACTACTCCAATAACAGAAAATATAAAAGAGGACTTTAAAAATTATTCCCTGATGTATTTATGACTAAATTAGGTCGTTGCAATAAATTTAAGGCCTCGTTTGAACTTAAAGAAAACACAAGCCCAATCTTTAGAAAAAAACGAAACGTTCCGTTCACTGGGTTGGAAAAGATTAATAAAGAATTAGACAGATTGTAGCAGACAGGAATACCATTAAAAATAGAACATAGCGACTGGGCAGCCCCCACCGTATATGTAAAGAAAAAGAAAGTTTGATGAACTATTAATGTTAAATCCCAAGAGGAAAATATATTGAAATCCGTGCGACTTCAAATCTTGGGAGGAGGGTGTTGTGGTGGCACACATTCATTTGCATATGTGCATAGTAATTACACATAAATAGGAAGACTCAGTTAGTCTGAGCGTGTGTTCACCAGAAGCCACCGAAGGCCGCCGAGAGCAGATATGTTTCTCTAGCAAAGACTCTCTTATTTGACACCATTATGTAAATATCCTGTAAAAATACATTTTCCTAATACACTTCTTATTTGATCTTCCTTTGTTTGTTGATCGTCATTTGTATTGCTTTCTACGTTACTTTCTTCAACCTGCAAACTTAACAGATTGTATGACTTAAACATAGGAACTCAATTAGTAATTCAATTTCTAATAGCCTGTTCGCCATGTAGTATCCCACTGTCATCGGTCTCCCTACAAGTAACTGATGCGCATCACCGGAGTATAACTGTCTATTTTCATGCAGTTATATTATCTACATTGATTTCGAACTACCTTCCTCAAATACCTTAGATAGGTAAAACATGCACTTTCGGAAATAATTGAATTCATTTAAAACGTATCGCAAAAACAAAAAACTAATAATATCTAAGCAAATTGCAAGATATCCAAACAGTCGAGCGAGATGGGCCAGTGGTAAGGGATTAGGCTCCGTACCATGAGGTCCCGATTTCGTATCTCGCTAGCCACTCTGGTAAGTTGTAAACGACTTAGCATGTGTCACTGGAAACAATATATATGCCACTCTCCACATGGGGGTACCAAATTGATTAAAAGGAGAAATTATTCCCAACTCGCATTTAAGTAAAAAAATGCACTTTTATAATAATTGAATTCATTCCAAACGTATCGCAAAAACGAAAACATGCTAAAATTAATATAAGTATATATGATATGGACATAAAGTATATTTACTCAGAAATTAATATATTTAAGAAACTCACTATAATTACAGAGCAATATAGCGAATGAATTACAAAAGTCTTTATTCGAAAGTTCATGATGTTGACCATCTTAAAATTCAGTCAGTTAATTCAGTTGACATTTACAATTCTTGACACTATCTGTTTGTAGCAAAAAATCAATCACTAATTATTATATCATTTAGTGAATCTATTTTGACATTTACTCATCAAAAGATATAGCAACGCTAAATCCATTAAAAAAGAAGTTAAGGGCATTTTGACGTAGGTAAACTCCGAAAATTGGAAGAGAATCTGTAGATAACTTATATGTTTTTATAACGCCATTTTGAATTTAGAAATAAACTAACTTAACCCATCTATTTGTACTAACTAGTTCTCTTACTTAAAACATTTTGGCGGAAAATACCTTATTAAAAATTAGTGCATTTATAATTATTAAATTTACTAGGCAAATTTGGGCAAATTTTATGGGTTTGAAATTTTAGGTTCTTTCTGACAAATTGTGATAAAATTTGACGTTATGTTGTTTTGAAAAAAGAACAACCGAATGAATTTATGAAATGATCAATGTTTCGTCCCTATTTCAGAAGACATCTTCAGGAATATTAAGAGGAAAAATGCAAAAAAAAAAAAAGAATTGGGATTAAAATTTCACAAATTAATAGTATTTTCATATTTTAAAAGCCTGCATATTTTCATGTAGTTTTATCTAAAAGAACCAAATATTACATTAGGTAACACACACACACACACACACACACATATATATGTGTGTGTGTGTGTGTTCTTTTGAAAAAACCGAATGAATTTATGAAATGATCAACGTTTCGTCCCTATTGCAGAGGACATCTTCAGGATATTAAATGGAAAAATCACAAAAAGAAAAGAAAACGATCATAGACCATATGTAAAGGAAACAGTGTTAGAATTCTACCCATATCGGGAAGGAAACTGTGTGTGTATGGGAAGGTTGGGTTATTCAATGTCTATATATACAGTTTTAAAAATACGTTAAATAAATATGTACACTTTTTTTCTCTAAACTTATTCATTTTGTTGAAATATTATAGGATTAAGTAAAAACGGTTTACCAGGATCTGTTTTGATATTTTGTTCTTTGATCATTATTTTCCCTATACTAGGGGCTTAGAAGCCCTTTCTTTTCGTAATAGTATTAGTGTTTAATATTAGTGCTGGTCTAAAAGTCATCTTTTAGCACTATCAGTCACGTATTTTCCTTATATCTCTTCTGTGTTCGTAAAGTCTTAGTTTCAATTTACGCTGTGTCGATACCTATGTATGCTTGTTAACAGTTGTTACATGGGATGGAATATATACCGGCGTCTGATGTGAGGGTTTTGGGAAAGTGCTTGGTTGTTCTGTGCCTAAACCTAAACGTAGATTCCATAAACAAAGCTTCTTACTAACAATGCACGCCTGTGGAATAGTCTTCCGTTTTCCTGCTTTCCAGCTGACTACAATATGGTTGTATTCAAGTCTAACATAAACACGTTCTTGTTGAGCCGTTCCACTTGTTAATAAATTTACCGAATTTCCATTACTAACGATTACTATCTTGTCCAATTTTTACTGTACACTCTTAAACACTTATCCTCGAGTGTTCTCTTGGCCTTGATAAGTGGTAATGCCGATGTAAAAAAGTACGTATAAGTGTCGTCACCGATGTTATTTTTCTTTATCTATAGCTTCTCATTCATAGGTGTTAATATGTAATTCATATTTACACGTTGTGTGAGTCTTATTAAAATTTTAATCGTTACGTTTGTAATAAACTAACCTGGATGCTCAGCGTTACCCAGGGGTTTGTAGGTGGGTGTTGAGCAAAAAAACAAACATAGAAGGCAGGCACGCTCGAACCCGTTCTGCGAAGGAGGAAAAGAACATGAAAACAATCATTGGTGTTGCGTCCAATCACCAAACCAGAAGTGACGAATGTTTAAAATAAGGCTAGACAATCGAAAAGAACACGATGACTTTCGAAAATATTTGCGAAAAAATGCGACCCCTCCTTGTAAAAAGTGCCCATTTGAGGGTGAATAAATTAATGTTTTTACCCAATGTTCGTTATTTGTCGTCCGAATGGTCGGGCTTCAAAACGATACAGATTTAGTGAAAATCCGTCGCCTCTGTCGAAACTTTTAGGCATACATACATACATACATACATACATACATGCATACACACATACATACATATATTTAAATAGTCTAGTGAGATTTATATGATAGATATCCGATAAAACTTACTACACATACACGCCATTGCAGGAAAAATAAGTTTCCTCACCAACAAATTGCCTATCAGCAATTAGTGCAACAAATTAGAACCCCAGACACGACAGAGGTATTTAACACAACAAACATTATAAACAAATAATAGTACTATAAATATACACTTCCGATACCACATATTATATTTTAAAATTACAAGGCAAATAAAAATAGTGCTAAAGTGGAGTATCTGTTGTGGGTAAATCCTGTGGGGCCGAAGTGATAAGCCTCATACACTAAAAGTGGTGTATAGACAGTAATAAGAATTATTAAGTTTGTAGTAATTTTACTATAATATTAAATGAGGAAAGAGTGGGACCTGAAATCTTTTTATAACAATGTATGCAACCTTAAGAAAGAGGCACTTGAAATGTGTAAATGTAATATAGAAATTAGGAATTAGGTGTAGATTACGGATATAGTAAATATATCAGCTCTATTTGTATTGTTTAAAATGTTTATTGAAATTGTTAACGGTGATTATGACCAGTTTTATTTAGTAATACGGGGTTATTTAAAAAAAAAAATATGTTCGATGGATTTAAAATGTAGTTTTTAGAATTTGAATGAATCCGCGAAGCGTAACATTTTAGACCCCCACTCATCGATCGTTAAAAAACAAATCAGAAAATCAGAGATACAAATAAAGAATAATTGTTTTTTAAAAAACCAGCATGTGAATTTTTCATCCAAGAACTTAGAAACGTATGAGATAATATGACTATATTTAAAGCTGGCTTTAAATTGAGAATACGTGTTTACGTTTAAACTATTTAAGAAAATTGGATTACCATGATTTTTAAACTATTTATATTTATACTTTTTTTCTGCGATAATTTTTAGACGTTTTACCTTATCGCAAAATATAGAAAAAGTTCTGGATGTTTCGAGTGAGATAATTAAAGAATAACTAATTTTATTTTATAAAATAATTATATTTTTTAGGCTTTTGGTGAGTAAACAGCTTTTTTCTATAATTCTTAAATTAATCCCCATTTGACAAGAATAAACGATCATGCTGTAATATGTACGTATGTTTAATAATATAAAAATGAGATAGAAATGTGAATATATGTCTACGGTTATACCCTGCTTTAAATTGAGTATACTATTTTCGTTAAAATTATATAAAAAGGGAATTATCATGAATTTTAATTTTTTCCGCGATTATTTTAGATACATTAGTTTATCTCAAACTAAAGCAATATTTCAAGTTTTTGTGGTGTAACCAACGTTGATAAAGATAGCATAGATGTACCCATTTTAGTGTATTAAATAAATATATTAATTAGACTTTGAGGGGGGTATCTTTTTATGATCCACAAAGTACCCCTCATTGACAACGTAGTAATCGAGCATGTTATAACGTGTACATGTGTTGTGGTTAGTAAATGTGTACATGTGTTGTGGTTAGTAAATGTGTACATGTGTTGTGGTTAGTAAATGTGTACATGTGTTGTGGTTAGTAAATGTGTACATGTGTTGTGGTTAGTGAATGTGTACATGTGTTGTGGTTAGTAAATGTGTACATGTGTTGTGGTTAGTAAATGTGTACATGTGTTGTGGTAATGAATGTGTACATGTGTTGTGGTTTGTAAATGTGTACATGTGTTGTGGTTAGTAAATGTGTACATGTGTTGTGGTTAGTAAATGTGTACATGTGTTGTGGTAAGTAAATGTGTACATTTGTTGTGGTTTGTAAATGTGTACATGTGTTGTGGTTAGTAAATGTGTACATGTGTTGTTGTTAGTAAATATGTACATGTGTTGTGGTTAGTAAATGTGTACATGTGTTGTGGTTAGTAAATGTGTACATTTGTTGTGGTTAGTAAATGTGTACATGTGTTGTGGTTAGTAAATGTGTACGTGTGTTGTGGTTAGTAAATATGTACATGTGTTGTGGTTAGTAAATGTGTACATTTGTTATGGTTAGTAAATGTGTACGTGTGTTGTGGTTAGTAAATGTGTACATGTGTTTTGGTTAGGAAATGTGTACATGTGTTGTGGTTAGTAAATGTGCACATGTGTTGTGGTTAGTAAATGTGTACATGTGTTGTGGTTAGTAAATGGGTACATGTGTTGTGGTTAGTAAATGTGTACATGTGTTGTGGTTAGTAAATGTGTACATGTGTTGTAAGTAAATGTGTACATGCGTTGTGGTTAGTAAATGTGTACATGTGTTGTGGTTAGTAAATGTGTACATGTGTTGTGGTTAGTAAATGTGTACATGTGTTGTGGTTAGTAAATGTGTGCATGTGTTGTGGTTAGTAAATGTGTACATTTGTTGTGGTTAGTAAATGTGTACATGTGTTGTGGTTTGTAAATGTGTGCATGTGTTGTGGTTAGTAAATGTGTACATGTGTTGTGGTTAGTAAATGTGTACATGTGGTGTGATTAGTAAATGTGTACATGTGTTGTGGTTTGTAAATGTGTACATGTGTTGTGGTTAGTAAATGTGTACATGTGTTGAGGTTAGTAAATGTGTACATGCGTTGTGGTTAGTAAATGTGTACATGTGTTGTGGTTAGTAAATGTGTACATGTGTTGTGGTTAGTAAATGTGTACATGTGTTGTGGTTAGTAAATGTGTACATGTGTTGTGGTTAGTAAATGTGTACATGTGTTGTGGTTAGTAAATGTGTACCTGTGTTGTGGTTTGTAAATGTGTACATGTGTTGTGGTTTGTAAATGTGTACATGTGTTGTGGTTAGTAAATGTGTACATGCGTTGTGGTTAGTAAATGTGTACATGTGTTGTGGTTTGTAAATGTGTGCATGTGTTGTGGTTAGTAAATGTGTACATGTGTTGTGGTTAGTAAATGTGTACATGTGGTGTGATTAGTAAATGTGTACATGTGTTGTGGTTTGTAAATGTGTACATGTGTTGTGGTTAGTAAATGTGTACATGTGTTGTGGTTAGTAAATGTGTACATGTGTTGTGGTTAGTAAATGTGTACATGTGGTGTGATTAGTAAATGTGTACATGTGTTGTGGTTTGTAAATGTGTACATGTGTTGTGGTTAGTAAATGTGTACATGTGTTGTGGTTAGTAAATGTGTACATGTGTTGTGGTTAGTAAATGTGTACATGTGGTGTGATTAGTAAATGTGTACATGTGTTGTGGTTTGTAAATGTGTACATGTGTTGTGGTTAGTAAATGTGTACATGTGTTGTGGTTAGTAAATGTGTACATGTGTTGTGGTTAGTAAATGTGTACATGTGGTGTGATTAGTAAATGTGTACATGTGTTGTGGTTTGTAAATGTGTACATGTGTTGTGGTTAGTAAATGTGTACATGTGTTGTGGTTAGTAAATGTGTACATGTGTTGAGGTTAGTAAATGTGTACATGTGTTGTGGTTAGTAAATGTGTACATGTGTTGTGGTTAGTAAATGTGTACATGTGTTGTGGTTAGTAAATGTGTACCTGTGTTGGTTAGTAAATGTGTACATGTGTTGCGGTTAGTAAATGTGTACATGTGTTGTGGTTAGTAAATGTATACATGTGTTGTGGTTAGTAAATGTGCAGATAGAAAACGTTTTAAAATTTCCACAGAAAATGTACACAATACGAAGAGAATTGTTCCTTTCCTTTGCAATGATCTAAGCCTGACTCATGCAAATGTATTTTTTTTGTTTTGTTTGTTAATTTGTTTATTTTTTTAATGTATAATCTCTCATTTTATGACTTTGTAAATTCTCTCCCATAGGCATATATATTCTAGAAGTTCTTGTCTTAAGATACGTAGGATATTTCATTTTGATGGCAGATCAGTAATGACTCTCTGTGCGAGTCTGTAATGTAGACGAATATGATATATTAACTTATTTTAATTTATTAATAACATTAATATTATAAAGTTAAAAAAATAATGAAAATTGAAATATGTATATTCTGGATTATTTCTAACATTGTTTTTCGAATTGACTGTTACTGTTACAACGTTTCGGACGGTGTAACACACATACCTGTTTATCTTAAAAGAACTCTCATTAGGAAATTACGAAAACCAAAATGTTAGTAATGAACTTTGGACTTTGACCAACAGAAACGAGGCCACACAATGATACAGGCGAAATGATATGTATGCTTTAATGGATTGAAATATAGCGAATGAAATATAAAAATATATCTGATAATATATTTTTCGATGATGGCTCAAACCGACAACAGTTCATTATTCAATCCACGGCTTAGACGGCTCCTCCCGATAGTTATAAATAAGACGGATTTTAATGTAGCTGATTCTATAGACGTCAGAGTAACCCAGTGAACCACTCACTTCTTCTGAAAAGGTTTACAGATGACTTAGTTTGAGATCACGCCAAAAATTCGAGTTACTTTTGAAAGGTTATTATACGCTTCAGTTTGATGATCGCAATGAAATGAAGCGTGAAGCCTGAAAGCACTTTGAAGTTCTTCAAACTTTCCGCACACCTGTTCCTCGAGGATATTTTTCTCCTTTACCCAGCTTCTTCAACTAACTCAGTTCATACAACACAAATATGGCTTGGAGGAAGTAGAATCTACGAAAAAAACATCAACTTTTTTTCACTGGAAAATAAACGCTCTCCTGATGCAAATTCATGGTATTTTTCAGCACATACAAAAACATTACAAGAAATATTATTCCTCAAATGTTATTTTCGAATTTAATAGGATAATCAGTTTAATGATTTTCCCTGCCAGCAAATTTGCAGCTACACTGCATAAGATAACTGATATACTTATCAGGAATTGTTCTTCAAGCGAACTGTTTCAAAGTTAACATATAAAAACAACTTGTGAAATCCAATACTGACATTTTCTTTTGTTCACCCAAGTGTCCAGTTTACGTGAAGCTGATCTTTGTTGGCTTTATAGAAAACATATATACTAGAATTACGTTCGCGGCGTCCCGTTGCCATTAGGCGATACAAGCCGTGTTGTGTTTGGTACTGCTTTGCTAGCCTTCTAAAAATGTTTTTCTTCTACACTAGAAACATTTTAGTCATTTAAATGCCAGCGTGAAGCTGCCGATGTTGGTCGAGATTTTTAGCACGTTGGTATCTCAGGTGAAAAAGTATACCACTTTAGGTTTTCGAAAGTCACATAGATTCAAAAGAAATATATTGACGAGCACATTTTGTTGTTTAAGAAATAAATCCAAGTATTCACAAAACACATCAAATCACTCAATTAATCACGAGTCAGCAATAGAACAGCATTTGCTCGACAATAAATTTTGTGGCGAGGCGTATTCGGACAGCTTCTTCCGTATCGTACACATAGCCTGCTCCAAACGCCAACTTAATTTACTGAGGGGCATGTGTGTAAAAATAAAATTACTGTATGTAAGCAAAACAGCGCTGTCATGAGTTGAAACTATTTTTAAAGACCTAGAAACAAAACTTCCTCAATATATTATATTTTGTTTATGTATTTACATGACATCAATTTCAACTTGTAATATTGTCCTTTGCCCACTTGTAATATTGTCGAAAGTGCTTTTTTCCAACTATATATATTTTCTTTTCCAAGATTTGACTATATATTGTAAAGTTATTCGCAGATGTTTTCTTTTAAACGTAATTCAGTTATGATTTCCTAACAATTATACCAGTTTTCATTCGAACAAACGGATATATGTCCGTCTGTCGGTCTGTCTGTCATTCTGTCTCCGTATTTTCAAACTGTACCTCCACCGAAACAAAAAGTTGCACAGCGGCGCTAGGAGCCTCCCAGGATTATTTGTGTATGGTCCGTCCTATTATGGGTCTTTCACATATAAAAACTGTTCAAAAAATGGTCATCAATAGATCAAAGTTGAAAAAATGCTTCAACATTTTGTACATTCATTTTATTTCTTATTTATTTCAAATCACTTTACATACGTTTTACGTTGATGCAGAACCTCATCAGCTTTGAATTCTATAATTTCGGTTTTTATTCTAGCTGATGGCACACAAATACTTTTCTTTTTACTTTCGAAATCACGACTCTGTAATAATATATATGAAATCTGGACTAATTAAAATATCTCATTTACGCCCGGACAAATCCGAACGCTAATACCCCCTAGTGTTTATTATAAAATATCATAACCTTTTAATTAACTTTCCGTCACTAAATTTAATGTAACTGTTTAAACAAATTATACCGCATTTGATTGGCCTTTTATTATTCTATAATTTTACCTGTTCATATCTGACTTTTAATTGAAATATTCTAGTGTTCAAGTCAATTTAAAAATAACTTCAAATTGAGGATTCAAATAGAATGTCCACACAATGGAAAACTGTTAATAAATGTAAATTTAGGAGAGTAATGCAACATAAATACAACAAGAAAATTGAACTAGTTAAGAATTCCTTGAATTAGACTGCAGCAATACTCCGGATAAAGGTCAGCCCACTTTTCTTTAATTTTTATGTAAAGGTGTTCCGAATTTGAAATTTTATTACTGCGTAACTTTTGCTTTATGTAATGCCATATATTGTCGATAGGATTGAGATCTGAAGATTGTGCAGGCCAATCCAAACACGGAATATTATACTCTTCTAAGAACGTCTTGACAGTGCCAGATGTGTGAATGGGAGCATTATCCTGCATGAAGATGGGATTATCATCCAAATTCCGACCAAACTAGGGTTGAAAATGCTAAGTCAACATATTAATGTACTTAGTCGAATTAATCCGACCTTACAAGCGAACTATAGGACCTGGACCATTTGTACTAATAATGGCCCACGCCCAAACTGAATCTCCATTACCTTGCAGCGTTGAAACTGAGCACCTAGGATTAAATTCTTCGTCTTTTCTCCGACGGACGTACTGCCTACCATCACTGTCTAGCCTATTGGACTGGCTTTCGTCGCTAAAAAACCACGTTTGACCAATATGAAGAGTCATGATCTTCATTGCATCTGACGAAGTCCAGACGGCGCTTTCTGCTCTTTAGAGGAATCACTGGTTTGCGTCTAGCAACATATCCTCGAAAGCTAAATTCCTTTACAGAAGAAAGAGGGCAGTTTTAACAATATTGCATTGTTGTGGGCATTGGGGAACCGTTTAAAATCTGTTTCTTAGTTTGCGGATTTTGATAGCATTGTCTACCCAGTTAGAAGTAACTTTAGTACGACCAGATTTAGGGGCATCACGGACATTGACGGTATTTTGGTGCTTTTGCACAGTCTTTCGTTCCCTTCTCTCATCACATTTCAATCTGCGGCCGATTTAGCGATTGGTGGAGATTAATGCGCTCCTGACGATCACTAAGAGAAAGTCGTGGCATATGGACTAAATGTTACGTTGTATAACATGGAACAACAACAAGTACAATTATAGATTTTTTGTTGCCTGTTGGTGGACATTTTAAACTGATTTAGAGCCGAAAATCTTAGCTGGGTTTGAAGTTATTTTGTAAATTTAAGTAAACACATGAATATTTCAATCAAAAAGTCAAATATAAAAAAGGAAAATTAAATAAAAGGCAAATCTAATGAGGTATAAGTTGTTTGAACAGTTACATTAAATTAAGCTAAAATGATCAGTTTTGGAAAAAATGACAGGTGCGGATTTTCTTTTTTCCGGCAGTTTCTCTCTCTCTCTCTTCTCTCTCTCTCTCTCTCTCTCTCTCTCTCTCTCTCTATATATATATATATATATATATATATATATATATATATATATATATATATATATATATATGTTGGACGGGAAAAAATGTAGGTGGCCAGCATTGTCTTTTTACATATAGTTGTTTGTGCACGTTATTTCTAAATAAATGTTGAGATCGCGAATACATACAACTATATGTAATAAGACAATGCTGGCCACCCTCTTTTGGCTCTCACAGTATATAACTATATAACTATATATATATATATATATATATATATATATATATATATATATATATATATATATATATACATATATATATATATGTATATGTATAAACTTTTCGTGAGTTCCAAATTAGATTGATCCTTCTTTTAAGTAATAATGTCAATTTATATTAAATGGCATTTAAAGCCGATACTAATTTCCATTTGTTATAATTATTGACTTCCTAGAAGGTTTAGATGATATAATTTACTGAAACTTGTCCGTATAAAATATAAAATTGGCTCCATAATGAGTATATTTTCTATCAATTCTGCAACACTTTGCCTTCCTCATCTTGATTGTTATAGTTACAACGTTTCGCCCGTTTTTGCCCTCCGGCCTTCATCGGACTTTAACAACCAAGATGAGAAAGTCAGTCCGACAATCTCAATAAATGAAAACACCTCATCTCAAAAATACGACAATTACTACAGTCAGCTATTACAATATATTGTATAATATAAACACTAATCATTTATACAATCAGATCATGGATCATTTGTAATTTGTGATCGTCATAATCCTAAATTTATTTTTGTTTTGCAATATTTATTCCATGGTAGTTTGATGTTTCGATAGAGGCGACTAGTTGTTCTCACTTTTTTTCCTGAAAATTCTGTCCTTCTACGGTTATTGTGTTCCGTGTCCTTAACTGCAACTTTTTCTTTATTTCGATGTATACCTGCTCGCAATTTACAGTAATATTCCATTAATGTTAAATAGAAAGATAGAGTAGTAATTTTCTTTGAAAGTGACTGAAAGTAAGAAAATATGAATAATTCGATCGACATTGTAAATCATTGTAGCTTAGGCATTTAGATTTGTATTAAGTTTAAAGGCAATCGCCATAATCTGACGCCAAAGCAAACATTTATGTCTGAGAATATATGCCTGTAAAAGGGCACCGAATTATATATGTGTGCATGTATATATATATATATATATATATATATATATCGAAATGACTAATCTTTATTACTAAGTTTCGCGAATATATAATTTGTGAGGTTTTGAACAGGAAAAAGGACAGTGGGTCATCAAATTTGGTAAGTCCTACGATCGCAGTACAATATATGAAGAGCCAGTACCCTTTCTGTGATATCTTAATGAATACAGTCCTTCTTTTTCTCCCTCATAGTATATATATATATATATATGTTTATATATATATATATATATATATATATACATATATATGTGTGTATGAGAGAGAGAGAGGGAGAGAGAGAGAGTAAGTGTTACTGTAGATACGTACCTCTAGGGAAACGTGCAAGGCTAGCCTCACTGATGGGTAGTGATAGAACGAGATAGCGAAACAGTATGTATGTGGATTACTAGATATAACCCCCCCTTTGATTTGGGCACTGTCGTAAATGTATGTAACCCGGTGCTGATTTAGCTATTAAGCGAGGCGCGCTGTTTGTTTGTAAACACACTAGCAGCTCGAGCACTTTAAAACCAATGGGCATTTGATGAGACGTTTACCAGTACCGATCCATGGTTCAATTGTGATAACTGCGATAGTTATAGGTTCACATCCACTGCTAGGGAAAGGAGCTAGTCTAGCCGCACTGATATGTTGTGATACAACGAAACAGTACTCTATGTGGATATATATATATATATATATATATATACTTTTTAAACAAAATCTCATTATCTCTTTTGTGTGATAGCGCAATGCATTGCTATTTCACTGACTTACATTATCGGCTTTATTCCATAAGGTTAAGCATTTTAACGGGATATATGTTCACACATTTTTTAGCATCAGCGTATATATTTCCATGACAGGTGCTCGTCTGAACTCCAATCTCTGGTCCCCCCTCGACAATCTTTCACGAAAAACACCCGTCTAGCTGAATCCAGTGTGAAAAATTTCCCCCACTCTTTATCTGTGCATAAACCAAAACGTGAATCCCATGAACAAAGCTTCTTTCTTAGAACTGCACGCCTGCGGAACTCTGTTCCGTCTGCCTGCTTCCCACCGGACTACAACTTGGATGTTTTCAAGTCCAACGTTAACAAATTCCTAATGAACCGCCCCTTAAGTAAACACTTCATCAAATCTCCACACTAACGTAATGTACTTGCAATAACCCTTATCCCTGAGTGGCTTCCGGGCCTTGATAAGTGGTGATTACTGTGCAAAAAATATAGTTTATAGCTCTACGTTTTTTCTTGGTATATTCGCCTTCCCGCATTAACAAAAATATCAAGATGTTCGTCCTTCAATATCACCATCGTCAAATGAACATTAGTGAATATGTATTGAATGTTTCCTACTATTTTTTTATTACTTGATCCGAACCATGTTATACTTACGAATTTCACAATTAAATTACATAAGGATACACATTTTTTAGGATTATCGAAGCTAAATAAAGTTTATTCTGTTCATTCCTTTTTCGGGTGGTAACTGTTGAATTAAACATATCGTAAATTATTTAGTGATAGTTAAAAGCATCTCTACTTTAAATCAAGATCTTGTGAAGAAGTTACTACATGGTCACTACTTAATGCTTGAATTTCATAACATTTCTATTATAATTAAAACGCTTAATAAACAAAAGCTATTTTCAATTAATTCTCAATTAATTCAAGAATTTGTTCCAGTCTCTTTGGAGTACTTCCTACCACATAATAAAACGAAAAACGGTAGCTCTGGGGGATGTGTATGTCTAACGTACTTATAAGCTGCTTATGAGAAATGTGACTTCTATGGAATTCAAGTTGGGAAGTACTAATAAAGAAAAACGTCCAACTGCTGAATCTATTCATTGCGGAAATGGCTACCCAATCATAAAATACTTCTCTAGATTTCATATTCAAGGTGAATATTGGAAATGTCGTTTGCATCAATATCAAAAGGTGTAATAGGAATGCCTAATATTTGGTATTTGTATATTATTCTATCACAAAGAGGAATTTAAAAAATGTTGTCATTATGCATTCGAACTATTAATATATTTATTTTCCAAGTTGTGCGATTTTTAAAATTTGAAAGAATTACCAATTGGCCTCTACGCATGGAGAATAAAAACTTATACATTTTCTTCGATCACAAATACAGAGATTTTAAAATATGTCCTATCAATTTAAATGCCAATGAACTTTTATTTATATACATGGAGATAAATGGATTTGGATACGGTAGAGGCATCTAATTGATAAATGCTGTTCAGAAATATTCAAATTGATGACGATTATTCTTTAACTCACACTGATAATATAGAAAGTGTGAGTACATTTTAAAAGTATTTGGAAAACATTCTGTTAAAGACGGCTGTATTGTGTAAAAAAATGAGTATATCTCTCAAAGTGAAATCGAGTTCCGTTGCAATATACACATTATCCCTCCGTTTCTCTCGACTAAAAGGTTTTCTTATTTAATCTAAGCTAGTGTATTTAAAGAAAGTAAAACCTTACGTAAAGTTGCTTTTTCACACAACTGACAAAAGTGTGTCAGCGATTAACTTAAAACTGTTATATTCCTAAATACTTAGGAAATAAAGACAAACGTGAGTTACACCGAGTGGTATGTGTAATGGGGTTTATTTATAATACAGAAACGTAAGGCTGCTCGCCTAAGGTAAATAGAAGTACATAGTAACAAGTATGGGGAAGAAAGTCTGATAATCAACACGTAAGACTATCCGTCTTACTGCGACTGCTTGTCTGCCGCTGTCTGCCGCTGTCTGCCAAACAGTCCAATATATATATACAGTTTGTAACCGGTGTATAGCCAGTTATGTTCCTTCACAACACCTCCCCCTGAAGCTGAAATCTTCCTGATTTTAGCTTAAATACCTCTTCCTTTTAGGGTCAGGGCTTAATCTCCTGGTAACTTTTCTCTTTCTTGCGCTTTTCCTTCTGGTCAGCGTTACCCGGGGTAAAGGTTTCTGTCCAGCCCGTATGGTCGGTTCAGGCGAAATATTCATTGTTTGCGGTACACACGCTGGTTTTGGTATATCAAAAATATCGCACAATGTTTCCATTGGTGTCTCTTCCACATTTGGAGACAGTCTGGGACGTATTTGATTTCTGTGTCTTTTGCAGACAAAACTTAATCCTTGGATGGTATAGACCATGCTCCCAATCCTTTTTTTGATAATACCTTCAACCCACTGATTTCGTCCATTTTGAAAATTTTTGAAATATACATTTTCACCTGGGGAGAAGCACTTGGTATTAAGGTTTTCTTTTTTGAAAACTTTCTTTTTCTCTGGTAGCAGCCTATCGAAGACAGATCTTATCTTTCTTGCAAACATTAGCTCAGCCGGGGAAGAATTGACATTATTATTAGGATTTGGTGTCACCCTGTAAATTGCTAAAAATGTTTGAATACATTGTTCGTCTGTGTCCGTAGTAAGATTTTTCTTAAGTGCCCTTTTAAACGTATCTACAAATTTTTCGGCCAACCCATTCGATCGTGGATGGTACACAGGTGTTGTCATATGTAGAATATTTAGTGAGTCACAGAATTCTTTGAATTCATGAGCAGTAGATGCTGTTCCATTATCGCTCACTAAGGTTTTTGGCACTCCAAAACGGCTAAAAATTTCATTAAGCGCACTCACAGTGTTTCTTGCTGTTGGATGTCTAAACTTAAATATTTCTGGCCATTTTGAAAAAGAATCTACAATAATCAAGTAAAAATAACCATTTATAGGTCCCGCATAATCAATATGCAGACGTGACCAGGGTAGGTCCGTCTTTGGCCATGGCGTCGTTTTTACTGGAGGATCTCGAGCTGCTAATTGACATCCTCTGCATGTCTTGACACATTTTTCAACTTCCTTGTCCATACCAGGCCAGTACACATATCCTCTCATAAGGGATTTCATTCTCGAAATGCCCGGATGACCTGTATGAAATTCCTTCAGAATTTTCCTCTGTAACGTTAGTGGAATTACGATCCTCTCACCATACATGAGCACATCTTCACAGATGGAAAAAGGCGTTGTTTGATCTACCTTTTTATTTTTTTTTATCCATCCCAATTGATTTTTCATTTTCTTAATGAAAATGTCATTTACTGCCTCTTTTTTTATTTTTTCGAAAGTTACCGGAAGTTCACGTATCATATTACACATTGAACTTGTACATTCACTTTCGTCTTTAAGCGCAGCAATTACCGTTTCTTCGAAACTTTCGCTTCTTTTAGGGATCAACCGTGATAATGCATCTGCGTGTCCTAACTTTTTTGAGGATACATGTTCCATCTTAAACTGATAGTTTAAGAGGGTTACAGCCCATCGCTGTAATCGATTCGCAGTATGTGTGGGAATGCCTTTCTTTGATCCAAATATGGTAAGTAGGGGTTTATGGTCGGTTTGCAAAATAAAAGATCGTCCATGGAGAAATCGATTGTACTTTGTAATTCCAAATATTATCGACAGCGCCTCTTTTTCAATTTGGCTGTAATTTTTCTCCGCTGCAACCAACGTTCTTGAAGCATGGGCGATAGCTTTTGTCCTACCATCCTCATACTTGTGAAGTAATACAGCGCCAACACCGTAATCACTGGCGTCCGTTGCTAGTATTAGTTCCTTTTCTGGATTGAAATGTGCCAATGCTAAGTCTGACAGTAGACATCTTTTGATATTTTGGAAAGCAGATTCACATTCCTTATTCCAGTTCCATTTAACACCCTTTTTCAGTAACTCGTTAAGAGGAGCTCTTAAATTATGTATGTTAGGGATGTAAATTGCATAGTATTGAACTAATCCCAAAAACGATTTTAATTTTGTCACTGAATCTGGAGCAGGCATCTTTTCAATTGCTTCAGTCCTTTGTGGATCCGGTCTTCGACCCTCTTTGTCGATTATTTGACCTAGATATTTAATTTTTTTCATAAAAAAATCGCATTTTTCTGGGCTCAATTTAAAACCAAATTCCTGTATTCTTTTGAATACATCTTTTACATGCTTCTTATGATCTTGCAAATTTTCACTTTTAATTAGGATATCGTCAAGGTAGGCCATTGAAAATTCCAACCCTGCCAGCATCGTGTCCATAATTTGCTGGAAAATAGCAGGAGCAACCTTTAATCCAAAAGGAAGCCTCTTTAGCTTAAAAATGCCCTTATGAGTATTTATGCCTAAGTATTTGGAGCATTCATCGCTGATCTTAATTTGCAAGTAAGCATCTGAGAGGTCTATCTTAGAAAAAATTTTTCCTCCGTTAAGCTTAGAGAACAGATCTTCTGCGGACGGAAGGGGATAATTATGGTCCAATAGACAGTCATTTAAACCCGTTGAAAAATCTCCACAGACCCTTATTCTGTTATTTTTTTTCTTTACATACACGGTTGGACTTGCCCAATCTGTGTGGTTAACTTTTTCAATGACTTCCAGTTGTTGAAGTCTATCCAACTCTTTTTCGATTGCGTCCATCGCTGAAAAAGGCACATTCCTTTTAGGTTTGAATACTGGAGTGGCATTTTTCTTTAATTCAAATTTTGCCTCTGTCTTAATACAGAGTCCTAGTCCTTCGGCAAAAACATTGGGAAATTCAGTTTTCAAATCCTTCAGGAAGTCTTCCCTTTGGTTTGCTTTTTCTGCAGTTAAAACGTTACAAAACGAATTTATGGGTTTCTCCCATAAATTAAACAGGACAATCCAATCTACCCCAAACAGGCATGTATTCTTTCCTGGTACGACGTACACTTTGGATTTATGAGTCTGGTTAGCGAATGTCACTTTGCCTTTTAATTCTCCCTTGAACTCTAATCTTTTGCCGCACACACTTCTCGCCGTCTTTCTGGTTTTCGTTAATTCAGGTCGACCTATCCTTTTCCATATATCTTCATTTATAATACTAATATCTGCACCGCTATCCAGAAGCAATGTAACCAGATGTCCATTTATCCGAACATCAACATATTTCCGTCTTTCGCAGCTTTTTTCTTTATTCATGCGAAGCGTATTTACATTATCGGTCCCTTGTCTTTTCTTCTGGGCACAGTATGTTCCCTTGTGACCTCTGAGACCACATTCATAACATATTTTGTTCCTAAACCAGCAGGTCTTATTGTTGTGTCTTAAACTACCACAACATTTACACTTTAGCTTTGGGTCTTTGTATCCTTTAAGGATCCTGTGTTCTTGGAACCTGGACTTTCTTGTGGTCCCTTGCCTTTTTACTTGCTGCACCTTAAAAATATTTTTCTCTTCAATGCGAGTGTTGTCTTTCTTTATGTTAATCAGACGTTGACACTCTTCAGTGACTTTTTGCAATGTTATGTTAGGATCCGCCTCCATAATTGTTAGGATCCGTGAACGTATATCTTTGTCCCTTGGTGCTGTGAGACCTTGTACAAAGATTAAACATTTAAATTGGTCTGCGGAAATTTCATTCAATTTAAATGATTCGCATAAACAGTTCACAGTGCAAGCATATTCTAGATAGTCTTCAGCTTCTGCCTTCTGAATGTTCAAACATTTGTATCTAGAGTGAAATAGGCTATCCCTTTTATCAAATATTTTCGACAAGGTACTAATTGTTTCCTCGAACGAAACCTCCTCCGGTTTTTTTGGTAGAATTAGATTTGCATACTTGGTGTTTTCATCAGTACCCAGTTTTTGTAGTAGCAGGGTAACTTTTTCCTCATCGGTCCAGTCTAAACATCTTTTCGTAAAAATTGTTTCGTATCTTCTGTAGTATGCAGGGAAAGTAACACCAGTATCCGGGGAGTAACGAAATTCCGTTAGTGAATTTGAAATACCCTCGGCAGAAAAATTAGTCTTCTTCCCGGTCGACGTTAGAATTAGCTTTTCTAAATTCTTTTGCTGTGTCGACATTTGTCGTTGTAGTATGTTTGTTTGTTCTTGTTGTGCCTCTAAAGTTTTTTGTGTTCTTTCTTGTTGTTGTTGCAGCTGTTGCTGTAGCTGTTGTTGTTGAATTTGTTGTTGTTGTTGTTGTTGTTGCGCTAAAAATTGTTGAGTCATTTTTGTCTGTTCCTGGATGCTAAGGGCTAGAGCCTTAGTTAACTCTGCTAATTGTTCCATGTTAGCTTCTAGTACAAAAATGTCTTTTCGAATTCTACACAATAATTCCAAAGAAAAATCGTAAATTTACGTATATCGTAAATTAGTAGCAATATGCAGACACAACACGTTTCAACAAAGTTCATCCATAGTAATTCAACAGGCTTTGTAAAATAATTCTTTTTTTTTTTTTTTTTTTTTTTTCAACAACGTAAGTTCATACACAAAATATTTCTTACTTCCCACGACAAATAGTTCCAATTATTTATATAAAGGCAATAACAAACAATTAATTTTCCAAAAAAAAAAATATATATGGCTGCCGTTCCCACGTGGCATAAAATGGTACAATAGTCGTTGTATTTATATTTTTTCTTTCGAAACTCGTAATCCTTTAGTGTAGTTTCGAATTCAACTTGCGACCATTTTTTTTTTTTTTTTTTTTTTTACTTGTCAAAATAAATATAAATTCCACTTTACCTTGAACATGTTTCTATAATTTCTTGTGAGTTCTTTACGAAGAAAAATCCGTACTTTTCGCTACTTTAGGTAGGAAAAATTTTTAAATTCATTGACGCACGTGGTCAAAAATCCTTGTGTAGTTTGTTTTTTTCGTAAAACAAAAAATCCTTGCATTGTACACAGTCCTTGGTACGGTAATTTATCTCTGTTAAGAGAAAGAACATCCTTTCGTCGCCATTGTTATATTCCTAAATACTTAGGAAATAAAGACAAACGTGAGTTACACCGAGTGGTATGTGTAATGGGGTTTATTTATAATACAGAAACGTAAGGCTGCTCGCCTAAGGTAAATAGAAGTACATAGTAACAAGTATGGGGAAGAAAGTCTGATAATCAACACGTAAGACTATCCGTCTTACTGCGACTGCTTGTCTGCCGCTGTCTGCCGCTGTCTGCCAAACAGTCCAATATATATATACAGTTTGTAACCGGTGTATAGCCAGTTATGTTCCTTCACAACAAAAACCTTGCCTGTTATTGTCAAATCCTCCATAAAATATACAAGTAAATTTCGTCGCTATAATGTCACACTGTAGACAAACGACATACTCTAAACAATCAACGATGGATTTAGCTGAAGGTTGTCAATATCGCAAGTAAAAATGTTCCATACATTTTAGCTACCGATTACATCCATTTCGCGCACAAGTTACTATGTATATTAAACTATGTGAACTATGCGAAGAAAATCAATGAATGATAGATGGACTGTTTACGGTAAACTAATGCATCCAATATCTCCATATGTCATATTTTGTTTGCAAAAATTCCCCGTCTTGTTTTGTAACAACAGATGGCACATACACATTTATTATGTCTGGACTATTATGTAACTTTAATAGACACATTTATTCCCTATAGTAAAACCATACGTTACATCCTAGGAGCAACATGCACACAGTCGCAACCATATATAAGGGACTTAGCTACTATTTTCGCCTCGAAATAAAAAGTTATCAAACCGCTCCCTGTCAACACCAGAAGGTATTTTGCAATTTGGACAGATATGGAGTTTCACGCTTCTTAACTGATTCAATTACTCTTTGGCATATCATAACCTCGTCCTATTCCATTACAGAAAATAATAACTTCTCTCCCGATTAATTTCGCACCTTCCTATTGAATGAGCTCTGGACATTCCTAAATTCCGGAATAAAGGTATTACCGCGCTAAACGAACGCTACTATTAAAATCAAACATGGCATAACTATCATACTTACTAAATGTATGTACAAACACAGCAGCGATCGTAATACGTTTAAGTAAAGTATATGTCAATAAAGTAGATAAGTAAGAAATGTACATATTTTGGTATAAGAATATTAACAAATACTGGAATAGGCGGACGATGCGAGCAATTTTCCGTGGAATGACTAATTTTACAAGTTTCCGACAACACTGATTTCGGAAACATCAATCAAATGTTGCGGAACCAAGTACTTATAGAGATATACAGACGTTTCTAATGCACGGAAATTCACTCGCTGCCAGGTGTCTTAGGTATCTCTTAACCACACCAACATTTTCCATTTTTTTTTTATTTTTTAGCATTTACATGGGGTTAATTCAGACAACGATTTTCACAGTTAAATTTGAAATAATTATGTTTCAACATCCGGCGCTACACAAAAGACAGTTGTTTTTCTTTACATGGGAATATTGGGGATGTCTATTCCAAAAACCGTTGTAAAGATGAGGAGGTTAGTTTATCTATTCCGAAAACCGTTCTTAACATGAGTAGTTTGAGATGGCTATTCAAAACACCGTTCATAACATGACAATACTCAAGGAAGTGAAGCGGAAAAGTCGTAATTGTTTTGTTTTACACGTTAAAAAGACGACATAAAATGGAACTTACTTTAATACTATTGGTGAAAGAGTTCACAAGAAGAGGAAAATTGAACAACAGATGGAAACAACTAGGACTGCAAACACTGATTTTGATCACGCTAAATAGCCTATATACAGTGAGAATCACTAACCCTGAAAACGTCTGTTTTGTACTTTCATTTATTATTCTAATGGAACATTATTCAGGCATTTATTTATCTATACTGATTTAAGCATGCTTTTTATCAAATTTAAACGGACATGTATGTTATCGCACTAAAACCGTAATAGTCCAGTGACAGCCAGATTATAATATTTCGGATACATCTGCTAGGACCCGCAATTATTCAGGGACGGCAGTGCCCATCAACAACAATCCTAATTTACTTTTTTTTCGGGAAGCGGGGCATATTTCCACCTGACAACGCAGGTTAACGGGTTCTGTTTATTATAATAGAATTTCCTTAAAGTTATATGAGTCAAGCGTAGGAATGAGACGAGTTGTTTTCAACAGTGAAATGTTTTATGTATATTTCTACCGTATCAATTGGAAGGAATTTCGAAATAGAAATGTTTCGATGATTAAACTAACCATGATCTGAAAGTTTCATCTGAGTGTTGACCATATTCTTATCGTTGACACTAGTTTTATTCTTATTGTGAGACACTTAAAAAACAGACCCTGTAATGGGCGTACGTCAGACACAGAAGTGCTTCATTAAGACCATGCCAGTACGAAAAAATTAAATCGATCCACATTTAAACATTTAAGTAGTTATACAGTTAATATATGCACGTTTCAATGATGGATCCGTTGATTTCTACAGTGGTGGACGAGATGTGAGTGACGGTGAGCACTTAAGACTTTTACGATCAATACATTGTTTATTGCTGGCAAAATTGCACGAAAATGTTGGTGCCTATCAGGGAAAATAATTTCTGAAGCGCAAAATATCGTTCATTTTACTGGTACTGCCTCCAATTTAGTAGTTCTTAAAAGTTTCCTATTTTAGGTAAAAATAGGAAGCCTTATTTTTGACCGACCCTCGAACAACTAAGGTATTTATATTACATTTTAGATTATAAACGGTTCAATAAATTTAGAAAATATATTTGATAAACATTATATCAGCACAGCACGACATAGCATGATTCAGAGATTAAAGAAAGTCGATAATTTGGATTGGGGCGTTTCTTCTCTGTTCACATAACATCCTGAAATATTAATGAGGATATTTCATCACTTCTGCTTCATCTTTGACATCCAATCGCTTAAGGTATACAAAGTAAACAATCAAAATGATGTAAAAATCTTAATGAAAATAAGTAGAGACAACTAGATGTCTAAACCCTGCGGATAATATAACAAGAGGCGACGAAATTACGAAAGTTGATAAATAAAGAAAGAATTAAATACAGATAAGTGAGTGTATGACACAATAGAAAAACACAAATAAAAAAGATATACAAATAAAAGGGGGTTAATGTCGCACGTGACAAGTAAGGAAAAGCTATTTACATAGGATGCTGATCAAATGTAGTGAATTAAATAGAAGCTAAAATGTAATAGAAATGAGGAATTAATAAGCAGCAATAAAAGACATCATATACGTTCATTGAAGTTGACCTGACACAACTTGCATTTACGTTTATACAAACAGGAACACCATACATTGTCAGTTACATATGTAAACATGTCTGATAAAACCTTTATCTCTGTGCATGCATCTATCTCTGCATCGTTTTTCTTCCTTTGCTCAATCATTTTTGCACATGTATAAATCTCTGTTTTGTAATATATTCCTCGCGTAATAATTTAGTAATATATTTTCCAAATATCACATGAACTGGTGTAAATACTGACAAATCCAATCATCTGAGTATGGATTATTTTTCTTACTGGTAAATATTATTAATCCAGGGCAACGTCGATCAACATTATACACACTTGTTTATTTTGTACTTTTTACATTGAGATATACGTAACACCTACATGCACACCCAAAAACTTACCTACATAAAAATATTATAATATTTATTCTTAGCGCTTAACCATAATTTGTTTATATGACATTCCGCTAAGTTTTATTCACATTTCGACTACGTAACAAAAAGTGATAAAGTGTTTCATTTCGGAATCATTGGATCAACATATTCTGAAATCTACTTTTTACTGACACTGACATTTTCTTAAGATTATATAAAGAATAATAATAACTGCGATTTTGAAAACCCGTGAAAGAATACAAATATTTTCTAATTTTAGAATAATTAATAAAAATTCAGATTTTCAAACGACATTCGAATGAATCTATTGTATATATATATTTTTATTGGATATAAACGCATAAATACAGGGTAAATCGAAAAAGTGTCGATATAAAGAAAACAACAATTTTATTTGAAATCATTAATTGAAAAAAATCACTTCGAGAAACTATTATGTACTAGAGTTGTACTCTATTATATGTAAGCGCTTTCAGCTTCATTCACTTGCTTGAAACGGGGCCGAACCTAAAAGCATGTCATTTTTACGTGCCAGAAGGTGCTCGGCGAATATTCGGTAAATGGCGTCGAGCAAGCTATTATGTTGTGCGAGGTTTTGTTGTTGATATTTTTGAAGTATGACCGAACAAAATAGTCCAGAGTGTTCAGATCGGATGAGGAAAGAGGAAAATGGGAGCAGGGTACAAAGTTGTAGAACTCCTGAAGCCAAGCCTGGGTTTCTATGGACTTGTGGGCCAGCGCCATGCCACCTGGTTATAGCAGAGGCTCACAAAATTCTTCAGCACATCCTAATACACAGCTGTTGACTTTTAAGCCGATTTTGGAGATGTGGGGAAGCATGATGTTGCCCTCACTTATAACCAACGACTATAACTAGCCGCAAACTTCACTTTTATCAGTCTGATCTAGGTAATTGTATTTCTAGTAATCCAGAATTTAGAGGATGCTGTCAGTGGTCCTGTGTACATAACTTGGATCAGTAGAGAGCATGAGTTGTACAGCGGCGCATCTCCAATCTCGCTCGATGAATGTTGTGTCACTTTCACACATGACAGAAGGCTCCTATCGCTCTTGAGAGTTGTAAAGAACTTGATGACCTCTAGATGATCTTACACAAAGAAGGAAAACCTGTTTACATCAAAGTGAAATCAAATCATGCCGTCTTTTCTAGGGCGACAATTATGTGTGTCTACCCTGTACTTTATGTCTTCAGTTTTTATATCAAAAGAATGTAATATTGACTTAAAAATTAAAAATCCACTGATAAGATAATTGATACAATACGAACATTTTCCTGGTGTGAAATTATTTTTTGTAGATTTCATAAAATAAAACAAAGGATTGAGAATCAACCAGTAAAATATAAATACAATTCATCCTTTTAATGTGCTAACACTTTTGAAAATTACTCGTTGTTGGCGATCTATTTTGTTCAATGCAGTAAAATAAAAGTATGAAACTCTAGAGAATAAAGATGAGAAATAATTGTGAGGAGTGTCTAAAAAGAGAAAAAAGCGAAACACAGATAAAGATAATTGTAAATAAAATAATAAGAAATAATAGGAAAATTATAGTAACACAATAATAAAGTATAAATAAATAACTCCAAATAATACAAAACACTAAGAAAAAATAAAAGTAAATAACTAAATGATTCAATAGGAAGGGTAGAATAAAAAAGCTGACTTGCTTAAATTGGATTATTTTGAGTTTGATGCAAAAGTCAGAGAGCTTTTTGCACAATACATGAATTCATGAAAGGACTTCTTTTTTTTCCTATTGCGCACTCTTGTCTTTTTAGCTCATCACTAAAATATATCTATAGCAGAACATTCTCGTCGTTATATTAATCCCTCGTCTCGAGCGCCTTTGTAAAGCGTCATTTCAAACATTTGTCTAAATGGACTTGAAGCAATCTTCAAACTTTCTATGGATGTCGCGTGACAGACACCTTTGTCATGAAGACGTTTTTCCCCCCTTAAAGTTTATTTATTTACTACCTCGCTATTCCATTCAACATTCTCTCGGTGTGTCAGTCAATCAATTGCTTAGTACACGTCAGTTCGACATGGTCTCGACTATAGCGATACGTCGGACATCTCATGGAATGCAATTTTCAAAGTTCGCTTGCAGAGAAATAACCCATCATCGAAATATACGACGCCTTCAATTGACAAATTTTATTTGCATCATGCCACAGAATCTGTTCATTTCCCTATAGGTCCAACCATACATTATACTTATTTTGTATTTTTACTGCTTCCCCATATTTAACCCGGTTTTACGTACGTGCTATATTTTTATATAAACTTTCAAAAAAAGCTGTTTTGTTCAGTTCAAAACCACTAACTTATTATTCACGTTTTTATTTCAGTATTCATTGATTGCTTTTGTATATTGATTACTTGTCATTGATGAAATATTTTTATTCACAATTGAAAAGATCACTTATGCTATATGTAACTATTTACAAACAACATAAACAGAGAAAAACAACAAAGAGTAAGGATACCTTGAGATGTGTTAATGTAATTTCATATAAAATGTGTTTAAGAAAGAAAACTATTTTTGACTGCATTTGTTTTATAAATTTATGTATCCAACTACATTAAAGCCGTATGCAATTACTAGAAGTTCCATATGTTGCCCAACCAAACACAGTTTGAGCTATTCTAAAAAAACATTCTAAAAAATAATACAACTACACAAGATGTGTTTTTTTTTTTTGCCATTTTGGATTAATATAAAACATTTTAATTGTTGAATAATTTTGAAAGTTGCATTATGTACCAAATGCATCTGTTAACTAAAATATATCATGCATATAATTTTATATAAAAACCGCTTGCAAGTGTTATTTTTTCATATAGTTTCCTCGATCCAACAGCTATGTTTCTGACTTAAATGTAAGGATTTATTATTTTTTTATTTTCATAGATATAATTTATGTACAAGGTATTGCTGTTGGTGTTTCATTTTGAAGTAGCATGTTTCGACTTTTAAGTCAAGGTGCTTCATAGTTGCTTTCACTTTGATGCCTTAATTCAAGGTGCTTCTTTCAAAACGAATCCTATATACAAATAAATGTAACCCGAAATTGAACTTATAGCGCTTTTTAAGTTTTTAATCATGTAATTTTTTTTACTTTATCAACTTAAATTGAGATTTCAGAAAAGGAAAGTATATTATGAAAATGGTCAGTAAAGGTCGGTTGCATCCACTTTGGTTTTGACAGTTTTACTAAGTAATTTTCAAACAAAATAAAACTGTTACTTTGGTAAATAACTTATTTAAAGTTTTTATTTTCAAATACTGTGATTTCGCTCAAAAGCGGTATCAGTATTATCCTTCTGACTTCTTCGAATGTATTTCCTTTAAGAGTCAATTATTAACTTCACGTTTCAAGGCAAATTATAATTAGTAGTGCATTCCCACTCGAAAAGATCTATTTATTTTAACTGTGTATAACATGAAGATTGTACGGGTATATCTCTTTAGTTTTGAGTGTGCAACAGAAGTAAATGTGAATATTATTTAATGTAAAATCAAAACATTTTTCTCGATATTCCATAATTTGTGCTACTTCTTGCAATCATTATTATAATTATTATAAATATTGATTCTACTCATTAACTGTACACACATAAGTCTTTGTTATATATTCCCATTTAATAACAAGTCTTCTTGGTATTACTATTATAATCGTTATTATTTCAAATAATTTCGACTTTTGAATTATTTTACTTGGATATTTTTTCTTAACAATCAGGTCAGTGCCTTTGATATTAGGCATGCAGACTGAACAATAACTCTTTTGCTGTACATACCAGGTATTTTTTGTGAAATTCGAAAAAGAAATTACCTCCTCAATCATGTTAAGCCGGTAATGATGACTCGTAGTTTTGGTCCAAAGCGTTTCAATTGCATTAGAATCACTTGGATTTTAGTACATTTCAACAGTAAAACTAATAAACACTTCAGGTCTTTATACTTACGATTTTGTCATGTGCTTTATCCTGCACACTCCTGGCGAAAATGCAATATATGTTAATGATAACACAATTTATTTAGACCTTTTTTTTTACACAGTGATCACCACTTATCAAGGCCCGGAAGCCACTCAAGGGTTATCAGGGTTATTGCAAGTACATTACGTTAGTGTGGAGATTTGATGAAGTGTTTACTTAAGGGGGCGGTTCATTAGGAATTTGTTAACGTTGGACTTGAAAACATCAAAGTTGTAGTCCGGTGGGAAGCAGGCAGACGGAACAGAGTTCCACAGACGTGCAGTTCTAAGAAAGAAGCTGTGTTTATGGAATCCACGTTTTGATTTAGGCACAGATAAAGAGTGGGGGAAACTTTTGACAGTGGATTCAGCTAGACGGGTGGTTTTCGTGAAAGATTGGCGAGGGGGACCAGAGATTGGAGTTCAGACGAGCACCTGCCATGGAAATAAAGATAAAACAAGCATAGGCTCGCAACGTCTCTTCTGTGGGAGAGAGGTTTCAGGGTAGAGAAAAGGCCATCACCCACTAATCCACGAAGTCTATTTTGTACTCTGTCAAGGCAGGATAGGCTGTTTTTAGCAGCTCCTGCCCAGATATGGCAACAATATTCCATCCTTGGACGTACTTGGCTTTTATATAGATAGAGAATTGCATCAGTAGTGAGATATCTTCTGGAGCGGTAGAAGGATCTCACCATCTTTTCAGCGACCTTGGCAACAGACTTGATGTACGTTCCATTTCAGATCAGGAGTAAATATCAAACCCAGAGGCTTGTCAAAACACGGGGCCTCACCCAGACGAGAGCCATCCATCACAATTGATGCCAGATGGGGATCAGAGCGTTGATGATGTAAGGATAGGAGTTTAGTTTTGGATGCATTAAAGGTAACCAGCCACATCTTCCCCCATTGAACCACGCGCTCGAGATCAGAGGAGAGAGAATCAGAGAGAACTTTGTTATTTACAGCCTTTGATGTGTTGCCGTAGATGGTCGTGTCATCAGCATAGATGTCAACGAATGATTTAAGTATGTGTTTAGGGAGGTCATTGATGTAGATCAGGAAGAGAGTTGGGCCCAGGATTGACCCCTGATTTTTGTCCATCTACCACTACTCTTATGAGCCTATCGGAGAGAAATGATTTAATTTTTTTATTAAAAAAAATAATAAATCAGGTTTTGAGTGTTGAAGGACCTTATCAGTTTGTGTGCGCATGTTCTAAGGATTTTAGCATAGTGATGTGTTCAACAATGTTTAGTTTTGTTCATACTACATTTAATTACGATCTAATTCATATAGTATGCATATATTCCAGTGTAAGGCCTGATAAACTTTGTCCTATCTCTTTATTCATATGTATGTTAGGTTAGAGATGGAATGATATCTTGATATATTATGCTTTAATGTATTTTCCATTCGATTAAACAGTATATAACTCGGTCAGTGATTCTGTAGTCATTGCCGAATCTTCATCAAGAACTTTTTTACGTTAGACTTGAAGACGATCATATTGTACTCAGGGTGAAAGCAGGCAAAACTCTCAATAAGAATAACCTAAAGCTATCCTACAGCTGCTGCAAAATTTAGAGGTGATAATTAAAGCATATAACAACAAAATATTAAATGAAAGCAATGAAAACTACAACAAAATGAACAATAACAAGTGAACACCATGACAAAAATAAAACTAACACGAAGGACACATGTATAACTAGTAGAAATACTAATTATAATAATAATAATAATAATAATAATAATAATAATAATAATAATAAATTAATAATAATAAACCAACTCCAGACAAAGACAACCATACTAGTGTAACGCTTCCCCCGAGGAGGTGGCTAGTACTTTAACTTCACTGGATTCTCGGAACGTGTAGTCTAGGCTCCTCCGAGGTTGTTACATAATTTGGTATGCTTAAAACGAATATCGAAGCGGCAGGCAGGAAGAAAGACAACGATTGTAGTCTATCTACAAAAGCGTAATTCTCATAAAATAATGTACAAATGTTTTTACAATCCTCATTCAGATTTTTTAAGTTCGTTTTAAAGTCTCAACTCTCTTCACCAACAGCGACCGACGGATGGATTTATACGACCTGTTATCCCCGAATTCAACGAGCAATCTGTTTAATTTTACAGCGCATCGACCCGATGTGGTGGGGTAGAAATCTCCCCAGCCAATCGAATCACGCTAAGCCCCAACGATTTGAGACTCCATTCAAGACTAAAAATCACATAATCGCGAGGTTCCCAACCATCAGTCAGCCAGTACAATGTGTCCGTCTTACATCCTCGCATTTCCTGTTGTTTAGTTTTTTCCCCAAATAACAAAATATCTCAGGTCTTCCAACCCTAAAAATCAACAAATATATCCATTTCGACAGTGAATTAAAATATATCTATATTTATCTTCTCTATATTAAATCCTTGGGTTATCTGGCATCATCCTGGAATACAAAGCTACCTCAGCGTTATTTCAACGCTCCTCAATGGGGGGTTACGTTACATTCGCCCCCATTAAACTATATTGCTTCGTAGAACCAATGGACTCTAATTCCTTAACACACCACTCCATCCTTTTTACAGTTCGTCAACAAGACAACATACACACAATTCCATTTATTATGCAGGGTTCTCCCCCTTTTTCATTCAAAAGTTCATAAGAAAGTTAATTCGAAAAAGTTCGTAAAATCATCAAAAAAAAGTTTAAAGTTCATCAGGGCTAATAAAATTTCTTTTTTTCCCCATGCAATTTTTTTTTCTTTGGTGATATATTCTTTTTTTTCAATTCACATTAAAAATTCCAAGATAAGATACTCATTAAAAAGTGTTACTCAATAAAATGCACTAAGTTCCTCAAGTATCTCATAAGAGTTATTCCCTTGTTTAAAAGATTTGTCATTCTTTCTCTTTCAAATAAGATTACTCAACCTTATTTTTCAAGTCTTTATAAGAGTTATTCCCCTTTTTCCAATTTCTTTTCATCAATTTTATCATAGTTCAATTTTTTTATCACAGAGTCACAGTCACAATTTTCAAGAGTTTTTTTAAAGTTTTTTTCACTTCGTAGCTATCAACAGCACAGTCTCATATAACACAGGTTTGCAGCTCTGATCAGGGTTCTCAAGGGACCCGCTTTTTATTGAGCTAGGGGAATCTTCTCACCTTAAGTAGTTATAATTGAACCATCACCTTTTATTTCATAGTTCAAGTCTTCTTTCATAAGCATCTTGTAAGATTTTCTTTCACTGAGGACTTTCCCTCCCCGCTATAGAAGGTCATTCAAGGTATCGTTGGGACTTCCTCTCGATAATTCTCAGCTCAGTGTCCTGCAAGAATCTTAGACAAAACAGAGAGAAAAGAAAAGTTGTCTTCAGTTCCTCTGGATTTCAGCATCAGGGATGTCTTCATGTTGCATCTCGTTTTCGTCAGCACCAGCAGCTGCATCTTCCAGGACAAAAGGCGGTCTCGAACCAGAATCTCTCCCTCTCCTGTCGCCTATGCAATTGGCTTCGAGATGCTCATCACCTTGCCTTCCTCTCATCTCCGCTTTCTTAACGCATCATACAACCATTAGCAGCAACTTATATTACAAAGTGTTGCATACATATTTTCATAGTACACCTGTTTCTCCCTCCCATGCCCGTTCACAACACCTATGAATGACTACAAGGCCTATGCAGGGAGGAGGCACTGCCATCGGTATCAGGTCACTCCCGGCCGGACCCAAAACCGAAGGCCACCCGACGATCATTACAACGGCACATGCCCCCTCCCCGCCATCATCCCCTATTCACTATTCCTTTTTTTTTAAATTACTATCTTCAGGTGCAAACAGCACGCACCTGACTTACTCGCAAGGGAAAAATCTATCTAAAAAACAATCCTTCAAAACTGTCGTAACCAAAAAAAAAATCTTTCAAAAAATAAAAAAGAAATCATTTCAACTCTCCAAATTTCCAAAAGTCTAATTCTGTACCATCCATTTCATATGCGAAAAAGATATCTTTCCGCTTGAGGAGGAAGAGAAGAGAAAAAGAAAGAGAGAAGGAAAAGAACAATTAGTGAAATTTTCAAGAAAACCCAATTCAATTCTTAAACTAATATCTCCACAACCTCTGTCAAGGAATTACTTTCAATTTCCCCAATCTAGATTAAATTATTACCCCCACCCCCATTTTTTTTCGTTTTACAAGATCAACTCATATAAACTTGATATGGTAATTTCCCACTAGGAGAACTGTTCCCCATTCCAAAATAAAAACGAAGTTGATCTGACTCAATTTCAAAATAGGAAGTCAACAGTTCTCTCCCCTTCTGGGCGTCGCTCCCCGTACTCTGTCTGTCTAAGGGGCTTCCTGGGTCGCTCTCGGTCTCAGTGTCAACCATTCCTTCAATACCGATAGAGGGATTTGTTCTTCTTCCTCCCAGGTTCCACTCGAACCGTCCGACAGAATTTCACTACCCACATTTGACCCCTCTCCAGGGTCGTCTCCAACGCCAACGCCATCCGTAGACCACAGTTCGGAAATCCGCCCAGACTGGCGCCGATTTCTGGCCTCTTGCAATCACAGGGTGTCTGGGATCGCCGTTTTATTAATCCGATTTCTCAGCGTTCTCATAACATCTACGTCAAGTTGAACGGGCTCTCCCTCCTTATCGGAGGTTTCCATTTCCTGGGGTGCAATCAAAGTGGCCTTACGTGGGCATCTACCCGATCTCCGCGGAACAAGTTAGACATCATATTCCAATTCCGCCAACTTCAGATCATTGGCGTGTACCCTTTTTATTTTCCCAGCAAGCTGGTCCCAGATTACAAATGAAAGAAGGCCAGTCTGCTCCACTATTCGATAATAAGTAGTCCAACGCTTATCCAGCTTCCCTTATTGAGTATGTACCTTAAAATCCACAGGGTCTCCAACCTTGAATTTCACTTCCCTTCGATCCTTGTTCACTCGAGCGTTCTGCTTCTTCTGTGCTCGCTTAATACGGTTCCTTACCTGGACAAATTTCTGATGTTGCTGTTCCAACAATATTTCGATATGATCCTCCCCCAAATACTTCTTACCCGGCCTTAAAAGATTATCAATCAGGAGCACGACATCCCTTCCAAACACTAATTCAAACGGTGAGAATTCAGATGTTTCATTCATCGTGAACCTCACTGCTGCTAAGGCTTGTGTAAGGAACCGATCCCATTTCGCCGGATTATCAGTCACAAGCTTACCCAGGATATCAACCAGCGTCTTGTGGAAGCGCCCGACCTTGGAATTACTCTGGGGGTGATAAGGGGAGGTCAACACATGCTGGACACAAAGTTCGTCGAGTACCTCCTTCATAATTCTATTCACATTCTCTGTGACATTGCCGGTAACTAATTGTTCTGGGTGCTCATACGTCGGATAAATCTCACCTAGAATTATACCGGACACCAACTGGGCTGTCTTATCTGGCACGGCATAAGCCTCTGGCCATTAGTAAGCCAGTCCACTATGCTCACGATATATTGATTACCACGCTCTGTCAAGGGGTCAGGTTCGGAAATGTTCAAACTCACTTTCTGGAAGGGATACTGCGGAACAGTCTCCGCCAATGGAGCAAGCGAGTGGGATCTACTGTGAGTCTGACATGTTACGCATCTATTTACCCATTCTACAACATCCTTGACCAGTCCCGGCCAATAATAATTTCTAAATATCAACTGATACGTCTTCTCGGTTCCTAAATGTCCCGCCTTATCATGGGCTTGATCCAGGACTTCTCTCCGTAGGCGGGCTGGTACCACCATCTTTAATCCCATTTCTCCGTCTCGATCAGCGATATAATACAGCCTATCGTGGTGGAGCGTGTATTTTTGGGTTCGACCTTCCTTCACTCGAGCTCTCAATCTTGCTAATTATTTATCTTCTTGACCGGCTTCAATTATTCCGACCCAATGTGGGTCGACTATAGGTTCAGCTTCAGCTACATCTATCTCACCCTAGTCCGGTCTTTCCTTTATAGTATGAGAATTAATCACTCCCACCTGAAAAGCCCTATCATCCACTTCCGGTTCAAATCGGATGGCTTCGGATTCCAGCTGCTCTGGAATCCGGGATAGGACGTCCGCACAGGTATTCTCTTTACCTTGCAAGTATTCAATTCAACACTGATAGCCGGACAGCTTGAGTGTTCACTGTTGGATCTTCTTGTTCGTCCAATCTGCCTCAAATAAATATCTCAACGGTTTGTGGTCAGTTTTTACCACAAATTCAGCCCCACTACAATAATAATTTAGCTTTTGTACTGCATATATAACCGCGAAAGTTTCTTTCTCAATCACTGGCAACCTCTGTTGGGTTTCGGATAACTTATGTGACAGGAAATATATCGGAATTTCCTCTGGTATGCCAGGCATGGGGCCTTCCTACTCAGGGCATGGTTGGGTCAGCACCGCCCCTATAACCGTATCACTCGCGTCTGTATACAGAACCATCGGCTTACTTAGATCCGTATACGCCAACAACGGTATAGCAGGCAACTGCTCCTTCAGGGCGTCAAAAGCCTTCTGGCATTCTGGGGTCCACTTATAACGGGCGTGCTTTTTTAACGCTATTATGGGGGCGGTTAGTCGGCTAAATGCAGGTATACATCGGCGATAATAGCCGATCATTCCAATGAACCGCTGCACTTGGCGCACGGTTTTCGGTTCAGGTAAAGACCTGATAACCTCCACCTTGTCTACGTCCGGTCTTATTCCAGCCTCGTCGATCACAAACCCCAAATACTTGGTCTCCTTCTTAAGAAACTGACATTTGGGTACTTTATTTTAAGTTTGTGTTGGCGCAACCACTCAAATACCTCCGTAATATGTGCAAAGTGTTCCTTAGGCGTTCGTGAGAAGATTAAAATATCGTCCAAGTATGGCACCGCAAACCCCTCCAACCCCCATAAAACTATCGACATCAATTGTGAGAAGACCCCTGCTGCATTACAGAGGCCAAAAGGCATAACTCTAAAATTAAACAGTCCTGCATGATATGCAAACGCCGCTTTCTCTTGATCCTCCCCATCGAGGGCTACCTGCCAGTAATCGGATCTCAAGTCCGTTATGGTAAAGCATCTTGTTTTACCCAACAAAGCCAGTATGTCATCTCTTAGGGGCAAAGCCACCGCTAAGGGTTGGTAATGTCATTCAGCTTCCGGAAATCCACACAAAATCTATGTCCCCCGTCATTCTTCTCCACGATCACCACGGGGAAACTCCACGGCGAGGTGGAGTGTTCAATTATTGCCGCCTCCAACATCTCAGGCACCGCTTCCTCTACCATTTTTCTTTTATGAATCGATGTTCGGTAGGGTTTCAGACTCACAGGTGGGTGATCTCCTGTATCAGTCTTCATCATCACTGTGTCTGTGTATCCCAATTCCTGAGCGCTGGAAGCGATAATATCTCCATTGCGCTCTAGTAGTCTTATTACGTCCCTTTGGTACTCAGACGGGGCTATCACTTCCTGTCTTTATTCTGGGTGATTCACGCCAATTACTTGTCTACTCTCTATCCCAGGTCCCTATCCTTTGAATTCTCTTAACAGAGCAGGCTGTCCCCGCCTGGGTTCCGAATTAAACCCGTACTGTCTTGCAGAAATTATTTGTTAAGAGCACCGGGAAGCTCTCAGGTCCACTCACTATAGCATCACTAATCGCCACCTCAACATTCCCGCTTCCCTCTTTTTCTAGGGAGGTCACCTGGTATCCATCAGGACTCCCCCTCCTTCGCCCCTGGATCTCTCCTGTTGTGGACACTATTGTTCGGGGAGGAATTTCCGTATCCTCTGAGGTCACCACCGGAAGGTCCTTCAGCTGCCTTCGGCCGCTCAGAGGAATACATTTCCCATCCGACCACAGGGTCGGTGGAGCAAAGGTCGCCATCCCTTCTAACCAATCATATCCAAATATTAATTCTTCACATAAATCGGACGCCACGTAAGCCTGTAATTGTCCCTACCTCGTAGTTGGCCTGGTTGGCCTGTGTCAATTCCAGGCTAACCGTATATAAACGTCCTCTGCCGGCCATCTTCCGATAAGTACTGAATATAATCAGCGTCACCGAGGCACCCGTATCAATCAGGGCTGCCACTTTCAAGCCCCCCACCACCATCGGCGTATGGCCTGGCTCCCGACATTGCCAACATTTCCTCTTCGGGCAGCCTCGCGCCATATGACCGAACTGACCACATGTCCAGCATCTCAGCTGGCCTGGCTTCCTACTCTGCAAGTGTCATTAGGTCGCAACCCTGTTAGCTTTTCTTCTTCCCAACCTACGGTCCCCCACATCCGTACACCGACTAGTCACATGGCTATCACGACCCCATCTCTCACGCATCAGGTCATTCTCTACCCTCCTTCCTTCCCATCTATAGGTAAAACGGGCTATTCCTCTCCTTCTCTGAGGGGGGCATAGAGGATACCTGGAATTCCCTCCTTCTCTGATATCTGTTGGGCCCCCCTCCTTCCCGAAGGGGAGTCTTATTGACTCGCCTCGGTCGATACTCTCCTTTAGGACTACATCTCCTCGCATTATTTTCCTGTAACCGGTGGCAACGAAGTCCTGCCCATACCTGCTCCCTATTCCGGGCCAATTCAACTGCTTCCTGCAGTCCGGCCCGACCATCCTTCAGAACATCGGCTCGGACATCTCTATCCTTTAAAACCTCTTCCAATATAGCAGCCAATAACGCCTGCACTGTTTTGGTTTCTCTCAGCTTCTCGCCCGGAAAAGCCTTTCCAGCCAAACAAGTCGACGAGGTCAGCTATGCTTTCTCCAGACTGTTGTCGGACCTGAATCAGTTTGCTCATTGCGTCAAGGGAACTCCGTTCTCCGGAATACTCCCTTTCTTAAGCTGCTCGTGATTGCTCCCACTTCAACTAGCATTATCAGTTATCTGTTGGCAAATAAACCTCGAGGCTGATCCCGATGTGTGTTCACATGCCAGCGAAATTACATCCCTGTCCGTAAGATCATAAACTGCTTTTTCTTCAAAATTGAATGTATCAAATTATCCAATTAACCTGGATTTCCTCTAAATTCGGGAGATTCCAATCTCCCCAACAGAGCTAGAGAAATTTCCGCCGCGTTCCGCCGTTTCCTGGGAAAACTTTCTGATTGGCTACGCCCCATAACTAACTCAACCAGGGCTTCCGCCTCCCATATATTCTGATCGGTGTCAACCTCTCCCTTCCGCAGGAGCTATTCGCTCCTGACTGCTTCAGTCAACATTCTCACAATTCATCCAGATATCCCCTCAATATTGATTACTTCTCTACGCTCAATTAATCGTTTAAACAACAACGACAGCCACAATAAAAATAAGAACTTTCTCTTCAGACTTTAACCCAATATCAACAACAAAAGAATAATAATAAAAAAAAACAATTAGACAATCACAACCAAAAAGTTTAGGAAAAAACAATACAAACTTTTTCCACTTTCTCTCCCTCTCCCCTCTCCTATTTCAAGCTTTTAATTCAATAATGAAAGAAAAAAAAATACAAGCCTCATTCAGCGTCAATTGGACCATACTCAATTGTCTTAGCATTAAAAACAACACGCTTTTCTTCTCCCCCTCTCTTGCCCTTTAATTCAACAACAATATATATATATAACTCAATCCCAGAAAGGAAAAGTCTCCGCGACAGCGATTGGTCCGTTTTAAACAACCTTCGCTTGTACCTGCAGGCATCACTCATTCCTTTCATTAATTCATTGATATTACTGCTATGAGCAAACAGCGACAGCAAAAAAAATTACTACACCCCTTTCTCTCTCTAAAATCCTTCTTACTCTCTTTCTCTCTCTAGACCAAATTGCACAGACAGCAGAATGGAGAAAAAAAAGTTCGCTTACCTGCCTGTGTCGTTCTCCTCGTCCTCTCTGTCTATCTTTCTCTATCGTCGCTTCGCGGCGCGCACTTGTTTACTGTTTAAAAGTGCCTCTTTTCTCTCTCTGTTTTCTCTTCTTTTTTTCAAAATGTTCAACCGTTTTTTTTTACCCAGCGTTTCTTTTTCTGTATTTGTTTTCTTTTTCGAAATGTTCAAACGTTTTTTAAAAAAAAACTGTCCTTTTCACCCGTGCGAATTCTTTTTCTGGCTCAAAATCAAAAACATCAATTTCGACAGTGAAGTAAAATATATCTATATTATCTTCTCTATTTTAAATCCTTTGGTCATCTTGCGTCACCCGGGAATACAAAGCTACCTCATCGTAGTTCCAACGCTCCTCAATTAGGAATTACGTTACACTAGAAATAAAAATAAACATACCAAAAACGAACAAGTAAATGCAATTGTAGATACTGCACACTGTGCCCACTCCAAAATAAATGTCTAACCAAAAGCATAGTTTACCAGGCCACAATATTTGCGAAACCACGGATAACAAGAGATATTACGTAGGTATGACTTCCTTGGGTATAAAACCCGATATTATGACGAAAAATGTGCATTCAATAATAAGAAAACCAATAGTGGGAACTCAAGGAAAACGGACGTTCGCCGATAGTCGAATGGAAAATAGTAAGACAAGCAAGCACATGTAGATACCTAGACGATCCATGTAGATTATTCCTTCATGAAAAATTTGCTATCCTTTACTTTAAAGAACCCCAACGGCTATTATCTGTGGGAGATAAATAGCGAAGAACTGTGTTTACAGGATAAAATTTACTCTATGATAGATAAAAAATAATTTTAAAACAAACAATATCAATAAATAAATAAATATACACATACATAAACTATCACACACACATATATATATGCATATGTATATATGTACACACATATATATGCACACATATACACACACATATATATGTATATGCACACACATATATATATGTACACACATATATATATTCACATATATACACATACATATATATAAAATAACAAAAAATAATCTAGATTTTAAATAGGTCAGTTCACTAAATAGCTACGCTCCTCGCTAAAACAGCACACACAAAGTAACGGGTCAACCGGGGGTCAGCTGGGCCTTTGTCCTGTGAGTTCCTGCTCATTGGATGGTTAGGAAAGGTGACATGGAAACTAGAAAGCTGATTTGCTAACTAAAAAACTCAATAGAAGGTGCGTATATAAAAACGCGAGGAAACCGCAAAATTTTCGCATAAGCCTGAGGAATCCTAGGGTGGATTAAACGCGGAATATTCTGTGTAGCTTTATCGCCATATATATTTTATACATTCTACCTAGCTCTACATCCGTATCGAGCACTATTGAAGGAAATACTTAAAGTTTACGCATAAATTCATACTTTCGTATATTAATTCATGTAACTAAAGGAAGTAGTTATATATATATATATATATATACATACATCTATATATATATATATATATATATATATTAAATCAAAATATTTAGAAAGAAATGCTTCGACAGTGCGATGGGTCCTATTTTAGCAAGAGTGGGTCAATTGATTTGAAGCTCGTTCTTGTAGTTCATTTTCTGTCCGACGCATCTGTTACGGAGGAAAAAGTTTCATTATAATTATCCTACGACAAGCTCCAAAGCTTTAGCAATAAAATATGTCTCACGGGTTTGAACACGTTCAATTCTATCAGTCTCGGTAAGTTAGAAGTGAAAATATCAATGACTGAAGATGCGCCAGATTGAGTCAAAACTATTCCTGTCAAGTAAGATCTAAGAGAATTGTTAGTATGTCACATTTTGCAAGTGAACCGTACTTTAAAACGACATAACACATACGTCTCACCGACAGTAAATCAATCTTTGTTGCATATGGAACTTCATTGCTAATGCTTAGTCAGAAAGATTCGCCAACATGAATAGCATTCCCAAACGAAACACGCAAGGCTAGTTATCAGCTACCATAGAGTGAGCGGTTTGTAAATAAACACCATGAGCATGTACATACTTACATATGCGAATACCCTTCTTGTCCAATCTCATTGCCATATGCTTAGAAATAAACTTATCTAATATCCACTTGGAATCATACATTACGGAAATAATATATGAAATTTTATCTTAAACACCGAAATATAAATTCGATTTTAGTTAATGAACTTCATTATAGCTTCAGTGTGAAGATAAATACGCTTTTTTAAACAAAAAGCATTTTTTCACAATATCTATATCATTGTCTGTGTGTCCGGCTAATCTATGCACAATTGGATTGAAAAGGAAACTTCTATATAAACGAAATACTTCATTAAAGACACTAATCAACAAGGTCGAATAGATATTCCAGAATAAATCTTCAACAAAGTAACATATGTAAATGTAGTTTAAAGTAATAGATAAAAATTGAAAAAAAAACAAATACAGCAGAAATGGGATGAGCTACTGTAAGAGTTTGTACAAGTAAACAAAAGTATTTGAAGATTTATTTTTACATATAGACGTTACAAAAATAAAAGAACATTTAGGATTTAAAAAGGGCAGTGTTATCAAAACATAAAGAGGCATATATACTAGACCGCTGGAAAAAATCTATGAAAAGACAATAGTTATGACTATCGTTATTATAGCAAATGAATCAGAAGAATTTAACGTTTGCATTAGATTTTTTTTCAGATATTTTTCAGTTCTAGAATGACATCAACTCCTTACGGAGGAGCCCATATGAAAACTGCCAACATCTCAAGCCAAGGTGTTCTTTATGAAACGAGCTGGATTCGAAATCGAGGCAACTAGGTTCTTAGTTCGTGTCTGTAAACACTGAATCATTGTCATCGTCATATATACATAGTAATTGTTTGAAATCTCTCAAGTCCTACCAATTAATTAAAAATTAACATAAACGTCAATGTACAGATATCCTCATCAATCGAATATTGCCAAAACTATGAAAATCGAAAAAAAAGAACACAATTAAATACAGTGGTTTCGATTCAAATAAGTCAATAGTAAGATCTCGCATGAAAACGAAACTAGTGCACACATATTGCAGAGAGGTAAACAATACTCGAGTAGTGTAGAGAATCTAAAAGCATAATAGAAATTCTTACTGAAAATGAAGTGTGATTGTAGGAAGGCACGACCTATTATAGCAGACTAGCTACAATTTAAGTAATTGTGGCGAAAGCTGTGAAAATGAGGGCTTACCGTTCAAACGACCTAGGTGTGAGGGTGTGCTTTGTCATCGCTGCGAAGCTAGGATGAGAAAAGAATTCCAAGATGGCGCCGAAGCCGTTTTGTAATGGTATGATCTCGGAAACTCTCGCAAAATCTCCTGCATATATGCAAATCAGTTGGTCTTCGACAACTATAAATTCAGGTCGTTTTGGAAGGCAAGCAGTAAGGAAATAACGGCCGGTTGGTGATTGTGTACGCTGGTTTGTGTTGGTAGCGTGTCACCGTGTCTGTGTGTGTACTGATCGAACCGCTTTCCTGTCCCTTGGACTTTGAATTTGTTTAGATTGGACTTCAACTTCAGTAATATGCTAAAAGTGGTGAAAAAAAGGAAAGGTTACAATTAAATGTTTTCGCAGATGCATTACACGATTAAAAATAACATGGCACGTTCTAAATTCTCGTATTAGAAGAATCATTTCGATGTAAAATCTGATTAGCTCTTTTACATATAATCTTTAAAAAATGTACGCCCGATATGTGTAACTTTTTGTGATTAAGTGCAATCCAAAATAAATGTGAACTGATGTTTTGTGATTCTGTACTATAAGATAATGTTAACATACGTAAAGCCTTTCGCGAATACGTCATACGGTGACCTATGAGTTTTGCTGACAAATAAAATATAGTCATCTCCCGATTATAACACAACCGTTGATAATAATTTTCTACAAACATGGATAATTAAATCTATTAACACATTTAAAGTAACAGACGGTTTCACGACTTCATGATGGAGACAATGAAATTTTAAGTGATAGATGAATAAATATAGATGGATAATTAAATTTTTTCTGACAAATTATATAAATTGTGATATATGGTGTTGGTGCAAGATTAATGTCGTTTTTTATCTGATATATTTATACGCCAATAAACGGCATTATTTTTGCACCAATCCAATAAGTACAAAAAAACGGAATCTGAATATTAAAAGATTTATGAATCTACATTAGCTAGCAAATGTGGTTTTCCTGAAATTAACAAAAGATATATGATCACGAAATATCATATGCAGAAAAATTATACATTCACAAACTGACGAGACTATTAAAAACCAAACCCTATATCGTCTAATTGAACACATACATTTAATAAAATACCAATTAAAACAAAAGCAGTGGGCATGAAACTAGTAAATATTAAGCAAAGTTATATCAAACACGAGATTTCACAAGTTTCGTATTAAATAATAGGTTTCGCATGTTTTATATCCAATGCAAGATTTTACAATTGACATATTCAAATCTAGATTTCGCAGGTTACATATTTAATGCAAGATTTCACAAGCTGCATTATAACCATTAGATTTTAAAAGTTATATATTAAATGTATAATTTTACAAATATTACGAGATTTCACAAGTCATATATTACAGTTCCATAGTAAAACTAAATAAGCAGAGAATTACATGAATGCATGAAACTTATCAGAGTGTTGAAGTGAATTTGACACACTCACAAAAAAGTAACATCATTACTTTGCGAGCATGTCTAAAAATTGTTGATAGATCCATGTATAGCATACATAAGCATCGGTCTAATCTGACTGATTCTTGCCGGTAATATTTTATCGGTGTACCTGACTGTCATTACCAAAGACGTTTATATTTAATATGGCTACAACCTGCATAGTGTGCAAGCGAATGTTATAGAAGCCACTCTTTATGAGGTTGAAAAACAAACTGCTAGCAGAAACCCTTTATATCGCTATATTGCAGGTCAATATGTTTTTTTTTAATTTTGAAATTGCTATGAATTTTTGAGAAGTGATATTTGATATACTGGAAGATCATAGTAAGGTTCTTTCTTTGCCTGATGGCTGTAAAAATTTGAACAGATATTTCGATAGTTATGTGATTTTTTCTGGAAGTTTTAAGTGTATAGCTCGTTATTGCAAGTGTCTAAACTATATATGTTCGGTAATAAAACAATATTCTAAGTTCATATTTCTATTTATATGAAATAGTAAGCATATCCAGTAACAATATTAAGCAAAAAAAGGAACGAATTTCACATTACTTTGATTAAGATAATATGTATTTATCAACATAAATCCCATGCTTCCAAATAACTTTGAATAGCGTCTTGTAAACTGATGATATCAATCGGCGGATTTTAGATGATGGAATGTTAAGGGAATCTTCCAAATTCTTCCTCCAACTTTCATCCTTCGACGAAAATTTTACATCTCCTTCATAAACTTTACTCTTTATTATTAATCAGACCTGCTGAATTAATTTTATATCTGGAGATCAAAATGGCCATACACAAATTCTTCCACTAATGACTAGGTTAAAAGTGGTGGCACATTGTGGTGCATAAGAATGTATTTGAGGTAACGCGCCACTGGAAGGTGTTTAAGCCATGGTGACAATTGCCCATTTAAAAATAAAATGTAAGGCTAGGTTGTCAATTTGACACCTTCTGGCATTCGAAATGGTCCAATTAGTCAATCGCAGATTGTTCCAGCCAGAAACATGGCACCTTCACTTTCTCTTGACGACGGTATCGATGTGGGGTAGGGTATTCAAGATGATTCCATACTTTGACCCACCCATCTGGTTCATTAAGTGTTGTTCTAACCTCATCGGTGAAAAAGAAATATTTTCAAAGCTATTTTTCCTGTATTTCTTAGTCAAACGCAAATGTTTGTCTTCATCAGTTTGGATAAAAAACAGGTATTGCTATGAGTTTACTTCTTCTTACAATTTCGTTTAAGACATCGCAGCGTATCTTTCTGGACAAGGAAGGTATTCCAGCCTTCTCAATTATATCAGCACCGTTGCTGCCTATCTGCTTGATAAGTTGACGGCGAATTTTTCTAGCATCACGAACAGACACTGACATTTTTTGTGTTTTTATCCTTCTTTGGTTTGGTGTTTGGATTTTCAAGGAATGAGGACAATGTGCTCTGATATCTTCCAAGATACTTGGCTAGATCTACGACGGATAAATCTTCTTCAAAGCCTGACACAACACGTCCCTTTTAAGTAGCTGTCCACTGAACCTTTCCAGGCGTGTTTCGTGTCCTTCAATAACGTGTTGCGCCCTTTAAATTACTAGAAAATAAAAAAAAACTGGAATATATTTAAAATATTCCTTCGAATTCCATAAAAACTAGGAAAATAAGGCACCTTGTAATCCTCTTCCACTATACAACATTTCACTTCTCTTCGTTTAATAGCAATTTCAAATATAAAAATATACTGACCTGCTATAGCGCGATACACAGGTTTTAGCACACTTTAGGTAAAAACATGTGGGAAAATAGTTATCGTAAGGATTATGAAGAGAATGAAAACTTCAGAGTTATTTTAGAACATAAAGGGTTATGAACCAATTTGTAATGTAAAATGATATTCATATCCACAAGTTGCGCGTACATGTGTCTTAGACACGTAATGGCATTAATATCGCTTAGTACCACGGTAAGTTTTTTGTTGGGTAGTAATGTCAAGATTATAAGTCTGGGAATATAATTTGCTGAATTCTTGAGAACGATTAAGGTTCTTTTAAAATCATGGGAGAAAATAGCTACCAGTATAAACGGGAACACACCGGTTCAGAGTTAATGCTCACAACATTATGAAAATTACAAATGTTAATTATAAGACCGGAGAGCCCTGAAAATCTGGGAATATTTATACGAACTCGGCCTCCAGGTACGGTTGATTAATAGTATACGGTGAAACAAAAAAAACAATCGTTCGTTTACGAGCACTAATCAGAAGTACTGTAAAAGCGATACGAGAGGATGTGAGAGAAATAAGACGTCTGAAATGAATAATGACTGCCCCTATGAACGAACGTCACAAGGAGAAAACCATAATGTTTCTGTGTGAATAAAATGTGTGTCAAGTTTTTTTTACTGACGTCTCTGTTTTTCTCCTTTCCCTCTACCTTAGTTTTCGTTACACGCCACATTTCAAAATCCTATCTTCTCCCTTGCCTTGGACAGATAATTAGAGCTGGGTAGTCGAACGTGAGAGACATCAAACTTTATTAAAAAGCGGTCACATCAAAGTAATGCCGTTGATAATCAGGTGAGTTAATAGTACGTTGATAACAGTTGGCCACTATAAATGTGAAATTAATTCTGTAGAAGAATCAGAAGGATTCCCAAGCTCTCTCGCTGGCTCATATACATATATATATATGTATATATATATATATATATATATATATATATATATATATATATATATTTGTGTGTGTATGTGCAGATATAATATGTATGTCATATATTTAAATAGATATGTGTATGTGTATACATATAATGTATTTATAGATATATGTAATATGCATACCAATGTGTGTATGTATATATGTATATATGTGTGTCTGTGTCTGCGTGGAAATGTAACGGTCAATGAATTTCCCATAAATATCTCTAAAATATTTCATGTCTGACGTCTTTTATTTTTACACAACCTTTTCAAAGGCAAAAAATGTGGGAATTTTAAATTTGACTCTGGCTCTGAAACTAATACAACTTTTTTTTACTTTTTATTTGATATGCTTTCTAACTAAAATAGAACGTCAACTTTGATGCGTAAATATCGATCCCATAACATAATATACAGAATGACTAATCAATATATTAATAAAGCGTAATATACTCGCCAAACCCGCAAACTGTAATATGTCTCTCTTGTAAAGCGATTAAACAGTATAAACATATAGGCTGAATGTACTATTAAAATATTACGTTAATTTGGTTGTAAATATTATAAGTAAAAGAAATATTAGCAGTGTTATATGCAGAAAAAATATTGCAGTGTATATGCACAATTATCAGTTAATGGCAATATTATGTAGTATTTTCTGAGTTCTGACTGACAGTAAGTCTCCTCAGTAGTAGTTCTTATAGCTTCGAATGACAACGATAGTTATTTTGTTAACTTGTACTCGTAGCTATTTTAGAATTAGTTGCGACAGTTTTCGTCATTAGAAACCTAAACTCTGAAAAAACTTTACCTGTGACATTCTTATTTGAGTCGCTATATATTATTGATTCCTTGATATAGATAATAATTACTAATATTGTTAGATATTTAGTATATGTGTGTGTGCATATATATGTCTGAGAAAGCAAAGTTAGGAATAAAAAGAGGACGATAGATGTACATACTTATTTTTCCAAGACAAATCAATGCTTAAACGCACACAGATATTTCCAATATTCAGAGACTCAGTTTATCTATAAAGTAAGAATATGCAATTAGAGACACACATATACACACACACACGAATATATATATATATTATATTATATTATATATTATATATATTATATATTATACTATATATTATATATATTATATATTATATTATGTATTATATATATTATATATTATATTATATATTATATATATATTATATATTATATATTATATTATATATTATATATATAATATATTATATATATTATATATTATATATATTATATATTATATATATTATATATTATATATATTATATGTATATATATATTATATATAATATATATAATATTTATATATATATTATATATATATATATATATACATATATATACATATATATATATATGCGCATAAATACTGGGCACAGCCTATTTTCCGTTATGACTTATTCTTATTTTCTGTATTAAGCTTGATTGGTTGGAAATAAAATCTCATAAAGTTATTTTAGTTGAATGTGAATAAGAAATTAAAAACTCATGGTGGTATGTATCATTTTTATAATGTTACAAAATACCCTTTGAAGAATTATTAGTATATTAATTTATATACTTTTTACGTACCCTTCGTTTTCTATCACAGATTACGGTCGTTCTGCCTCGTTAAGCACAAGGTTTTCACACCGTTAATCGCATAAATAGTCTCTTTGCTGATATTTTATGGGTTACGCTCATGAACTTCTTCCCTCAAAGTATTTCCTTAATTCTCAATTGTTTTCAAGCTAGTATACTGACTTGGCCAATTAATAGTATTAATCGCATCATTTTTTTGTAACTTTCTTTTAACATTTTGCTATATATTTTACATCATTGTCGTTTTGTAGCACGCAATTCTGACCGTATCTTAAAGAAGTTGCAGATGGTTGAAGTTTCTGCTCTCGAACCTTTATGTTCATTGTACCATTCATTCAGTGATAATGGATCACATATAAGTCACCATTGCTAGTAGATAAAAATATTCTCATATCATAACTCTGTAAATGCTATTGTACTTTTGAAGGCTGTTCATTTTCTTTTCGCCAAACACAGACCGCCGTGTTCCTTCCGAATAGATTTAATTCTCTCCGACTGCATAAACTTAGAGACCAGGGTCCGAAAATGGGATTTAGAAGTTATTGACCTTGGAAAAGGGAATTTTGACGTGCAAAATGTTTTTGCGCAGCGTCAGTGATATTCCGCGATTAGTGTGTCTCAGGTTATTAGCATTAAAGTAATCCCTTCTCAAAGAGAGAGGAGGAAGCCTGGGAGGGTGAATATCTTAGAACTTCTCAGAACTTAAGATTTTAGTTGAAAGCAAAATTTTATGGGACAGGATCATTACAGGGATGGTCAAATTACTGTTGATTTTATCCGACCTATTACCATTTTCCAAAACTGCATGCCGTAATTTTCATAATTTTCAACAGACTTTAATCGGCCTTTGACATGTTTAGTTGTCAGTAAAAGCTATTTTGCTAGTGAAATTTTATGACAGCCCGTTAAATATAGAGATCTGCTAATAGTAGCCTTGCTTATCTAATCCCAAGACTCTGAATGTCAGTTTTAATTTCAGGAATGAATTTTATTTTTGCAAATTTCTGCTGAGAACCCAGAAGTACTTTCATTTATTTTTTTCGGTTTTCCATTTTAAAAGTGTTGCTGTACTTTCGCATTATGTTATTGAATGCTAGATATGAAAACCCTCTATAGTTATCACACTTACCAGACGAACTACATACTATCATAACAACTTCAAAACGGCACTAAGAAAATAATGTCTGCTTTATTTAATAATACACATTTAATAGCATTTCACGTATTTTGTTCTGTAGTAATAACGCGTAAAACAGATATGATGTCACATATACCGGTTAGCCCGTTTATATTAAAGCCATTATATATGATAATCAGATACGGCCGCCTTTGACATTGAAAATAATGAAATAGATATGAACCTGGTATATGAAACGGCATTACATTCCTTCGCTGAGGTCATATTGCGGATGCCCTGTCTTTATACCTTGGGATTGTTGCTCTAACATATGTTAATATTGTGACCTGACGGGGAACGAAAGGTAATATATCACTAAGACGAATACTATCAGTTAATCCCTTAACACAATATTGGCAGGAGTATTTAAATTGTGCCGAAAGCAATCTTTACTATATATAACAATATAATGGTAGTCAAATATATTATACTTTTTGGAAAATAAACAGATTGTGGAAAAAGTGTTTTGAGAAGTTACTCTTCCATTAAATAATAACAATTTAGTGCAATATATTACATACTAATAATAAAACGTATTTGTTAAAATATTTTTGCGGTATAATGGGCTAGATATTTATCTGCTGTCCACCGCAGAAAAATGTGGCACAAGGCCGGAAAGTGGAGAATAGGGAAAGATCCCCTAAAGGACGGGCACTCTTTCCTCAGCAAAAATTGCCTGCGCCCCCCCCCCGTCGGCATTCTTCGGAAGGGACGCGGCAGGCGACAAGCAATAAACATGCCTCACCCAAAAGCTGGGTCGCAAGTCCTGGGAAGGTGGACCTCCTAGGTGATATCCAAGCGGTGTAGCTCAGCCCGACAGATGCTGAGCTGGTTCCTGACCCCTCATCTGACGGTTTGAGTGTCAAGAACGGATCCTTGACGTGTACTACTACCCTGTCCCCCTGCAGCCGAAGCCGCTACGAGACACATCCCATTATACAGCAGTATAATGGGGTATGATCGCGCACAGTCGGGAGATTCTATTTAAAACGATGTTGCTAGGAACTGACGAATCGGATTAATTTACGTTCTGCTACCAACCAATCAGAAACCAAAATTGCTCCATAAATATTTAACCTTTCTGTAGCAGTTTCGCATATGTTTTCTTCGTGTCAACACGGGAAGAATCTTTTGCTCTGAGGATTCCAACTCGAGAACTGTCTACTGAGAACCAGTCACCTATCAGGACTTGTGTAGAACAATGAACCATCGGAAACTGTTCAGTCTACTGCGAACCAGTCACCTGCTAGGACGTGTGTAGAACAGCAAACCATCGGAAACTGTTTTTAAACTAAACATGTCTTTAAATTCCAGAGTATGAATACTCTAAAGTATCAATGAGGAATCATGCATGATTTTTTATGTTTTTTAAGATTCTGATTATTTTTATTGTTTGATTCTCCTGACTTCTTTCCTGTCTTGAGTGTTATTTTTAAACACTTGTGCCGGTGTTACCGCCAGGTACCTTCCAGTATATGTTTTCGAATCTTTCTGTTGCACAAGGCAATCTATACGGGACTTCTTACGGATCCCTTTCATTTATCCATGCGAGTAGCATCCTTTCGTTCCGTCAGCCAAATTAGATAGAAAGGATTACATTTTTGACTACCACAAGTATGAATTTTACTCTTTACCCTATGCCATGTGTTATTGCTGAATTCTATCCAGTTGTGACTGGATAAGAGAGATCATTCTACGACGGGTGATTAAATGAAGGGTTCGAATCCAAACGCCGTGCTGATTCAATAATTTGACAAGATAAACTTGATAGGGGGGTTCAGTTACACCAACCTAAATCTGGGAATAACAGTCAATATCAGAACAGAAGTTCGGAACATCAAAACCATTCAAATAATCAGCAGTAATCGCAAACGATAGATAGGGCAGCGTTGCCCTTAATTGGCAGGTAAACAAAAAAAGCTAGCAGTAAAAATAAAATGTTTTCTGAGGAGATAGATGTTAAATGTGGGGACTATTTAAATGTCATTAAATAAAACATGTATATTTTGTAATGGTCTTCATAACGGCTATCTAAAAACTGTCTACACTAGATTTTTAAACAGCTACGTAATATCCTTGAATTAACTGTAAACGCATGTTACTAAGATTATTGATTACTGATTTAGGATATCTGAAAGTCGCGCATATAAACATAATATAGTTACACACGGATAACAGAATGTTGTTATCCTTATGCTTAGAGGTGCACATGCTATTGTCCTGTAAGACTATAAAGTAAATGTTTATTATCCAGTTGTGTAAATTAGTTCCACTTATTAATAGATAAGCATTAAGACATTTATTGAACATTAACAATATAATATATTTCACTTCTGGTGGGAAGTCTGCTTTCTTTTATAAAAATAACTTTTTATCAGGATTTATTTTAATGGTCAATCATGTTCTACTTCATATGTGTTTCTCTTATCTCCATGCGTCGTGCGAGATTAATCAACTCCTTATATCATTAAAATCATATTGTTGGAATCCGGGGATAGCTTAGTGGTATTGGTTTCTCCGATATTTTTGCAGAAAGAAATCCGAGACTAACGAGAGTGGTCATTAGAATGTTGCTAACGTTCTAATGTCACGCATTCGCTGTGTGATGTTCAAAATGCGCCTGTCGAGTTCATATAAATGTTAACATCGCTAATACAAATATATGCACACACCCACAGCGAAGCAAAAATACAACACAGTTGATCAACAGAAATATATTGCTTTTATTCCACGCCGACAAACAAGCGTTTGTATATACATTAAACTCCGTGTTTTGTTATTTCTGAAATGCCCGTTAGTGAATGCTGTTTTTGCCGGCTGTCGGTTGTAGGGAAATACTGACGATTGATTGACTTTTTTTTTGTAACGATTTTATTTATAAATACATTATTTTACTATTGAAATGTTCAACATTTCTTTTGACAATTTTTTAATATTTTGACCGATATTTTATTACATATGCATTGGTCAAATTATGTAACGATTTTATTTATGAATACATTATTTTACTATTGGAATGGTCAACATTTCTTTTGACAATTTTTTTTTAAATTTTGACCGATATTCTATTCTAAATTATGTATTCAGTTAGACAATCGTGGAAAATCGCGAATTCTTCACATTGATTTCATTTGTGCGTTTGCAGCCCATTGCATGTTTTTTTTTCGCGGGGTTGCTTGCCATTATTAATCACTAAGTGAAAGCAAGTTTGTTGAACAAACTATGTTGTACAAATGAACACCCAAGTCTTCAGTCCGGGTCTCGAACCCTTGACCGTTTTCAATAATGTACTTGTTTATATTACCATTGTTGTTGTCCTGCGTTAAACAATAATAGAAATAAAGAATGCTATGCATCAGCCGAAGGAAATAATCTTATTAAATAGATATAGACACACAACCAACGATCTTTGCAGACGCACTCCTCTATATTCTTTTGTATTTAGAACGTTGTTAAAATGTATTCCTTCCAAAAATCATGATGCGATCTTTTACTATTAATGTCCAAACTTGAATATCGGTTTCTTTTACGGTTGCTATACTGTTTGCGTCGCATCATTCGTGTTTGTTAGCAGAAGTTTATCTCATTTGCCGTTTTTGTTGTCTTGTTTCCACATATCTTTGCAGCAATATCCTCTTTATCACGTTTCCACTTGTTCGATTAAGTTCTTCGTAATCAACAAAATGATTTCACAAACCTGGCCTAAAAACCTGGCTGTGAAACAGTATAACATGATGCTGAGTGTATAACACTTGTAGCTCCTACTGCATAATGCCGTTGCGCATGGTAAGAAACTTTTCAGAACGCGATAAATTCTCCCCATAAACCCATCATAAGCGCTCAAGCGCAAATGTCGAAAAGAGTACAAGAAAGTAGTTGCTAAAACAATTCTCTTCTTTTCAAGGAAAGGAATTTGATATATCAAATAATATTTATATTAACTATACGATTTATGCTTTACTCCGATTCGTATGCAAAACCCTTTATATAAACGATCTATGAAATCTATTTAAAACATGGTTGGCATGATGTGTGATATGATTAACCATTTTACAATTTTATCTGTTAATAATAATTCATTTCCAGCTTACATTTCCGCTGTTATACTAAGCATCGAATTATTCGCTAATATAAAAGCGACGTGATAATGATAAATGATGTAACCACCGTGACGAATGCGTATCCAAAAAAGCATTGCTGGTAAGTTTTACGCAATTTAGAACCTGGAATGATCCAGCCAACTGATCCCCAATGATTCCCGCCCAAAACATGATGTCTCGACCTCCTTGTTGGCGATGAACTCTGTAAGGGGATGGAGTTCCGTTCGAGTTCCAAACTTTGGCCCATCCATCCGGACTGTCAAGAGTAGCATTGGCCTCATCTTTAAATAGGACACGTTGGAAATTCATTTTCATATAATTCTGTGCACAATCCATTGGTTTTCCCTATGTTGTTTGCTCAATGGAGGCATTCGAATCGTTTTGATATTCTTTGCCGTCTATATTCAACTCATTACATCGGGCCTGCCTGGATCTTGAAGCAATTCCAGCTCATGCAAATGTGGAAATACTTGTGTTGTTAGGGATTCGGATGACATTCCTATGAATTTTCCGAATATTACGATATGAAAGGTTTCTACTGGTGCCCTTATCCTTTCTGGATTTGTTCTTGGGGTTTTTGACGAATGAAGCCAAGGTTCTTGGATCACTTTCCAGCTCCATATCTAAATTATTGAACACTCCTTCTGCAAATCTAGCAACACTCATTCCCTTTTCGATAAGTGTTAATCCACCATTTTTGGCATTTTAACAGACCTGCAATAAAGCGATGCGCAGTATAAATTACTTGATAATAAATAAAATGTCATAACTTTGTTAATATCGGTCATTTGATGATACAATTTCTATTTTTGTGTGACGTATATTAAGTGAAATATTAATATTTTAGTAATCTGTAATAAGCGATTAACGCAATTTACAATCGAAAAAAATAGAAAACCTAATGTACAAGTTAATCTTGTTTTCTGCCCATCTCACGTTCTTTACTTTCAAGTACATATATATACATACATATATATATATATGTATATCTATGTATAGATATGTATATATATGTATGTATATATTTCTTTTCTTGCATTTTTACTTCAATATCCTGAAGATGTCCTCTGAAATAAGGACGAAACGTTGATTATTTTTATAATTTCATTCGTTTTTTTCTATTTTTCTTATATATATATATATATATATATATATATATATATATATATATATATATATATATATATATATATAATTTCAGATGAAATGATATATTGTAGTTTTTTTTTACTTTGGTCATAATAACTTGTGCATTCTGAAGCAATAACGTTAGTACAAATTAAGAACTTGCATACATTTTAGATGCGACATGTACAATGTTCCATGACTAATAAAACAGCTCCATAGCATTCTATTCAGAATGTTTCATGAAATCGTTCATGTATTCATGTATGTGCTTGATAATTAACGATAGATATTGGAGTACACTTTTTTACGCATACAATCATCACACATAAATACAAAGATTGTGTGGTTGGTATTAGCGTTCCTAATTTTTTTTCTAGAGATGGATTTTTTCTAGGATTACTTGGATACTTTTGGAGAGAAATCAAAAGAAGGTTACCGACATCCTAAGTCAAAGTGGGTCTTATAGAATGAAATGTATTCGAACATTAGACACCTACAAACAGCGGGCAACCATTTTCTTAAGAAGGTTTCACATTGGATTTTATATATAATATTTAAACAGGGTAATTACTTCGTTTATTCTTTTGTCATGATATGACCCCGCCTCAACCCCCCACACATGTCTAAACACCCGGGCAACGCTGGGTACCCCCGCTAGTCTATAATATAAAAGCGAAAATGTGTATTATTGTGATCGGTTTTTATATGTCCGGCAAAGGCTTTTTTTCGCAGGGGAGCTCGGGGGGTACTATTTCTTAGAACATTTTATATACTCCCTAAATTATAATATCTTTGATTTGCAAAGGGAGGTCGTATGTATGTTTTTTGAGCGATTTTTACTTTATAAAATTCCCGCTAGTCTGTCTTCTCGCGTGTTAGTTAGTGCTGTTCGTACAAAAAGCAAAAATACTCGAAAAAATTGCGTTTCCCCGGCACTCTTCCTAGGGACGTCCAGAAAACAATGCACTTTAATCAATGTCGGGAACCCCGTCATATCAGACAATTGCTATTCATTTGGACTCTCCCCTTTTATGGGGAGCTGTTTTTCCCAAAGATCCTGGGGAAACACAAATACGTAGAAACTGGCTTGCAGCCAAAGTTAAGTGCGTGATTTCTATTCCTCTATGGCATAATGATTGGCCTCGTTTAACTTATGCTCCCATGTGAACTGATTCACTTAACTTTTTATCGTTTAATTTCAACCATTCTCACTTCCTCTTCCCTCTTAGCGCTGCGGTATGATATAACGTTTTCTTTCACTTTCTTTTCCGCCTTTGCCTCAAGGCTTAGTATTAGAGCATACCTGCCTAATAACACATGTTTTCCTTTAAACACGCACACCGAAAAACACCTGGGAAACACAGGCCACCGTCGCTAGTATTAAATAAAAATAAATTATAGATACGTAATTTGACAAATAATACTTGGAATGTATATATCTAAATGTGTCGTTCTGTAAGTATATATTCCTATTAAGCTTGGGCGAGTGCAATTATTTACTTTGTTAATTGCAAATACAACCCAATGCAAACAAAGTTTAAATAAATCAAATTTATGAAATTATAACTTTATCTGATCGTTTTTAATCGTTGTTTTTTTTTATAATTCATTAAAATCATACAAAAACTCTCCCGAATTATCGACCAAAATAAACCGTATGCGTATATATCTATATATCTATAAAAGTGAACGTGTCGGTCTGTGTGGATGTGTGTCTGTGTGTACATTTCCCTACGCAATAAGTATGTCAATTTTAAGTCTAAAGACACGAAATTTGATAAATTGTAAAATCTTTCTGATAGGTTTTCGGTCAGAAATTCTACTGTCAAGGGGCCAAAGTTCAACAATTTGACATTTGAGAACTCTACAAAATTCCTACATTTTTTGATCTAAACATTTGAAATTTTAGATATAGGTTCGTTTGACATGGATCTAATTGAATAGCTTGATTTGTGCCCCAAAAAACAAAATTTTAAGGGGGCATAATATGGGTTAAACTTTTAAAATATTGACCGCTATTTCTATCTATTTCTTTTATTTTTGGTCCACATTCACTTCCAAACAGCCGGGCAACGCCGCGTTTAAATGCTATATATATATATATATATATATATATATATATATATATATATATATATATATATATATATATATATATATCCTTGGTAAATCACTGGCCCCTAATAATCAGTAGCTATCAATTTAATTTGAGTAATACTTAATTGCGAATCCATCCTCAAATACAATCGAAACGCAAATCATATAACTTTATTTCAACGGATTAGTCAATGATAGTTGTATTCTATTAGTATGTAAATGAGTTTCTATCGAAATTCATTATTTTACTAATTTATCTGATCCTATTATAACGAACAAATATGGTACGATAAAATACTTCACCGTTGTACATGAGACGCGTTGGTTACTTTCTCTAAATATTTACTTGTTTTATTTATTTATTGAAACAATGATTTAAAATATTTACCATATTTGAGTATAACTGATATTATGAGATGTTTAGCTTAGATTTTAATAGAAGACTATGAAAAGAACCTTCTAATTTTTTAAAGAAATGCGAAACAAACACGATTGGAGAACATGTTAATGGCGATTACTCACGGAGAAAACTTACTTGAAATATGTTTGTCTTTTGTGCTTTATAGATTCCATTACATGAAAAATACAGTCTGTCAGTAAACGAGGAAAAACAATGCGCCTAACGTAAGGGCATTGAATAATTAAAAAATGATGATGGCAAATGTACACAAAATAGATATGTAATATATAGTTGATCTAATCCATTATATATTTTCACGAAAGACAATTAAAATAGATCAAATGATAAGGGTTTTTTTTATAAATGTTAGATTTGAGATCATAAAAAACATGATATACATATTTGTAAATAATAGAGAGGCTCTATCTCATCTGTATCTTAAAAATCATAACAAATAACAGTGGTTTTATTTTTGAAGACATTACATCATATTTCAGTGACGGTAACTGACAAGTTATATGACAACAGTGCGGATGTTCTTAGAAAGAAAAAAGGCCCTGTGTTAGAAAATCCTTTGAGTGATAGTACAAATGCATTGTCCGATATATATATATATATATATATATATATATATATATATATATATATATACATATACATATATATATATATATATATATATATAAATATATTTAAAGGGGGTTAGAGCAGTTTTCTATAGAGAAGAGTGTATTTTAATGTTTTAGTAAAATACCAATTAAATTAAAACTGTTGTGCTCCTTCTCATGAAACAGAGTTTTAATTTTTAATTTTTAACTTTAATTTGGAATTATAAATTGTCAATCACCTTTCCATATATACATACACATATATATATATATGTATATATATATATATATATATATATATAAGAGCAAGTAGTTAAGGAAACATGTTAAAACACTTTGAAAAGAGATAAAAAACATAGTTAATTTGAAAAGGAAACACTAAATAAGTGGATAGTCCTTAATCCGCGGAGTTTCGAGGAAATACGTTCCTTCTCGTCAGAGGGTAGGATTTAGAAAAATGCGGGATCGGATTTTGCTTGCAAAACTATTTAATGAAACAATAAGTAAGTTATAGATCTTACTTGATAACAAAAAGTGAAGCAGGGGGAATAGGGTGAAGAAAAAAGTGATTTCACGCGAATGGATAGTCTGGTGAAGAGCACAGTATCCAATGACGGTAAAATCTCAAAATGCAGAAACCAAGAAAGTTAGGTAAATTTCCATTCGCACAAGTAAAATCCAAGGGAATCGCGTAATTGGAAAATGGTCCAAAAATAATCCAAAAGGCCGAAATCCGTGGAATAATTCACAAATAGGTACAAGGAAAAGGGAATGTATTCCAATAATATTCTTAAAGGATAGATCAGATGTGCGTAAGAAAATGGAAGAAATTTAAAAAGCGACTCTCTAGGCAAGGCTAAATAAAGAGAGAAATTATATATTTAAGGAAAAAATTATATATATATATATATATATATATATATTCTGGGAATTTTTTAACCCTTTAAACTATATAAAAAATACTTATTAATTTTTTTATATTTTTATCATTTGTTAGAAAACTATTTAGTCAGTAAGTCATTTCATAACAAGCAATCACTGCATCAACTTGCTCTCTCGAATTCACAATGCTACTTATGTCCATTTAGGGAATCATCAGTGGGGTACCATGAAAGATTGTTTCGGGATTTAAAAACATAGCAGTATATTAAATTTGGGGTCCCCAGCAGTGTTAATTAAACACCCCCTGCCTTAATCTTTAGAACAAAAGTTTTACAGACATAAGGTCTAGTTTTCTATTCTTAATTAATTTGGCTAGCCTATTCATGTTATAAAAATATGTTCCTTAACTGTAACACTCGCCTGTTTCCAAATTCAAAATGGATATATTTTGTTCAATTTCTCAGATTTGTATTTATAATATTAGGATAAATACATTTGACTACATAGCACCCCTACTATATTCAAACTAAAAATATATAAAGGTTAAAAATATTATAGATATGTACACTTACTAATATAAACTGAAGAAACATACTATCAGAAAAAAAAACTGTACTATATGTAATGTTTTTAAAGTAATTGAAATAATAAAACAATTAATTAAATATAATCAGTGAAAAAATATATAAGTTGTTCAAAATCAGTTTGATTAATATATTATTTACTATAAAACCAGAAGAATTTAAAAGTACTCGGACTTACGATAAATATTGCGATTGCATCAGCCACTTTCTTCCAGAAGTAGAGGCCGTTATTTGTAGATCAAGAACAGAATTAATAGACAAAGCAGTTTATTGATTCAATTTTATATGCTTCAGATAAACGCGCTTCGTGATTGTACATACACCCGCACACACACACGCACACCCACACACATATATATATACATACATATATATACATATATATATATATACCATTTACCTCATATTCCCCTTACCTCACCCTTGTTTTAACCAAGTAAGATCTGTGACTTACTTGTAGTTTCATTAAATACTTTTATATGCAAAATCCGATCCCGTATGTTGCTAATTCCTGCTCTCTTATGAGAAGGAGAGTATTTCTTCGAAACTCCGCGGAGTACGGACTATCCACTTATCTTGTGCTTCCTTTTTTAAAATTAAATATGTTTTTAACTCTTTTTCAAGATGTCTTTTATATGTTTTATTAATCATTTGTTCATATATATATATATATATATATATATATATATATATATATATATGTAGGAACATAGGGAGAAAGGACAGAAATAGGGCAAAAAGGGGAAAGAGAGGTATACTTTAAAAAATAATTCAACTTGGTTCTATAGTTCCATAATTCTGTAGAGTTAAATTAATATTTTTAAATATTAGAAATGTATGTATACGCAAATGATGTGTGTATGCATTTAGATATTGCTACAAGAAATGTCATATAATATGTCGTCTCGTTTATCCTGGCAATAAATCTCTGCATATGGAACATGACAATGCATTTATGCAATCAGCTTGTTCTAATAGAAACTCTTTACTTTACAGCTGCTGAATCTGACAGCGGTCAAATACAAAAAGGTATTTCTGTCAAAATAACCTTACCTTAATATATGTATGAGCATTTAAGCAGGAAGGCGATATCAGCGTACAGAGTAGAGCCATTCATTCTGACCGCTCGAATGTGGGAAAATTGCAGCCACCAAAATTGTTTCCAGCGAACTAAATGAATAGAACTACGTTACAAGATGTTACTAGATTTAAAATATTTGTAAATCTATTGAATTTAGCTTGTAGATACTGGTGAATCATGCTGTTCAAATATTTTGGATGCTAATGTGGACTCGCTTCAGTGTGAATAACATCCAGAGTATCGATACAATATTTACGAAAAGATATTACATGATTTGTTTTTAAACTTTGCAGATGTACGTTGATTATTTCATAAGAATACACTTCCCATCTTGAGAGTAATTTAGAACACGTATCCCATGATGTCACCTCCGACAAATTACTTGGTAAAATTCAGTGGCAAATGGCGCTCGTTGGAACGTGGAAGATCCAATTACTATTCTGCGTAACATTCAAAATACTATTGCGAATTAATTATGACTTCTGCCACACTATGTCTGACTGATCAGAAGCCTTCTACCACCATAGATTATATGGATGATTATGAGGACAGTAGTCCGAATATTCCAAATAATACGAGTAACAAATATTAGTTAATCTATGTATTATATAGAAGCACATTTCCTGAGTTAAGTTTATGGGTGTTCGAGCTGAAAATCAGTTGTTAATGATATAAATCTAACCGGTCTGTTTAAATGTATGCATGTCTATATATATATATATATATATATATATATATATATATATATATATATATATATATATATATGTTTGTATGTCTCTCTTAAACGTTCGACAGAGGCGACGAGTTCTCACGTAATTGGAATAATTCTAAGGCTCTATATCTCGGACGACAAATATCGAGAATTTGCCAAAAAACATTTATTCCTTCACCCTCAATTAGGCAGTTGTCTACGAGGAGGGGTCGGTTTTTGCGAGGTATTGTTGCAAGTGATCGTATCGGTCGCGTCATGGAGTAGTGGTAAGACGTCAGGTTTTGTTTTCACTTTCTTTTTTGCCTTCGCGTCATGGGTTTGAGTCTGCCTCCCTACTACCACTTTTTCCTGCACAAAACACACCTCCAAACACCAGGCAACGCCAGGCACCCAGGTTAGTATATCTATATATGGTACTAAAACGATTAATATGTTGCGTAAGCATATAATATAAGTATAGTAGAAGATGAGATACATTCAGATTAAAATAATGTCATAAATATGCATTGAACAAAATGAAACACTTCTCTCAAAGCTTTACAACATTTTACCATACAAATATGTGACTATTATCATCTTACAAAGAATATGCTATTAAAATTCCAGATTATATTGATATTCGCTAACTAATAAAACTACATGTAATGTTTTTATGCTCATAATTTTCGATGGATTAGTGTGATGTCATAAAATCGCGGTATCTCAGTCGCGATCAAAAGTTGTAAAGAGAGCGAAGGTGACAGAACCTAGTATGCCACTACAACGAGTAACGAGGTCGTGCAATTAAACCGGGGTTTAGCCATGCTCGCTTACAAAGTGCTAAAAGTTATACCACGTATCCTCGCTCGTGTTATAACTGTTCTAAAATGCGAAAATCAAAAGTATTAGGGAGATTTAATAAGAACGTTGTACGCACCGTTGTTCACTCAGCGGGATGGTGAGAGTTATGCATAATAAATAAGTAAAAAAATAATAATAAAAAGAAAAGAGAAAACGAACGTGTTGAACTAACTAGCCTTTTACGAACGCCGTTATTGTTTTTCGCTCTCGCTTTTTCGTTAGCCCATATCCAGGTCTTTAGCAGTCGTCACCGCTGGAGGGACAGTAAGCGTGTTTGTTCGTTTTCCACACTTTTGACAATGAATTAGGGTTAAACTTAGACGTTTCTTTCTCATTTCCTATCGTCCGAATGTAACACATTCAATCATTCTTGGAGCAACTGATACTTACTTGATAATGACATTTCTCCAATGTCTGGCAAATATCCTTCTCCGGTTACGAGTTACATACACCGTTCACTGTCCGAGAATATTAGTTACTGTTCCTTTAGAGGGGTTTAACGAATCTCCTAAATGTCTTGAAGATTCATTCAACTGTAAATCTTCGGGCACTTATCTGATTAACTGCATGTTCAAGCTAAATCTCTCCCTCTCTCTCTCTCTCATCCTCTCTCTCTCTCTCTGACTAATTAAATTAAGTTGTTTTAAAGAGAAAACGTATGTAGCGTACCTTAAATATTAAGGGCGGTATTCGGTCCAGTTTACGAAATATTTCCTTTTATTATCCTATCAACTTTTGCAATACCAACTTCCACATAAATATCATAAATTTAGAGACTGGTTGTATTTTGATCTCACTTTCCGTATTTTATTTAATTCAAATTAAAAAGACGTTTCTATATGAACTCTCATCCTTGACGATATGCTCGCGTTGCCTACGAACAGTTTAAACATTTCAAAATACAACCGTTAGATACAATGGGCGGCTCTTTACAAACAGACTCCCTTCTCCAACTTTACCATATGGCAAGGAAGAAGAGAGGGGAAAAAGAAGCAAAACAACATACTAAAGATGGAGTATACATCTGAAATATATTTGTGATAAATTTCAAACAAGTAAAATATTTGTTTATTTTCCTAACATTACGTTGTGATTTGGCTTACAAGCCCATTTTGTGGTATTTTATTCTATTCAAATTAAAACAATGTTTTTATATGAACTCTCATTCTTGGCGTTATTCTCGCGTTGCCTCCGCACAGTTCAAACATTTCAAAATGCAACAGTTAGATACAACGCGCGGCTCTTTACAAACATACTTCTTTCCCCAACTTTACAACATGGCAAGGAAGAAGTAAAGGAAAAAAAAACAGCACAGTACAGACGGAGTATCCCTCTGAAATATATTTGTGATAAATTTCAAACAAGCAAAATATGTGTTTATTTTCCTAATATTACGTTGTAATTTGGTATTCAAGTGCATTTTATGATTATTTTATTTTATTCAAAGTAAAACCAGGTTTCTGTGTGAATTCTCATCCTTGAAGAAGACAATTATATTAGACCATATCTTTGTAAGTAACAATATGCAAATACTATTTTTTCTAAAATTGTAAGAAAATATATGAGAAGAAAGTATGATTGGGAAAATTGAAAATAATCACACAGTACTAATGAAACAAGGAGTCTTATTTAGAATGAGGGAATGAGTGGATATGTGAAAATATAAGACAAATCATTAAACTCAATATTTTAAATAAGCGCTGAAAGTAAATATCTTATTAAGAACGTAAGAACCTGCTAACTAATTTTCCAGGCTGTATCATGTATTCCTTAAGTTATCGCATGGAAACGTTGTTATCCTTATTAAATAGTGCTATATATTGCATAGTAATTAATGTTTTCAAAGAGCATAAAATCAAATGAAATTAAAACAAAAATTCTTAATGCTTGCGCGGAAAATATTTTAACTACGGATTAACTTTACACAAGCAGGCTGAAAATGTATATACAAATTTACTTGGAACTTTTCGCAAGCCGTGTAATTTTTTATGCCAATCTGTCATAGATGTGTGATTTAAATCGTTTTGATATGGACGAAGTTATAGGTCTTAGATTAACTTTAATAACACCATCAATTATGTAGGGCTTATTGCCCAGCACGTTAATATGCAAAATTTTTATATAATTTCTAAGACAGACTGTGTTATAATCAAATGTAGTATCAGTTTGTCAACCGTAGATGATTTTACAAAATTAACGTAACAAAGTCACCAGTAAAATTAAACTATCCGTAATTGTCGGATCTTACATTGAAGTAAAAGAAAATGTGAGAAATTTTATTGGTAGTAGAATTATAGAGAGAATCATGCTAAAAATTAAAGAGAATCATGCTAAAAATTATACAGAGTCATGCTAAAAACTATAGAGAGAATCATGCTGAAAACTATAGAGAGAATCAAGCGAAAAATTATAGAGAGAATCATGCTTAAATTAATTGGGATAAAAAATTAATAGTAGAAAACATTTAATAGTTTCAATCTAGAATCAAGCAAAGCTCGATGCGAAAATATTTCTTACAGTAGATTGCTTGATAGGATAGAGCTGAAATTACAATTTAACGATGTAAAAACAGCCTAACTCGGTCTATTCTATGCCTGTAAGTTGTGTGGATTTTCTATCATCTTCGCTGAGAATTAATGAACGGTTCGAGCTGAAACCAATGAAGAGCGTTGCTGCTGGTAATGCTTTCGTAAACTCGTATAAGGTATCAATGGCTTTGATGGCCGCTGTCACTTCTAACCCGACAGTAATTGGATTTTACTCGGAATCTATTTTCAGAAAAAGTAATTTCTCGATAGGATTTCATCCGTGTAAAACACGGTGGTCGCCACAATATAAATAAGAAACAGCTGATTTAAAAACGTGAGATATGCGCATATATAAATATGCATTGCGAAAAAATACTGCTAAAATATCGTTCAAATATATGCCGCTGAGACAGAAGCATCAGAAACTCACATCGTTGTACTATAGATGCATTTTTATTTGTACATATACATATATGAATACATATGAATAGCCATAAATCTGTCTATAAATCTATAAATCTGAAATTGTCTCGGTGTGTATGTGTCTGTGGGTCTATATTTCACTAACAAATTACTCGGTCAATATGCAGTCTACAGACTCCGGATTTGAAAGAATTTTGAAATTCGGAAAAATATTTTTATGGGTATCCAGCAAGAAATTTGGCTGTCAATGGAGTCAAAGTTCAATGAGTTGGCCTTTCAGAACTCTACAGAATACCTCCGTCAATTTTGGGTCAAAACACCTTAAATTTTAGATGTTGGGTACTTGGACATAGAGCACATTTTCAAATTTGATTTGAGCGCCAAATAATGAATGTTATGGGGTGAAAATTGGGATGACATTAATAAAAAATGACCTATGAAGTCTCTTCAAGATCAACTAATTTTTTATCTAAACACTTGAAATGTACATAATGTGTATTCAGACATAGCGAAATATTTTTAATCGGTTTTGGCCAAATATTTTGCTGACAAGGTGTTAAAGTTCAAACGGTTTTTCCTTTGCGTCTTTAGCAAACTATTAAGACAATATTTGGTCTAAACATTTGAAATTTTACATAAAGCATATTCAGACATACAGCAAGCTTTTTAATCAGTTTTGGAGCGAACCTTTGGCTGCCAAGATTTTAAAGTTGTAAAAGTTGACCTATGCAGACTCTCCGCCAATTATGGGTCGAAAAACTTAAAGTTTTAGATGTAGGTTACCTGGATATTAGTCAAGCATTTTAATATAAATATACATACGCACAAAAAGTTGTAAACAGTACATAGGACCTGAGAAAAGCCGGACTGAAATTTTAGCATATTCATATTCACTAAAGGTATTCTAAACAAACGACCAGGTGTATTTAAAACTGTTTCTAAAGATCTATATATAGAGAGAGTTTCTACTAAAACCTGATTAGACGCATTGATTAAGTAAAAATAAATAAACTATTAAAGCATGAAAACTAACACATTCCGCCTTTCTATAGATAAACATCTTAAACGAGATAAATAAAATCAGCAAATAATGTAGAATCAGCAATCGTAAAAAAACAATATACCAAATAAATAAACCAACTGCAAATATGTAATGATAACTAATATTATATTATATTCAGATATATATTTAAATTAGATTAGAAAATTAAATATAAATATATATATATTATATAATGCAGTATTGAATTTACATATGACAACTAAGAGTTAATGAATATATTTTATAATTATATGTAAATAATAAATTAATTATCCCATTTGTATATCGAATAGAAGCTATGGAACTCCAAATTTTCTAACAAATGACCTAATTTCAATATTTAGACATGAAAAATATTATTTGTAAATTACATATTTTTAATTAAAAACAAAATAAAACGTAAATTTGTAGAATTTGAGAAGACTAGATGTTGTGTTGTAATGACACAATTTCATAATTATGATATAAAAATGTATTGAGATCTTAATTCTCGAATGTTAATTTATATAATCATATAATTGGATGAAATAAGTATGTATTTCATGATTGCTGCGTTGCCAACGTTTTACCAATGTTATTCAAGTTTACAGAGATATTTAGCAAGCAGAATGTTACATATTAGCAAAATATCTAAGAAAAACAGAGCTACATGCACTAATAATTTTTCATCAAAAAAAAAAAAGAAATATAATTTACACGATAATTTATGGAAATAAATAACAATGAAACTGCAAAAAAAAAAACATTTTCGTAATTTATTTAGTTGTCCGGTTCAATATTTTTCGCAATTAACTGTAGTGGACTACTAACTTTCAATTAAAAAAAAATATGTACCTCTTTAAGAATAAAATAGACTTGAGAAAAAAGAGTACAACGGGTGAACATTGGTTACAGCACACATAAAAATAAAATATAGAGGGGTTTTTCTTGTGCACGTACCCTTCTAGTACCAAGTCATTTAGAATACGACTATCAATATAATTTACTATGTCCATGATATATGTATATATATATATATATATATATATATATATATATATATATATATATATATATAGTAAGTAATAAAATATATATGGCGATTAAGCTACACTGAATATTCCGCGTTTCATCAACTGTAGGGCTCTTCAGGCTTATGCGCATAAGTCTGAAGAGTCCTAGAATGGATGAAACGCGGAATATTCAGTGTAGCTTAATCGCCATATATATTTTATTACTTACTAACTAGGTCTACCTACGTATTGGGCACTTTTCAAGTAAATACTTAAAGTTTATGCATAAATTTATACTTTCATATATTAATTTATGTGAGTAAATTACATAGTTATATATATATATATATATATATATATATATATATATGCTAAACCCTAAAAATGTCTTTCAAGAATACATTTTAATATTGTTTATCTAAAAAAGTCTCTAGAAGAGGTCTGTTCAAAGCAACTATTTATCGATACACACATCGGTTTATATTTAGCGTTAATATTACACCAGACAATTGTCAACAAATATTAGAGGCTGATTCATATTTATTGCAGACTACTTAGATGACGACCAACCTGTCCGTAACAAAACAGGGAAACACAACTTACATGCGATCTAATTATGTGGGTGATTATTGATTAAAATCGAGAGAAAAAATGCAATTTTCACGTAAAACTGAATATACGTGTGAAATTATATTGTAATGACAGAGGAATAAATAATAATTAAGCTAATGCAATAAAATCTAAAACTATAAACTATATCGTCACCCGAACATTTTCGCGGTCTAGCAAATGAGTAGAATTATTATAAAAGTAAAATACAGTGCAACAAAATTCTTAAGAATTATCATTAGAATACTCGAAAGTTTTGAAGAGAATACTTTCGTTATTTGTAATGCACTAAAATCTAAACTTCGAAATTATTTTAGCTAGTGATTCTAGATTGGATCTCTTGGAGGCTGCACATTTGACGAAATAGAAATCAGGTCTCCATAATTTACCTTTCAGGAACTTCTGCAATTCCATACAATTTATTTACAATTCAGATATATACATTGGATAATTATATGGTAATTTGTTTTCATTGTTTTGTTACTAAAATATTATTTTATTGCAAACTTATAATAAACAACTACTAATTATTTTTGTGTAAACAGATTATACCCGTTTTCTGAAAAAACATGTAGGACTAGTCTCCATAATTGCATTATATAACCCAATACATATATCGTCAAAAAGTAATCATGTTTATTTATTATGTAGACGTATGCAAAAATGTGATTTACACATTAAGGAAATAATAAACGCTGAGAAAGAAGTAAATAATACAATGTGTATCTTCAGATAATGGGCTTGTAAACAGCAAAAAATAAATAAACAAAATAAAAAAAATGTTCAGCAAGAATTCGTCACTATCAACTTTGTCTTTCACTTTCCAGCACGAGCCCCCTCTCTCATCTGATCCAACAGGATTTTTTATTAAAAAAGAATGGCTCCATTCCATTTGCATATGTGTGCAGTGGAGAGTATGATCGTGTGCGATTCCACGAGACTGCACCTTATACATCCACGGCCGCCATCTTTAATGTCTCTCAAATCCCACCTGAAGGTAAGTCGCATAACCACATAATGAACACACACGTGGGCACTTTCTTATTTGCTAATTACATTCAAATAACAGTAGCGGAGTCACAAAGCTTCCAAAAAACATCGATAAATTTTAAATAAACGATAGACGGCGATTTTTCCTAGAAAACAAACATATTTTTTTTTATAAATATCATACAAAAACTAACAGATCTTATTATTTCGGATTAATGTGGATATGGCAACCTTTTGTTACATTGTTAAACACTTTCCTACTTCGATAAAAGGAAACACATAATTCTTTCGGAATCTTTAATAATGTTATTTTCAATATATATGTGGGCGTGCGCAATGAAAATCTTACCAATTTCATTAGATGCAACCAGTCAAGTATAATGTATTTTGTTTCCAAAATATAGTAAACATCAAATAGATTACTTTTTAAAGCATAAGAGAGTAAACGCATCTTATTGAAGTTAATTGAATGTGTGACACCCCAAATTTTATCTAGATAAAAAAGTACCAAAATTGTCAACACTGAGGATAAGATTATATTTTATACGCTCAGCTGTTATCCCAGGGGAATCAATGCCAGATAGAGTTTTGTTCTTGCTATACTGATGAATATCATGGTAAGAATCAAGGAAAGACAAGAAAATTATAAACGACACAATCGATGCATATTTCATCTACCTAAAAACGTCCACGCCAACCAAAATAATAAGAGTTTCACAACTCTTACAGACGCGTAAAAATAACATTTATGCATCTAATTATGTTGAGCTCCAAATGAAATCAAACGGCATGGTGCCGAAATAGATAGAAAAGAAAACTATTGCATAGCCAAATGAAAGTTACACATATCCGTGTAAATTACCTTTACTTAGACTTGGAAAATCATATCGACGATCAATAAATATAGCGACGTCATGGCTTACCATATGTCGGTTGTGCAAAAATGTTCGATTTTCTGTAGCTTGGCTATACAATATGTGTCATATATACATATATATATATATATATATATATATATATATATATATATATATGATGGACTCTCCGTCAATTTTCGACGTATGAGACTCCGACAATTGACCTGAAGGTCTAGAACTCAGCGTGTCGACATTCACTTAGACGTATGTGGCACTTTAGTCCTGCTAGAGACTTGCAATGGCGACCGCAGTGGTGACAGACATATAAATGCGAGAATTTAGCTCCACACTGCTCAGTATTATTTTTTGACGTGACTCTCGCTTCTTTTAGTTTTTCGATGCAAAACGCCAAGAACTCCTTGATTTTTCTGTCACACATTTCTATCCACTTCCTTCTGTCTTTTGCAGTTAGCTCAATGTTGTTATATTCAATATTTAGAACCTGCAAATTAAACTTTATTTTGTCTTTGTAACGCAACCATGATCGTCCCACGTTTCGACGGCCTCTGTCTAATTGGCCATACAGGAGTTGCTTCGGCATCCTATCATCATCAATTCGCATCACATGACCCGCCCATTTAAGCTTCGACTGGATTAAGAAGCTTTCGATGTTGTTGATTTTACAAAGTGTGAATAATTTCGCATTTGATATTTTGTCTTTCAAAGTAAAACCGCAAATGGCACGTAGACATCTCTTATGGAAGACGTCAAGTTGCGAAATGTGTTTTTGGTACGGGGTCCACGTCTCCGAGGCATACAAAAGTGTGGAAAGTACCACAGCCTTATCTACATGAATTTTTCTCTTCAGGCTTAAACCCCGAACATTCCATAATCTTGTGTGCAGCTTGCCAAAGGCGCTGCTTGCTCGGGAGATTCGGTTGATAACTTCATGGTCAAGAGATGCACTGGAATCAACCACACTTCCCAAGTATGTAAACTTGTTAACATACTTCAGGTTTTTCCCATCTACCTGAATCGGCATCTGAGGAAAATTGTGCACGATTTGTTTCTGTTTAACACCCTGTACTTGTTTTGGTGTAGGTGGTGGCTGGTAGATGACTTCCGTTTTCTTTATACTGATTGTCAAGCCAAAGGCTTTACATGCAGTAGAAAACAGATTTACAAGATGTTGAGCCTCCCCCCGAGAAGTCGCGACAAGGGCAGCATTATCTGCACACAGCAAATCTCTTATAATGGTTCATCGGAGAAGTGTTTTCGCTTTGAAGCGTTGTCGATTAAAAATCCCACAATCTGTACGGAATTGGAAATGAACGCCAGTGTCAACATCTGCAAATGCATATTTCAGCATAACAGAGAAGTAAAGGGCGAATAGTTTTGTTCCATTAGTCACATTGAAAGACTCAGAAGTGTCCCCATTGGACATCACTGAAGCCTTCATGCCATCATGAAAGGATGTTATAACTTTGAGCATATTGTCAGGTATACAAATTTTCTTAAGGATTCTCCATAGGGCAGTTCGGTTGACAGTGTCAAAGGCTTTAGTAAGATCAATGAACACTATGTATAGCTCTTGATTCTTTTCTCGAACTTTCTCAGAGACCTGTCGCAGAGAAAAGATCATATCTATTGTACCCCGAAGAGAGCGGAAACCACACTGCGATTCGGGATATATCTCATCTACAAGATGTCTGATTAATCTGTTGATTATTAGTCTGGCCATGATTTTTCCAGCAATTAAGAGCAGAGATATGCCACGATGATTGTCATAGGAATTCCTCAAGCCTTTATTTTTATAAAGATGGTAAATTGACGCATCTTTTAAGTCCTATGGGACTTTTCCAGATGTCCAAATGGACACGAAAAGTGCATGTAGCTTTCTGGCCAGTTTATGGCCACCATATCTGTAGACTTCCGGTGGTATACCGTCATTTCCTGGTGCTTTACCCAATGATATCTGTTCAACTGCTGCAAGGACTTCTGGGAGAGTTGGTAACACGGATAGCTCTGATCTCTCGGGAACCTGCTCAATTGAGTTTATAATCTCATCGTCTGTTAACGAAGAAGAATTCAACACTGTTTCAAAATATTTCTTCCAGCGTCTCAAGATACCGTCCTTGTCTGTCAGTAATGTCCCGTCTTCTGCTAAAATTGGCGAAACTCCTGATTCTTGAGGACCGAAAACCTTCCTTATACCTTCATAAAAGGCTTTTGTGTCCTTTCTGTTGAATGCTGACTGAACAGCTTCTGCGTGTGCGGTCCACCATTTCTCTTTCATCTGTCGTAGTGTCCTCTGCACTTTCCCTTTGCAGGTTTTGTATGCCAATCTTTTTTCAGTAGAGTTTTGGTCGTCAATCCATGCTTTGTGAGCTTGGTGCATTTTCCGAATTTGATCCTGGGCTTCTATATCCTTGTCATCAAACCAATCCTGGTGCGTCCGTATGGGTAAGCCCAGCACTTCTAGGGCAGTGGAATGGGTGATATTTCTTAGCGCTTCCCAGGACGCTTCTATGTTTTCAGTTATTTCTACACCATCTAAATTTTCATCCAACTTGTTAGAAAGTATTGTTCGAGTTTCAGTATTCTTAAGCGACAATACATTAATACGTTTTGGAATAGATGACTTCTTTACCTGTCTGCGCCAAAGACTCAGAGACACCTTAGTACGTAGCAGGGCATGATCTGATAGGTAACAGCTTGTATGGAAGGAGCGCGTTATTTTGAAGTCACGAAAATCACGTTTCTTAGTGATGACATTATCAATCATATGCCAGCTGTTTGAACGAGGGTGCATCCATGTGGTTTTGCGACAATTTTTCTGTTGAAAAACTGTGTTAGTGATGGTCATATTGAATTTTCTGCAGATGGAGAGCAAATGAAGACCATTTTCATTCATTCTACCAACGCCATGATGCCCCAGAACCCTTTTCCATGATTGGAAGTCAGAACCGACCCGAGCATTAAATGACTTTGTCCTTATGACGAATACCACCGATTACTTCTCGTAGTTGTTGGTAGAATTCATCTCTCTCCTCATCCGGTCTGCTCATTGTTGGTGCATAGCAGCTTACAAGTGTAACCCGAGTTTCAAGTTCCAACTCAAGGGTCAAAGTCATAATGCGGTCCGATAGACCTTTGGGAAGAGATTTCAGTGATTTGGCTAGTTCTGATTTTACGGCAAATCCCACACCAGAGAGGCGAGACTCATCAGACCCTCTACCCTTGGAGAAAAAGACATAGCCACCTTTTTCCTCCTAAAATTGAGAGACACCAGCAAGGCGTGTTTCACTGAGTGCCGCAATATCGATCTTATATTTCTTAAGTTCACGAGATATCAACGCTGTTTTACGTTCTGGTGCATTAGGATTGTCCTGGAGGGTGCGAATATTCCACGATCCAATATTACATTTCTTACTTAATTTATAATTATTTCGACTGCACACTGGATACCCAGACAGCTGCAGTTCACTGTCAAGGTGAATGTGTACGAGCAATGTTTAGGGCTCCTTTTATCGCCCCTTCCCCATACATGGGGAAAGCAGTGCTATCCCTAAATAGGGCTGTTTGCCACCAATGGAGGACACGAGCTGCGCAATTGCACACATATTTGCACAGAACGGCCATCACCCATCGGCCGCAACAGTGAAGACATTCGGCTAAGGACTTCCAGTGATACCCTTCACCTATCCCCGTCACCTTCAACATTACGCCCATGGACTTTGTTGGTGCAGGACCATGTAAAACCTAGACCCCATCAAAGTTGTCAGAGAACCCACACATAGGCCTTGATTATAGTGGTGAAAGCCCGTGTACAACTATCCACACTTTTTGGTGCTGCTGATAGCACTAAATCGGTGCAAAGATTTGCCACAGAGGAAGCGAACAACAGACCTCAGGTTTTATATCAGAGTTTCCCTCTCCTAGAGTCATGTCTTAACAAAGACTAAGGGTGCATCTCTCCTTGTGGTCAGGTATAATCCCACCAGTTTTCTGGATCACTCTTCGTCTGGACTTTACCCTTTGACCTGTCCGGCTTGGGTCGCCCTACCAGGAGTACATGACTCCCGCCGGCAGAGCTCTAGGGGTCATAGAGACTCGCAAAATGCCACACCACGGTATGTATGTATATATATATATATATATATAGAGAGAGAGAGAGAGAGAGAGAGAGAGATAGACAGACAGACAGAGACACAAAGACACAGAGACAGAGACAGAGAGAGGCATATATACACAAATACACTATATATATATATATATATATATATATATATATTGCTAGTAATCGAGTCACCCTGCACAGATGAAACAAAAGGGTATGTAGGTATAAATATTATTTTTTCAATACTTATGTCAGCCCAATTTAAGTCACTCGGTCTCTTATTATTGAGCACTTTAAAATTGAAATAAAAAGTCGGTCGCCTAAGTTTGCAGCGCAGATCAGGATGTTATAATCATTAGATGACAATGGCCGGGTGTTACGACATTATAAAAATAAATGTAAAATTTTCAACGCCATTTCTTCTCGTTGCGATTGGCCTTGAGGTTACCTCCTTCCTAATGGAGTCAGATATGGCTCCCTCGCCGAGTTCAAATCTCCCGCGTACTTATATTTATACAGATATTCTACATGGTTTATACTTGCGTAATATTTGCGTAAAAAGGTTGTAGTAATCACAAAACATTTTCTCTCTATATATATATATTTATGTATGACCCAACAAACGGGTCTCGTGTACACTTTATGTGATATCTCCATTATTTATTCACCGATTGCCCTTATTTTACAGGACATGATAGAATTAACGACCGTGAGTACACGAAGACCCCAGTGGGAGATGAGACAAAGAATGCATTGTGTTAAATTTTACTACAATACAGGCTCGTTTAAGAAAACCCAGGATAGTTTCATGCGTCAGTTCGAATGTGAAAAGGCTCCATCCAAAAGCGGAATTCAGAACTGGGTGGACCACTTCGAGAATGATTGGACCGTGGAGAACCTCAACGCTGCCAGAGAGAATCGTCCAAGTCACTCGGCACGTCCCAAGGAGCGACCAGCCAAGCTGGTTAAAAGAGTGAGAGAGTCTCTCCAGCAGAATCCGAAACGCTCTATGCATAAGCAAAGTCAGTCCTTCGGTATATTCTGTGAGACTTGCAGGAAAGTGCTGGTGAACGATATCAGGGCTTACCCCTAGAGAATACAGGCGCTGCAGACCCGTACAGCCTCATACAAGAAGCAGAGGAGGGCTATGGCAGTCAAGATGCTCGAGAAGATCGAGGAGACACCAACTTTCCTTAACCTTCTAAACTAACATTATAAGCAATAATGGAACAATACATGGGGAAAGAGATATGCATCCTGACTCGATAAAACATTGCAGGGACATTAACAAAGAAATTCTAATTGTATATTTATTCATTCATTTATTTATTTTATTGTTATCCTCATCTTCATAGTTGTTGTTTTTTAAACAAATTGCGGCCAACAATTTATCGGACTTTCTTTAAGTTGTAAACCGCGAGGGAATAGGGATACTGGGTCTCTTTACCGTATCGTTAATAATTACTGCCTTCCATAGTTGCTGTTGTCTTACCAGATCTTGGCCAACTAATCATCTGGCCTATATTGGGAAACAACGACTATGAGGATGGGGATAACAGTCCGCAAATAAATAAATAAATTAATAAATAAATATAAAAATTACTCATCTCAGAATAATTTAAATGCAAAATAATATACAAATTCCTACTGATTCTTATGCCGACTACGGAAAAAGATGGGTCAAACTAAAAATCACCCAGCCAGGATGGAATATATGAATACCGGTGTAATAGATTAACTATCTAACAGGCTGGAATTGCGCATATCAAAACGTTAAACTAAAATAGATACAAAAGTATTGAGGAATAAATGAAGGACTTTATAAGTCCAAGCAGACAGTGAAAAGGGGAAAGATGTCAAGCACCAACGGCCAATAATTCGTTCGAATCGTGTGAAAAATCTTAAAAGCTCAACTTTTGAATGCATAAACTACTCCTTTTCTAATTACATGCTTCTTGCTTAGAGGCGGAACTTACAAGAAAAACAACAAAAGATATATGATTTGATATGCATCGATAAAACAGCTTTAATTCAATTACACAAGTCAGGAGTCAGCGCGTGGATCGATAAGAAAAGATCTATTACACATCCACAAAACAATTAAAAGAAGAACAATATTAAAAAATAATGTTTCCGAAAAAAAATATTTTGAAGAAACCGAGAAGCCCACAAAAATAAACTAATTGTCAGTACTTATACTACAACAATAATTTATTTAGGAAATGCAATCATAAATAAAATAATACACATATAAAGAAATAAAATAAACTAACTGATGTATTTTGATGGGGGTATTTGCAAATTACAAAATAGACCGGTGACACAAACGCTTACCTGCCATAGATAAATTGAAAATAAGAAAACCAAAAAGTAACATACGTCTAGACTAATACGACTGGTCGAAGGTCGATGAAAATGGAGGGAGGGAGATTCCCTATCCAAAATAGACTAGAAATTCACGGAATGTATTGCAACACTGGGGGCGGCTTATTCTTTTTCAAACGTCTGAGATGACTAAAAGTTTTGACCTATGAGAAATCAAGGTTAAACTTTCCGATAACGAAAAATAATTTAAATTTTTGCAACTCTTGAAAATTTTTATAGACTTTTCGCTTAGACTCGAATGAACATGTTTTCCCCCAAGTGAGTAGTCACTACTTATGCCGTATCTGAAAACTTTGCTCGCGCAATTAATTCATTAAGCTCAGATGCATCTCCAAATGTTGAGGTGGAAGTGGTTTTGTTCTTTGTGGATTTTCTGGTCTCTGATAAATTGTTTAAAGTTTCTTTTACTGGTTTCTCTCCTCATAACTCTAGCAGTTCTTTATTTGCAATATATTTCTTTGATTCATCGTGATTATTCTATTTGTTTTCATAGATTAATTATTTGATTTCGTATTATTTGGAGTCAGCGAATTAATGTTCTCATCTTGAGTGTGATTTACACAATGTTTCGATCGATGTAACCTCCGACCTTCTTCAGGTGTATATTGTCGAACTCAAGAATGTTTCTGTGGGACGGGAATTTGGACAGAATTTCGAGCGGAGTGTTTAATTTACTTCACGGGGTAGCTTGATTTTGTTCCGCCAGCCATGACTGGATAGAGGTCCTAAGTAATTCGCAACTGAGGATTGAACTTTCAACATTTAGAAAGTAGATAAATGGTTTCGTTCGAAATTCGGTCCAAATTCCCGAGTTCGAGAGAAATATTCCCGAGTTCGACAAAATACACCTGAAAGAGGTCGGATGTTACATCGATCGAAACGTTATGCAAATGATACTCAAAATGAGAATAGTACTTTGACGTATTCAAATAATACGAAGAACGAATCCACATCTCAAAAATTAAGAAACCTTATTATTTGAATATTTTATTAAACATCTTCGACTCCGCTAGCCGTTTTCTCTCGTTTTTATTCCTCATAGCGTTTATTTTTGTCTTGTTCAGTAAACTTTAGTATTCTATTTCTAATTTCCGATGTTTGATTTGGTTTTATCTTCATTTAACTAACAAAAACAACTTTCCATTATTCTCATGAAACATCTGCTTGTTTCCCAACAAGTCATTTTAGCTAAGCTCGTACGAAACAAAATCTCTGTCTTAACAAGAATACGTAGAGAGAGCCACCCCCTAAAACTAATATTCGACTTTAAAAATATACACACATGGCCGTCCTTACCGATGAAAGTTTCTATTTAGCCAATAAACTCTAGTGTTCTGACTTCCTTACTCCTCTGAGACCTCTCATCATGTTCCACACTCCGTCTCTTCCTTGAATCTCTAATGCCACTCCAAACTGATCCTCGATCAATGCAAAAGCAGTCTGAAGCATTCTGACCATTTCTGTGGCATTTTTGTCAAACATTTTATAGCATATAGTTCTTCGAAAATTAGCTCGGGTATACAGTTGTTACAATATATATATATATATATATATATATATATATATATATATATGTATGTATATATATGTATATATATATATATATATATGTATATATAACTACTTCATTTACTCACATAACATTAATATACGAAAGTATAGATTTATGCGTAAACTTTAAGTATTTACTTCAAAAGTGCTCAATACGTAGGTAGAGCTAGTTAGTAAGTTATAAAATATATATGGCGATTAAGCTACACTGAATATTCCGCGTTTCATCCACTCTAGGACTATTTAGCCTGAAGAGTCCTAGCGTGGATGAAACGCGTAATATTCAGTGTAGCTTTATCGCCACATATATTTTATAAGTTACTATATATATATATATATATATATATATATATATATATATATACATATATATATATAAGAGCAAACAGTTAATAAAACACTTTGAAAAAGAATTAAAAACATATTTAATCTGAAAAGGAAACACTTAATAAGTAGATAGTCCGTAATCCGCGGAGTTTCGAAGAAATACTTTCCTTCTCATCACGGGGTAGGAATTAGCAAAATGCGGGATCGGATTTTGCATACAAAAGTATTTGATTAAACTGCAAGTAAGTCAAAGATCTTACTTGATAACAAAAAGTCAAATATATAATAATATGCCAACATGTGGGCTGGAAGTTGTTAAAAATAAATGTTCAATATTTTAATAATGATTAACTGTATCAATGCATATATTTTGTAACGTGGTTCTTAATATATATATATATATATATATATATATATATATATATATATATATATGCATATATAAAAAGATAAATAAATATATACAATAAAAATATTGTACTGTAAAGTACATGTGGTATTTATACATTTTATAATGATTGATGGATGCAGTATAAATATCAAGTTGGTAATCAAACTTATACAGTATATCGTTGAATAAAATACACAGCAGTATGACAAAAAAGTTCATTAATATATAAATACATATATATCAGATTAACGAAGATATTTTAATAAAGTAATGTTTTTTAAAAAGCGCAGACAATTATTTTTGGGACAGAAACACTATAACACACACACGCACACAATATAAGTGTTTTTAAAATCTATGAAAATAGTGTTTAAGATATTTTAAATATTGAAAATTATACAAATTAATAAGTACTAGAAAATAGTCTGAAAGTAATATGATGCGACGTAGTTTAATATTAACACTCACGTTCAGCCCAGCACCTTGAAAGATGATTTTCTCTTGTGTCCTGAGTCTTTTCCAATGTTCGCTTTTTACGGACGGTTTTGCTGAACACTCTTTTTTTCGGTGAAGGGCCGCTATCTCTAGAATTCCTACAACTTACTTTCTACAATCATTATAAAAATGGTCATATATTATATTCAAAACTAAAGGTAAAGCTAAATGGGAGGTAACTCAAATATTATTGCTCAGCGGTGCAGGATTAATCTATCCTTAATCCAAAATTGAATTTTTTAAGCAGTTGGCTTTCTGAAAATTTCAATATTTAAAATATCTTAAGCACTATTTTCAAAGATTTAAAATAAACTAAACTAAGATAAATATTTTGTGTGTGTTATAGTGTTTCTGTCCCAAAAATAATTGTCTGCGCTATTTAAAAAATATTACTTCATCAAAATATCTTCGTTAAACTAATATATAAAAAGAAAATAATCTGTGTGTGTGTATGTGTTAGTCCGTCTCGAAAAAAAACCTCCCAACAGACGCATAGAAACATGACAAAATCGGAATTGATTTAACGCGATGTATCTCGGACAACAAATATCGAAGAATTAGGCAAATACATTAATTCCTTCACCCTCAACAGGGCAGTTTTCTTACAAAAGGGGTCGTTTTGTTCGGCAACATTTTTGCAAGTCATCGTTTTCTTTCGATTGACTACCTTAAATTCGAACGTTCGCGTCTTCCGGTTTCGCGATGGACGCATTAGCTAAGACGTTATGTTTTTTTCCTCTTCTGTTCCTCCTTGGCGTTATGGGTTCGTCTGCCTGCTACAATGTTTAACATCTCTCTCCGTCCGTGTTGCCTACCGCAACTCCTTACTACACTACCCTCCCACACACGGGCACTGCCGGGTACCCGTCGCAAGTTAAATATATTTCTTATATCGTAGAATTTTCAAGATTCCTGCTAGTAAATTAAATAACACTTAAAGGAATAGGAAGAAAAATTACATGTAAGAACAGAAAGTGTTGTATTCTCTATGTATATCTAATTATGATATATCTATTTTCTTTGTTATTGTGAGAATATTCAATTTGAAAAGCAGTGAAAAATAGTATATGTTTAGTGTGCTTGTTTGTTCCTTTAATTCAGTCCTGTCTGACGACTGAAATGTGGACTGGTACGCCACTTGGAATCAGAGATGAATAATATATGATAAGTTAAACATAAAAAAACTATATTATGCTTTGTGATAAATTAAGGATAAATAAACATTTTTTAAATGAATGAGCGTGCAATTGTCTTATATTTTTTTAAGCTGAAATTACTAATTCTATAGGAAGCTTTCTTCATGTCAGTCATATGAAAAAATAGTAAGGATTTTAAAGAATATATAAAACAATTCTGATATAGAATCGTAAAATTATTTATATTTGTGTTGTACTCAAAATAGAGCTTTCTTAGTACATGCGGATACCTATTATCCCAATCGTGCACCTGTCATATTATCTTATTACAATACTCAGAATACGAAAATCATAACTCTCCACAGGGAAGGAGCCATGCAAACCACATCAATGCTGACAAGTCTCTTTAGCAAAGCCACTGAGACCACTTGTGGTTATCGATTAGTTATGTTGTAACTACCCACATTGCGTATAAGAAAAAACATAATAAAGTATGCATTAGCTGAAACATGTATTCATTGACCAAACACCTGGCAAAACGACAAAACAAAATTGGCTCAGAGACAAGTCTCAAGCCATCTAATTAATAAGCATATCATACATCATTTGCCGTTGTCTATTGAGAGAGCTGGACAAGTAGAACTTTATTACTGTATTTGAGCATCAATGCACGTTTAAATTTGTGGCCTTGTGCCAAGCAAACTTCAGAGAATTAGTTAAATATATAGATCTGCGCTAAGCGTATGTATATTTAATCATGTTTATTTGGGGAAGTGCGTGATTAAGTTAATATACATAGCAGCCATGGCATACACATACGCACAATATATATATATATATATATATATATATATATATATATATATATATATATATATATATATATACACACTCCTATAAATGTAAGATTTTTTGTGTATTGATATATATATATATATATATATATATGAAAAACTTTTTTCTATTTATTTTAAAAGTAAATACAACATTTTTATATATTAGGCGTTGAATTGCATCCATCTGCAAAAGATCGAGCTAATTTGCATATTCTTTTAAGTATTTATTTTAATTAATTTTCTATCAATTTTTCGGTAGTCCTATAGTATAATCATCTTTACTTAACAATCATCTGTAATTATATTAATGCATATATTCTACATGATATATACTTACGTAATATTTGCGTAAAAAATAATAGTAAACACAAACCTCTCTCTATATACACTTATGTATGTTTATATATATATATATGTGTGTGTGTGTGTGTGTGTGTGTGTGTGTTTGTGTGTGGGTGCGTGTGTGTGTGTGTTTAAAAATATTTTGCCTACGAAACTCTTCTGCCAGGTTCTGGTCTACAGACATGTAACTTAATATATAGATTATTCTAACTCATGTTAAACTTTATATTCGACTTTATTCGGGGAAAATTTGTGCAATAGTGTTAGGAATAAATAACTAAAATTTGTCAGGTAAAAATCAAACGACGACATTACGAATATGCATGCGTGTCGTAATAGATACGAGGGGCCTGCCGTAACCCACTTTCAATTGTCTGATCTAGCTCAAATTTTGCATATGCAATTATTTATTTCTCTACAGTTCATGAGACAAATTACAGCTCTGAACTAATTGTGGTTTCTGTTTTACAGGTGTTTGAACTAAGTCAGGTGTGAAATGAAGCCTGTGTAATGTCGAGCAGTGATCCGGTTTTTGTATTTGAAAGGACGCACACCACAGCCGACTTTTGATGAAATGAAAGAAACTTATGGTGATAATGCCCCATTATATGACATTGTAAAACGCTGGCATCGTGAATTCAAACATGGCCAGAAGTCTGTGGAAACAACTCCCAGACCTGGTCGCCCTCCTTCTGCCATTGATGAGGCATCTGATCATCAAGTTGAAGCACTTTGACTCACTACTTCTAAAGAAGGCTAGGATGCAGCCCTCCGCTGACAAGGCCATGCTCATAATCTTCTGGGACCAGGACGGAGTAGTGATGATAGATTTCCTGGCAAAGGGTATTACAATTACAGGAGTCTATTATGCTTAACTTCTGAGGACATTAAGGGAATCTATCTAAATCAAGAGGCGAGGCAAGATCAGCAAGGGTACCTCCTCCTTAAGGACAACGCTCCGGTCCTCAACTAGCATGCCCCCAGATCGGAACCACGGGCGTGTGCTTATGAAATCCTTCCCCATCCTCCATACTCTCCTGACCTTGCACCCTTTGACCTTAACCCCTTCCCAGACATGAAGTTTTTTTTAAAGGAAAGCGTTTCCCGGATGATGCAGCCTTGATTTCTGAAGCCACGTCTTGGTTGGAGGACCAACCTGGGGTGTTCTACAAAAACGGTCTCCAGAGCTGCATCAAACGATGACAGAAATGCTTTACTCTGGTTGGTTCCTATGTAGAAAAAGACTGATAACTGTGCCAAGTTTCGTTGGTCTACTGCTATGGAAAGTGGGTCAGGGGCATTACTTAGTGCACGCTCGTCGTATTGGTCAATGTTTTCTTGCAGCAAACATGTCTTACAAACGGTTCTTTGTACGTCTTGGCTCTGGTGGGCTGCGGCGTTGTAATGCTGTGGAATTTATTATATATATATATGTGTGTGTGTGTATGTGTGTGTGCGTGTGTGTGTGCACGCTGTAATTAAGTAAAAAAAATATATGGGATGTAATCTGTACCAAACACCAGGTTCAATGAAACTTTTTTGTACTTTCTCGTATAATAATGACATTTAGATTTTGTCGAATCGGCAATCAGCAAGGTGAATACTATGGTGTAAAACCGTTCAAATTACCGATGATACCATTACAGAGAAGCAAATACGTGGCATTTCCTTTTTGAGATGTACAAAGCATTTTTGCCCACCGATTAAGTTTAGAAAGTAAAATTCATCAATGTCAAATATTATAAGATATAATATGTTCATTATTAAGTGGAATGCGCTGAAAACCTATTAAAAATGAAGTGAAAATGCGCTTTCATTACAAAACCGCATGATGTTACAAGGCCATGGCAATCATAGCAAAACTACAAGAATTGCATATTAAATACCTCCAAACCTCAAAACAAGCTCTTCGTTTTAAAAGCATGTATTAATCTTAAAAATACAGAAAGCGTATCCTTATCCGAATAAATTCAGATGCATATTTTTTCAGTAAATTAAACGATGTCTGAAGAAATACATGGCTCTTTAGCTTTTGTTCAGATACAGTGGAATATCTCACTCTCCTTGATATGCCATATGTGTATGCATGTATAATATGTAGCATATATTATATTTTAATTATCGCAGATGTTTTGTTTATTATCAAGAGAAATATCGTAGGTATATAACGTAACGTTAAATTCCTTTGAAAATATGAAGTAAAAAAACGGAAACATGAAATATAGTAATGCTAGTGTAAAGTGGGTGCAGAACGCAATGCTGATATTATGAATCACAGCTTTCATAGCTAAATTACTATCTTAAATTACATTTATGTTATGGTTAATGCTTAGTGGCCGATAGAACGACCACTAACCTATAATGTCCACGTTGACTTTGTTGATTCTTGTGCAGCGACATACAATCATCAATATTTCCTGTATTGGTGGTTACGAAAGCATTGAACACTAATTTATGTAGATATAATGCAATGATATTTATTGAAAATATAAGATGCATGTTTATAAATATTTATCTTTATGGATACCCATACTAGTTGTTTTTAATATTTATGTAATTACACACTATAGCTATAATGATATAGAGTCATATATACATATAATAAAGGGTGACCCCCAAAACAGAGGGCATTCAATTGTTTTTCTGATCATTTTACAGTCAAGGAGAAAAAAAGGCTAAAGACCCTAGTGTTATGATGTGATGTTTTGAATATAATAAACTAGTCATGACCACAGTTTCATTTTATTCGGAAGAAACGGGTCTTAATTAGAGTTGGGGCCCGTTTCTTTTTTGGTCACCCTGTATATATGAGTAATGCCTTTAAAAACATTAGGTTGGCAACTGACTTATTGCTGTTTCTTTGAATCTACATGTTTCAGCAATGAAACCAAAACTAAGTAAAAGGAGAATGTGTCGAAAGTGCACATCTTTCAACTAAATTCCATTTTAATGATCTAAAAAAATAAAGCTAAATAAATTGAACCAAAAAACTAAAGGAAATAAAATAGATAATATAAATTTTCCAAATAAAATATATCTAAAAAAAAGTTCGGTATACTTGCCAAGCTAATATATTTAAAAAGCACATATGCATATGTTTGTTTGTTGGTTGGTTGTTTTTGTTTTACGGCATATCAACTCTTTTCAGGTTATTTAATGTCGAATCCAATGATATTGAATAAAGTTTTTAATAGAATATATTCGTTTTTTTTTAAGTCGGTTTCTATTTAACCCATAGTTGGGACCCTAACAGATACTACCACTCCGGGTCAGAGTCAATCTGGGAGCAATGGCAATTAAGCGGTGGCTCCACACTTCCCAAAGTCCACTAGCTGGGGCTTCAACAAACGGATATAGTTTAAGGTCATATCCAGGACCGTATATGTTTGTAGGTAAATATGTATTACATGGCTTTTACCACTTACAATACCCATCTGACAATAGATGTACACACACACACACACTAACACACACACACTCATAAATATATATATACATATATATATGCTTACATAATCAACACACATATAAAGATAGAGATATCCATATCAAGAGGAAAAGGGAAAGAACGTAAGTAAATTAGATTTATATTAAGAGGAAAATATTCGAAGCGACTGATATGTAAAATATTCTCCGCTGTGGTATTTTCAATAGAAACGAAATTAACAATAAGATTGGAATTGTTTAATAATACTTCGAGTCGATCCCTATCGGCGCTAATCTTTATTAAAATAAGCGGACTTTCCTGTTTACAAACTGGCTTAATCCCAATTCAATAGATTCTTTTGTTAAGCGTTTTGACATACAAAAACTATAGAAAGTTTTATCTCTATTTTCTCAAACAACAGTTACCGTTTAAACACAGGAAAAAAGTAATCTTTATATGATTAATTTGTACGAGCTGTTCGAGGTCAAAGTTGCGCAAGAAAAAAAAAACAGAAGAAATAATTTTAATATTAGGAAAATAAACAGAAAAATAATATGTTCAATGTTATTAGCCTCGCAGTTATTAAACAAGTATTTATACTTTTCTTGTTTTTATGTAAATATTTGAAAGGTTTGTTAATGAAACCAAATATTTGTTGAAGAATTAAATCTCCACTTTAAAAAATAATATACATAATACATACATTATACATAAATATTAATTTATTCATTATGTATAAAAATAATACATATATATATTAATTAATCTCTATAATTCATGTAAAAGTAATAAATGCATTATATGTGTATATATAAAATGATTCTATACATTATTTATATATATATAAAAGCGAAAATTTATGTATGTATGTATGGGTGTATGTGTGTATGTTTGTGTGTGCTAAAAACTTTCGCCAGACACGACGAAAATTCACAAACTCAGTATCATATTTAAGCTCCATCCTTCGCACGAAAAATATCGAAAAATTGGTCAGAAACGTTAATTTTTTCACCCTGAAATCGATAATTTTCGACAGAGGGGGCCCAACAAAAACGCTCTCTCATGACGACGACCGGTTCTACGCATGCGCCAGATGACGTCATGACCTGATATACTTTAAATAGTTGAAAAACTGATTAAATTTCATGGACCTCGCGTTAGCTCAGTTGATTAGCGCGGTGGTTCGTTATATAAACGTTTTGGGTTCGAATCGTGGTGTGAGATTTCTTTTGTTTTTTTTTTTTCGATTTTTAAAATTTAAATATTGAACCAGTGTTATTTAAGCCATTTTTCACGTAACGTTCGTTTTTCTGTTTTTTTTTACTTCGCTTATCCCCCCGGCCACACACCCCAAATCACCCGGTTACCCACCGATTTATTTAAATTTTAATATCGAAACCGGCTTATTTAAGCCATATTTCACGTGTTCGTTTTCTGTTTTCATCGTTCGCTTGCCTTACGTTAGTTTTTTGTGTTTTTTTTCGATGTTTTGATTACCCCCCGCTTAAGTTTTAACGGTGATTTCTTTTTTTACTTCTCTTATAACAAACAAACATGGTCATTGTCGTCGTCGTCGTCGTCGTCGTAACTCTCTACCACTTCCGTGCTTGCACCTGCCAATTTTTTTTTCTTTCAGTAATTCATTCTGGCTGGCCGATTTTATTTTCAAACTTCGCCTCAAGGCTTCGGGTTCGATCCTACCAACTCCCCCCCCATTCCCGGTTTCTTTTTTATTTAACACCACACACACCTCAAAACACACGGGCAACGCCGGGTACCCCCGCTTTATATAAAAAGTATATACATCACATATAAAAATAATATATACAGTATATATATATGAATATAACCTATACAGTGTATATAAAATTAAGGTATACATTACTGCCCTTCACACTAACATACGCACTTAGTCACGTCACGAGGTAAACTGTTCTTGTAATCTCTGAAAGGTAACCGATAACTTCGGTGTTAATATGTTTGTACCTTTTAACATACAATCAAAACCATCTGCTTTATTGCAACATACGTTTACCTTATATATCCTCATTAAAAAGCGGCCAATGTAGTCTTTGAAATTTTATTATAATGATTTTATTATTATCCGTCCTCATTCAATTATCGTCTTGATTGTGTTTCCTTTCTCATTCCTTATTCTCAGCCTCATCATGCGCGATACTTACTAATTACCAGGGCTAGGTACGTGTGGATTCATGTCAATGTATCTGTCCTTATTTTTTATGTATATTCGAATACATGTGTGAGCACATGCACATGCATATAGGTCTGCTCTTAATAATGTATGTTTCGTTATCGTTTTTTTTTATATCTGTGTGTATTATAAAATAGTATATTTTTGCTTGTGTATCAAGCGGAGATAAGTACAATTCATAAAAAGATTCAGCTTTTTTATGACTCTTGTCTATTATGTGTCTAGGTTTTTCTTCGCGACTGTGGTGTGCATGTGTCTTTCCGTCAGTATAATTGTTCTACTCTGTGTATTTAAACGCGTTATTTGAATATCTGTGTGCAGACATTTAGACGGCCCATGTAAATTATGCCTCCATGAAAAATTTGCTATCCTGTACTTTAAAAAACCTCAAAATCTATTAAACTGTAGACGAGAAATAGCAAACAACTGTGTTCACAAAATAAAACTTACTCAAGGATAGCGATACAAAATAGCTTTAAAACTAACAATAACAATAGAAAACAAACAAATAAATAAATTAAACAAACATGAATATACATAAACGATCACACATATATGTATATATATATGTGCATGTATGTGTTTACACATAGGTATATTTATATATATATATATATATATATATATATATATATATATATATATATTAAAAAAGGGAGGGAAAAGATCTACCTTAAACCACTAACCTAGTTCTAAAACATATCCTTTGTTCGATAAAATGCATTCCCATTGGCTTATAGGAAGGGGCGCGGTGGATACTAGAAAGCTGATTGGCTAACTAGAAATCCTAAACATATATAAAAACAAGAAGCAACAATAGAATTCGCGCATAAGCCTGACGAATCCTATAGTGGATGAAACGCAGAATATTCAGTGTAACTTAATCGCCATATATAATTTATAAATTACTATATATATATATATATATATATATATATATATATATTATTTTCTACACATGAAGATTTTCTTGAAATAACAATGTTGTTCGCAAAATTACAAGATTTTGAATATAAAAATGTGATCTCCAAATATTTTCTGAAGAGTACAAAACATTCCTTAAACACGTGTTACAAACATCGAAATATCAAATCGTATATATATATATATGTATGTATATATATATATATATATATATATATATATATATATATATATTATTTCAGCCAAGGAAGAATATTGCAAAATAAACATGATAAAACAGTAGACATGTTGGTATCAATAGTTGTCTACAGATTTTCTCGCTAAAAGACCTCTCTTCACTACCATATATACATCCATAGTAACAATTATGCAGCACGAATGAAGCATCGACATTGTAATTTAAGATCACATATGTGAGATTTAAGAATGATTGAATAAACATTAATAAATATTTTTAACAGAAATTAGTATATGGTTTATCTTTTTTCCACCTGTAACAGCTTTCATCAGTATTTGCATTTTATTGGATAAACTATTTCAGGAGGTAGGATATATTTTCTACCACTTTTAACGAGGTTTGCCTCTATTTTTTTATAGAAAATTTGTATATTTTCCCTATTTCCTTTTCTTTCTTAAACCAAGTCATTGAATCCTTTGACGTATGGCATAGGGCATTGTATTTTTGGAAGGTCACATCACTTGAAATGTTAAAACTGAATATTTAAATCAAAAGGGTTTTTTAAGCCTGATTAAAGGGGCCATTTCCCCTACATGTATACACCAATCTAGTGCCTTCGCAGATCAGAACTATTACACTTCCTACTCAAAGAATTTTGATAAGTTGACGGCGATTTTTTCTGACAAAACGAGCAGAAACTGACTTTCTTGTGTTTTTTTTTTGTTTTTGTTTTTCCTTGGTTTGATATTTGGATTTTCATCGAATTAAGACAATGTTCTTCGATCTCGTCCACTCTCCTTTGTTAGATCTAAGAGAGATAAACCTTTTGCAAGCCAGCAACCCCGCGTTCCTTTTCATTAGCTGTCAATCGACCTTTCCTGGGCATTTTGACCTACAATAAACTGATAACCAATTAAACTTACCAGAAAATAAAACATTGTAGAAATATTATTTTAATTTTATTTATTTACCTCCCCTTCCTTTCCCCCCTCTAATTGGTATATTTTCTTCTCACTGTCTCCCCTTCTTTTCTCCTCATCTCTCGGTGAATCTGGTGCTACTACTTCTGGCTGTGTCTCGCGATATTCGATAAAAGGAAGAAGAAAAAAACACAACAGACTGGCAGATGAACAGGAAAACGCCATAGCGGTGTAAGGCTTTTGGAAAACGCTAGATCGGTGTTAGTCTTTTGAAAACGCCAGAGAGGTGTTGCGACTTTGGAATTGCGACAGAGTAGTTTTGCGGCCTCTGCTTTACACTAGAGCGGTGTTGCGACCTTCGAACTAAAGCACCAGAGTGGGTTTGCGAACTTTGATTTGCCAAAAGAAAAAAAAAACAAGTAAAAAGAATATTTGTTATAAGTGTTCTTTATGAATCGCCAGAGGGACTGATTTGATAGCCCAGTCGAACTATACATTTTCATCATTTCTTTTTTTCTTCTAATAAAATTTATACCGGTTTACATTAGCCCTTTTTTTTATGTGAATTAAATTTCTTTAGAACACTTAGTCTCGTGCAACGGGATAAAATTCTTTGAACGTGACGATAAAATTCCCGTTAGAATGAGCATAATATTCAATATATTTGTTCAAATTCCTCAAAAACCAGGGGCAGAACGCACTTAGTTATGCTCCTCAAGTGTACCAAATTTAACTTCTTTTTGTTACATAGCAATTTCAACATTAATATATATATATATATATATGTGTGTGTGTGTGTGTGTGTATGTTAGTGTATGTGTGTTTGTTCGTGTATGTGTGAGTTTAAGCCCGTGTGTGGTTCTGTGTGTAGAATCGGTGTACGTGCTTATATTTTACCGATGTATATTCAATTGGTGAAAATTCTTTTTTTATATTTGCTTGTTTAATTTGTTTTATCTTTCCATTATCTTCTTGTAATCATTCTTGCTATCTCATCATCAGAAAGAAATACTTGTTTTGATGTCATTGTAAGCGATGATGTCCATGTTATGATTTCCCAGATGACGTAGATGGATTGATAGTATTTGGTTTTGAAAGGAATCTTGATCGTATGCGTTATCGGGCGTTGTTTTCATAACAGAATAAAAACGATAGCAGATTTAAGCTTAAAATAAACACTGCGGTAAACAAAACAAACGGCTGTCGTTATCTCGTACTTTCCTTACAAATATCGAGAATTTGAATTTTTTATAACGGCTAAACGAAAATAGTAGATCTGATGATATTTAACAATACTTATTGAAACTACGGAAGAAAAACAAATTGAAAAACAGTTATATTTAAATAGTTGTAATGCATTGTATATTTGGAAATTTACAGATTTTATAAGAATAATACCTGATGAAATTTATGTTAGAATCACCTGCACATATGCTCTCAAACTTTTAGAGATACCTCTTTCTTGGAATTTAGTGACGATCAGCAAAACTATATATAGTTTTAAACAGAATGGCTGTTTTCGAAACTTGCAGCACCCTTACTCTCATACGCATTAAAAGATTTTTGAGTCAGTCTGGATTTCTTCACTCAAGCCTTTTCTTTGTCGACAGACTTTATTTTTCTGATCATTGGACTTTGTTCCTTTTCCAACTTCCTCTGAATATTATAGTTATTACATATTATTGTATATATATTTTTGACACGAGTACCCCTTCGCCAATTCTTACCCTGTATATCCCGGAGTATTGCTTGTACTTGACAACCTAATTCGTCTTTTTCTTTCATCTCTTGATTAAATGTTTATCTTCTGATGACTCTGTTGCCGAACTGGGCTCTAATTTTCTCCGTATATTATTCTTAACGCGTTGATTAGTTTTCGTTCTTTTACAAGTATATTTAGATTTGTATAAGTTTACCGTTCTATGGGTTAGGGTTAGGGTCAGATAAGGATTATTTATTTGTATTAGTTTAATCTATTGGACTACTGTTCTCATCTTGAGTGACATTTTCGCAACGTTTCGGTAGATATAACCATTTTACATTCTTCAGGTGTATCTTGTCGAACTCGAGAATGTTTCTGACGAACGGAACCCTTCATTTCCTCCACTAATACACTGCACTTGTTTCGTCAGACATGACTGGAAAAGGTCCTAAGTAATTCCCAATTGTCTATTTCCGTTGCCCATACTGAGAATTGAGCCTTCAACCTTCAGGAGAATATTACTTTTACGTTTGATTTTTCCATGGACTAACCACTGCGCCAAGGTGGCATTTAAAAATATATTGCATTCAAATCTCAGAAGGATGTATAAAGTAACCGTGCACTCTTTTAGTTCATTTAACATATACAAAATTAAGATTTTTTTTTCAATTTTCTGGTTTTCATACATTGATTACTATGCATATTTAAAGAAAAAAAACATTATGCCAAAAGCTTGGATCAGAAAAGGGCAGTATTCTTATTAATATCGCTTAGGTTTTTAAAGCATTTCTCGCGCAGAAAGTTTTCGAGATGCTTGAAAAACTGCTAGTCGGTACTTGAGAGGTGTGATGTGTATGGCGAACGAGTTTCGTAGCTCATTTTGTCAAACTTCTCCAGGGTGTGTTTAGCTATGTGCAGGCATTATCGTGGCTAAAAATTGAGCATTTTCAGTTGACTCGTGCTGAGTGGTTTTGCCTTAATTTCTGATGCATTTCACCCATTTGTGTACAATACTTCTGCTGTAATGGTTTCGCTTGTATTTAAAACCTGTAATGGATATGATCGGTCGCGCACCACCAAACAGTAAGGTGGATTCTCTTTTGTTGCAATTCTGGCTTTGGGGCTTCATCAGCGTCTAACCAATAAACTGAGCCTCACCGGTTGTCGATAATAATCCACTTCTTATCGTAAGTCACAAGACTGTAGAGAAACGGGTCGTTGTTGATGCATAAAAGAAGAGACGACGACACTTTATAATGGCAATTCATTTGGTGTACGTTCAATTAGCTATGAACATATTTATAAAGTTTCTTGTCTTTCCAATCGCTCCCTAAGTGGTTGTTAATCATCGTATACGTTATGCCTAATTCAGAAGCGTATTCTCGAACAGCTGTGCCTAATTGGCGTCGAATAAGACTCTTAATCATTCAGTGCCAACATCAGATAGCCGACCAGTGCACTCATTATCTTCAAGGTTTTCGTCACCGCAATAAAATTTCTTAAACCAGCATTGTGCTGTTCCTCCAGTAGTTGATCCTGGACCAAACGCTTCCTTGATACCGTTAGCTTTTTTAGCAGCTTTTCGGCCAAGCTTGAATTGAAATAAAACATCGTGCAAAGTTACGTTTTTTTCCATCTTGTATTCAATGTTCTGAAAAGAAGATATGGTCGTTTTAAGGAGATTGTAATTTAAACGAGTATATAGTGAGGAAAACGCCCTTTAATATGTTATATACCGTAAATACATTTTAACAAGGAGCTGTTCGAAAACACATCACTTGAAATCTAAATTAAAAATTCCGCAAGAACTTTCTTCTCAGCTTTATATTTGAAAGACGGAGAGAAGAAAATGCCGGGACAAATAAAAGCCAAATCAATCTAGCAAAATAAAACATGTTTTTTCCACGCGTTGAGATTGTCTTTTGACAGCAGTATGTAAGAAATAAAAACCAAACAGGATAAATCAGTTTGATATTACAACAAATAACGGTATGCAATTGGAAGAAGTGCGAACGGATATAAATAAATAAGCTTTGGCATGAAGGGAAAGGAAATATAGAACAGCAACAAAATCACTTTCATAACTATACATACAGAATCGCGAGGAAGATTTCCGAGATTTATGGCGAAAATTAAAATCTTAGAGAAATGACAGAAATAATGCAGATTCCATATATGAAAGCAGCTGCAATGTTAACAATTTTCGGGTGTTGCAAGAAAACATCATAGGAATTTACCGCCAAAAATAGTAAGGCAATAAAAATAGAACAAATAAAACAGGCATAAATAAATACCCACATTAAATGAAAAGCATCTGAATCTTCCGCAACAACACCGCACATTAGTCAACAGAAGACGCCCTATTTTCGTATACAGAAATACGCTACTGCACGTTGTTAAACCGACCCTGCAGAAGTTAAACGAATTAGGCTACGAAACTTTGCCTAATCTGCCATACTCTCCAGACGTCTCAACTACCGACTGTCACCTTTTCAAGCATCTCAAACGCTTTGTGCCTAAGAAATGCTTAAAAAATCTAATCGATATAAAAAATGCATTCAACCAATTTATCGCCAGCAGAACGCAAGAATTTTACGTTACTTGTGAAAATACACAAGTTTTGCGTTGACAAAAGTGTATTGATACTGATGGTGCATAGATCAATCACTATTTTTTATGTACTATCCGGGATATGTTCATCTGAATTTATGAGTTAAAAATCGCAAGAGCATTTTTTTCAACCTAATATATATAAATCCTAAAATAAACTCTAGTTTAGAATTGAGTTATATTTCGTACTAGTTTTTCTTAATCTGAGTATGTGTTATTTATCCGACAAGCCATTTACGTCTCTCATTAGTAAACTATGTTTTTTTTTCTTCCAATCTATGCGGGTTCAATGAAATATTGCGTGAACGACTGTCTCTCTTATTTATTATGTTGCTATTTAAACTTTGTACGTAGATAGGCATAACCTGAAAACACATATGTAAATTAAACTAGAAATATTAACTACCTTCCATTTTATATAAGAAAAATAGTTCCCATATGCAATTATAATATTAATTATAGTAATACCCCTAATTAATAAGCAATAAATGACAAAACATAACAATAATAAAATAAATATAGAAACAGGTTTTCGAGCACTGCTGATACAATAGAAGATTGCTGTAAAAGATAAAATACGATATATGTACAGACAATGGCGAGCACTAATGAGGCATTCACATGAATAGTTTGTAATAGATGAGGGGCTTTGAGAAGGCATATTCCTATGCAAATACAAGTAAAGGCCAAAATTCGCTGCCAGAGACAACTAAGGGGGGGGGGGGTCCGATAATGAAAAGTAATCGTCAAAATTTATCGAAAGGGCGTGTACGGGAAATCTAGATGAATTATCAGACTAATAATAATAATAATAATAGTAATAATAATAATATTAATAATAATATTAATAATAATAATATTAATAATATTAATATTAATAATAATATCAATAATAATGGCAATAATAATATTAATAATAATAATATTAATAATAATATTAATATTAATAATATCAATAATAATTGTAACAATAATATTAATAATAATATTAATAATATTAATAATAATGATAATATTAATAATAATAGTAATAATAATAATATTAGTAATATTATTAATACCAATCATATTAATAATAACAATAATAATAGCAATAAAATATTATTATTAATAATAATAACAATAATAATAATGATAGTAATAATAATAGTAATAATCATAATAATATTATTAATAATAATATTAATAATAACAGTAATACTATTAATCATAAAAGTAATAATAATATTGATAATAATAATAATAAAAATAATAATAATAATAATAATAATAAAATTAATAATAATAATAATAATATGTGTGATCGTGCACAATGTCTTTCATTTACGTGAAAAAACACTTTAACTGAGGCAGATAAAACTATTTAGACTTGGTGCAGTTACAAACAAGGCAATATTAACTATTAATCAAATAAATTATAAGTAATGTGAAAGCCAGAAGAAAGATCTGCACATCATGATCGGAAGGAGCTCCCTGGTGGCTATCTTGGCTGAACCACTCGTCATTCTGCGAATGTTGGCTCCACTTTTTAATTTCATAACCAAGAATATCACAAACACAGAGCATGCATCTTCTCTAATTTCATGTACATTCTGATTTATGCGTTCTATTTTTATTGCTAAATGGCACACATCATAAAGGGGAGAAGCAAGTTACTCAACATAGGCCAAAATCCCGAAGGAAGAAATGATGTACAAAAGATCATAGACTGAGATGAAACACTATAACATAAATCACCTCAAATCCGATGATATCAGAAAAGGATGAAAACGTTGTGCGACATGTACAGTGAGTAGCAGACAACGAAAAAAGAAGTGCGAGTCAGGCGAAAAGTATTCTGCAGAGAAGTTGGTGTTCAGCTATAGAACTCATCGAAATACAAGAAATATAAATAATGCAACAGATCTAGATACACGCCTCATCCAGACTCCACACATAACATCTCAAAATCTAGTAATACTGCAAAACTAATAGACAGGAAACATGGAAAACGAGATGTATGCCACGAAATACCTCAACGTGAATGAAGCAGCTGATGCAGAAAATATCATACTACTTCGGATAGGAGAGACAACTCCAATTCCTAATGAATCAAAAGTAGATAGAATTAAAACATAGAGGATCTTCAATACATCCACACAAATACTACTACAGACTTAAACAATTTAATTTTCGCGTGGTGATAAGACAGTAGTATTAAGTTTAAAGTCGACAAATGTCGAGGAAAGGGAATTGGTTGGAATTTCAGCTGGAAACTAAGATCGACACACTTTTAAAATATCAAAGCAATAAACAAGAAGAAAGCGACTAGAAGAGGATTGAACAGTAGAAATGAGACAAGGAGGAAAAAAGTATAGAAAAGTAGATTACGATGATACATATAGAAACGTCTGAACAGTGCAAACATAACAGAATTTTGAAAATGGTAACAAATGATAAATAACGGAGCAGGACAACCGGACCTGACATCAACAAAAAAAAACAAAAAAAAAACACTGGAGCCCTATATGGGGAGAGCGAAAGAACAGCAATAGAAATGTCGGCTGGCCGAAAGACATGAAAGATCGCAGAAAATATTACAATGTAGGAAATCCTCAAGACTACAAAAAATGTCAGACTGTAAAGTACGAATTCACGATTGATGCATACATATTAGTTAAAACAAGTTTAACAAAACTTCATGCAAAATTAAGAACCTGAAAAATGTATCCTCATAGCACACATGGCAGAATAGACGACCAAAGCTTAAACCACAATGTTGGAAATATATGCAGACAAATAGAACACTCCTCAGCAAGTACATGTCTATACAATCTCTACTTACAATGCAGAAAAGCCTAACAGCCAAACCAAGAAAATAATTTAGGCATTTCCTTCATAATAGCGGACTATTTTCCGAGAAAGAGAAAGAGTGACATATATATGGAGATTGATAGAGATAGGTAGATACATTAAAAAGGTCCATTAAAAGGCATATCTATAGAGAAATAGATATGGTTTATTGATAATTAAACACATCCATATACGTGTGTGTAAGAATTCAAGAAAACAAACTCCTAAAAATGTGGATAAAAGTTCATTAGAGATTATATCTTTGCAAAAAACTGTTTGATGAGGAAAACAATAATAATAATGTTATCAAATTTAACAAATTTAAAAAATTTTCATTACTAATGATCATTATATTATCCAATTTCTACTGTACACTCTTTAACTCTTATCCTTGAGTGGCCTCATGGCCTTAATAATGAGTTGATACCTATGAAAAAAAAGAAAAAGTCCAATGTGAACAAGTTCTAATTGAATCGTCCCCCTAAGTAATCCAAGTTTCAAAATTCCCAGTTTACTATGCTAAAATCACAATGACTAATGTATACCTATTAACCCTTATCCTCGCTTGGCCTCTGGGCCTTGATAAGTGGTGACACCCTTGTAAAAAACAAAAAAAAACAATATTTAATCATGGCAACTGAATCTACTAAATATATTGAATGAAATTTACTGATGTGTCGATTTCGAAAATCCATAAATGTCAGTGGAAATGAGAGTGCAAAAAATAGCAGTTTGTATTCCCAGATATCATCAACAGAAACCTTTGTTTCGGTTGATGCCATACCAGATAAGCATGTGCCCATGTGTAAATAAAGTAAATAAGTCGACCATTCTGTTCATACATGTTTGCAACCGTTTCATGTGTATGAAACCACTTGATGTAGGAAATATCGGAATACCAGTCTATAGTCAAAATAAATCAATCATATATGCTACATGGATAGATTATGACCAAGAAAATATAAGCGTTCTCTTTTCGCTTATGGAATATAAATGTAAAAGATGAAGAAGTAAAACGAAGCAGCAAATTTGCTGCTGATTTTCGTGTTGGTACTACCTGTATTTTCTTATTTTGCTAATCTGACCGGTTAGGAATCCTTATAAGATAATGGAAGTAAATTACGATAGTAAAAGGAACACATTGCTTAATTACATAAATCAAAAGAACCTGTATCAGCTAAAGGGTCTAAAAAAGAACTTACTATTTGCACGAGTTTGCTACAAAGAAGCAAATAACAGGATCTCACAAACGCTGATGATATAAAAACTGATAATGTACAGCATATCAGGCAGGATAATCAATTTAAGAGAAATTCCAATGAGAATATGCAGACCTAGACTGCCAGCTGATGGACAATGACCGAGTAAGATAAAAAGACGATTCCCTAACACCATAACTGTTCATCATAGCTATGATACCCCTTAAAAACACGTATAAAGAAAATGGCAAGCCAAATAAAGGTTTACTTATACAGATGAAAGAATTAGTCAACTAATATACGTGGATGCCTTAAATCTGTTTGTAAAAAACAGAAAGGAATTAAAGAAAGTGAAATACCCAAACAGAATGTTTAGCCAGCATAATAGTATTCGGTATGGAAACGTGCACTCTGTTTATCATGAGAAGACAAATACTGGAAACAACAGGAGGTATGATACGATAAAACCAAATACAGATAAGGGCATTTGGTGCGCATGATACTTGCACATTATCAAAACAACCAAATTTTAAAGTAGTCATTGGAAACGAATAGCTCAGAGAATACTAGAAAATATCTGGAAAGAAAATGATACAGTAGAAACCAAATAAATCAAGGATAAGCGGGTGGTACAATAACGCAAACTGATCTGTAAACATAACTCAAACACCGTGAAGAGTACTGGGAATCTGGATAAGCTTGTTGTGACTCAGAATCCAAAGAAAAATACAATATTTTTGAATTCTTTTATGATGGACTGTGTTACTATTCCTAGTAACTAAATAATAATAATAATAATAATAATAATAATAATAATAATAATAATAATAATAATAATAATAAAATATACAAGTAAGTATTTATCTTATTATCTTATATTATAATTTGCACTTTGGAATTTTGTAAAGAATCAAAGTAGATTACATAGTAGTACCTATGCTAAAACTTGCTTTAAATAACACCAACATATTATCTAACCTATTTCCACTATAATTACAATATCCACGGCCGAACCCCTCTTATTTTATCGACCTCCTATATCACTGATTTTAACGGACAGGGTAATTATATATTTACCTTTTCTTACTCTTTCAAATATATTTTGTAATCTCTCTCTGTCAAACACCTAAACTCTTTCGTGTTCTCATCATATTTACAATTCACTTTTCTTACAAAAACATGAATATCTGAATACCATTCTTTCTATTTTTCATTTATTTTGCATTCGCAGAATACACGTCTGAGTTACGATGTCTGGGAAGGAAGACTTGGTCGACAGTATTTATTGATATCTTCGTACTCATATCAGAGTAATGATTTATCTTTTTCCTCGCATCTGTCAGACTAGATTCAATTAAGTATTCATTAGGTTCAGAAAACTAAGAATAGAAAAGGAGACCAACAGATATATTCGTAGCTCGCAGATATTAGCATATCTTTCTGAGAACTTAAAAAGAGTGAGTCTGGAAATGAGTATTATGCTGCAACGCCAAGTCGGTTGCCAATTACGACGCCATTTTCTTATAAAACATCTCCCCCTAAGCTATGAAAGCTGATGCCCTATCACGCGATGTTTGCGTTTATACTTTATAATATGAACCAGATTCATACAGTATGTATAATTAATACCCGATATAACTCCATGAACAATATAACTTTTCATCACACCGAGCCATATGTACATATATAATTATGTCCACATATACATGCATGTATATATACATATATATATATACATATATATACATATAAAGAGAGAGATGAATAGAGATAGGTAGATACATTAAAACATCCATAAAAATACATATCTATAGAGAGATAGATATGGTTTCTTGATAAATTAATTCAGACATATGCGCGTGTAAAGATTCCAGAAAACAAACTCCTGAAAATCGGGTTATACCATGATTAGAGATCATACCTTTGCAAGAGAACTGCTTGTAGAGAAAAACAATACCAAATAATTGCAACTAAAATTACTAAATATATTGAATTAAATATATTGATATGTCGATTTCAAAAATTCGTAAATGTCAGTTGAAATTACAGTGAAAGAATAAGAGATCTTTGTATTCGCCAAATAACCTCAACAGAAATCTTTGTTTCGGTTGTAACCATACAAGATACGCATGTGGTAATGCGTGAATAAAGTAGATAAAACGACCGTTGTTTGCAACCGTGTCATGTGTTTGAAACCACTTGAGATTAGAATACCACTCTACTTTAAAAATAAATCAACCATATATTCGATATGGATAGATTCTATCCCCCCCAAAAATATTAACATTTTCTCTTTGCCAGATACACAGCTTATGGAATATAAATGTTAATGGTGAAAAGGGCAAAATAGAAGCATCGAAACATACGACTATACGAAATTTTCTGCTTATTTTTGGGTTGGTCCTACTATGTTTCTTATTTTGCTAAGCTGATCGGTTAGAAATCATTATAAGATAAGAAAAATACTTTAATTTAATACCAATAAACACATGGTTAAATACTGAGTAAGTAATTTCATATGCGTCATTATGCATCATTTATAATAACCTCAGCCATATGCAACTGGAAATGAAGCTTAAAATAAAAGAAATCGACCACAATATAAGAAAAACCAATGTCAAGACATACATATTTGCTGATTTCTAACTCAAAGGTAAAATACAATGTAAAGGGTAATATTTAAAGATACAGTAGAAGAAACCTTTTTTAGAATTTAGAAGAATGTTTCGTGTATCAAGGTAATGAGTTTTTAAAACTGTGTGAAACATCTATTTGAAAAGGTTAATCATAACAGATTAAAGGCGAGAAATGAGTGAGTTTATATGAAAATAACATTATACATTGATATGTCATTAAAATATATGTTAAGAGCTCATTGGACTAAAATGCCCTAACTGTATTTCTAAGTAAGTTGGTTAACTTAGATCTAATATATATATATATATATATATATATATATATATATATATATATATATATATATATATATGTACATGTAGACATATCAATATATATATATTTGTTTACTGTTTTGGGGGGGGGGAAAGATTTCCAACAAAGTGATCGATTACAAAGAAAAACCTTTTCAATATAAGAGCTTTATATTTATTTATTTAATAGTACAGAAAGAGAAACAACATGGCTGACGAGAGCCTTACATCATTTACGTTTTACCATTAACTGGTCCCCTTTATGTTCGGCTTGAAACCGACGTACCTATGTTTTTCTGAACTTCTGTACTATTATATATATATATATATATATATTCGACCATTATGCGCGATCAAAGATCACCTGATTCCAGCATTTGTGAATGATGATGCTTAAGCGTGGTAGCGTTAAAATAATTTTTCATATTCAGTAAATAGATCGAAATCGTATTATTTTTTCCGTTTCGTGCCTGAGTGTATACACGGACTCTCTCTCTCTCTCTCTCTCTCTCTCTCTCTCTCTCTCTCTCTCTCTCTCTCTCTCTCTCTCTCTCTCTTACACACACACACACATACACATATATATATCTGTCTGGCATAAATGACACTTAACATTAAGTTGTTCAAAATTCAACGTTATTTCAGGCGGTTAATGGTAGCCGAATGGATTAGGTCTCCGCTAATCGAGCCAGAGATGTATCGTGATACGGGGTTCGAATCGTTCGACTTGTAGTAATCGTGACACCCTGCACTGAAGATTCCCGAAAGGAGGAAACACTAGTGTCTGTAGGTATTTAATTATTATAGTAAAAAAATAATTATATATATATATATATATATATATATATATAGAGAGAGAGAGAGAGAGAGAGAGATACGAGAGAGAGGGAGGGAGAAGAGAGAGATGTCAAATCCGGACAAACTTTGGTATCTGTGAACAAAAAAGTAAATAATTCAAAAATGCAATTCTTTATACATGCCGAAAAGATTGTATATACAAATGAAGGCGTGCATACGTTGTTATAACAAGGTGGTTATGTTTGTGCTTGTTAATAATGTGTGTATTATGTACATGCTTATATGTATGTTTGATAGGAAAGCATATATTCGTTGTTTAAGTCATATATACATACGCATATTTGCATGTGTGTGTCCATAAATGTGCGTTATATCAATGAAAATATGGGTATTATTTATCGGCTATTCGTATTAACATGTGTAGATAATGTGTGTATCTTATAAAGTTTGGTAAATATATATTTGGAATATAAAGTGCAATTGGTGTTGTGACTAGTATGGGTGGCTTAAAATAAAAGCAATAATAAATAAATTAGAAATTATTTTAAACTTTTTGATCTTTAATGGAAAAAGAAACAACACAAACATGCCCGTACTTTACAAACTACATCAACTATGCTCGTACTACATCAAACTACATCATGTGAAAGTATACTTAATAAATATGATCATAAAACATTCAATTGTTATTAGCTGATTGGCAAACTAAATAGTGAAATTATATCAGCTCTTTCTCTTCTGCTAGTGTTACATGATAAGGGCTGTCCCCTTTTCATGTAAGTATAGAAATAGAGAGATTACTTAAAATGAAAATAAAATGAGAGAAAGCAGAAATCCAACCTTGGATATAAGTTTTAAAGAACAATAGGTTTAACTGGAATGCCCACTAAATTGTTAATTCTGATGAAATAAATAATAAATAAACTATTCAATTGTTAGAAAGAATGTGGATAATAAAATATGGGTTAAATAAATTAGATATGTAGGTTGAATTCCTTTGTAAAACATCAAAGAAAAAATAGGTTATTGAGAAATCATAATGTTCGGGAAACGTGCGACTCGTGCATGTGATGGCACGTGAATTTTACTCACGAGGCCGTACAGACATGGATTTCTCGATATACGAAGTGAGAGTTAGTTAGTTAGGGAGTCAGTTAGTGAGAAACTCAGAGAGAGTCTGGAGTTTGTAAATTAGAACGTCTAGAAGCGAGACGATCACTTTTAAACTTAATATGTGAAGCTTTGTATTCTTGATGAGAAAACCACTGCCGGTCGTGAAGGAATAAACCCATCATGTGTTTCGATAAAGCTCGTCTTTGTGTTTGTGATTCTTACAAAAGGGTAAAGTGAATTGTTATTATATGTCTGTGTTATAAAATGTCGTGACATACACATCTCATATCCACAATGTGAATCTACATCTCATATCTACACTAAGACTGTCTGAACAGTATCTCCTCACTCTAAGAGCTTTCTTCTTCTACACGTCTAAGTACGAACATTTTAATATATATGAAACTTCATAAAGCAAACAATATCTCTTTACAACATCCCTCTCTCTCAACAGCATCACTTATAATAAGACACTCTCAATGAAACCCCAGTTATATAAACTATAAATATTTTGTGCCCGTGTGCCAGTTTGCACCAGCGATGCAAATCCGAAACTGGGGTATATATAATAAATACAATTTGGAGCCGTAGTGACCTGACCATCTAGCAAGGGTGAGTTTAAAAAAAGGGGGAAAAAAAGAAAAAACTTCGGTTACCACGGAAAAGGAAAAAAGAACAAGAAACACAACGTTTTAAAAGGGTCCAAGATAATTAAAAAATAAATAAATAAATAATACCACGGCAAAAAAATTACACGATCACAGAAATGCGAAAAAAAAAAGAAAAAGGAAAAAAAAAACTGAACACACACACGCACAAAGAAAACTAAAGTTGACAAGAAAATATTAAAAAAGAAAAAAAGCCGATATGCCGTAAAGAATGAAAAGAGATACGGTCAGTAAAAAAACAACTACCCACGGAATTTCATTCATAAATAAAATAAAACACAGCCGCACACAAATAAAAATAGGGCAATGTCATTCATAAAACGTGTGTTAATGTCTGAATTGTTTAGAAAAACTGTCAATCATTGTAACAAGTTAGTGTCAAAATCGAAGGTATATTTGAAATTCTTGAGTATTGAAAGAAAGAATGAATAAATAAATAAATAAATAAAATAAAATACACTATATAAAAAAGAAAGATTCAGAATGAAATCAAATTTATGCACTGTAAATAATTTTTGGCTTTTTAGTATGATTTAATTGTTCTGGTCTTTGAAAAAGGGACAAATTTGTGTTTTGTGTAAACAGACTTTTGTAATGTATAATGTAACGAATTTTTATTATTTTTTTGTTTTGTTGCAAAATGTTTAAATGTACTAAGGTATTTTCTGTTGAAAATGTGTTTTAAACAATATTGTAAATTCATACTTAATGTACATGTTATTGATTTTCACAGCAAGAATTCAAAGTTATCAGTAAATATACATTAGAATTAAAATGATCTAGTAGAAAATAAGATTAAGACGAATGGTTGGCTTAGAAATTAGTTAGAATTTTTAGAGTGGGACAAAATAAATTACGTAAACGGCCATTTAGAGAGTTTTTAGATGTGATAAGCCCTAAGAAAGATGTTTTTTAAGCATTTGGTTTTTGTTGTTTTTTTTTTTAGAGATCCTATAATTTTTCTCCAAGAAAAGTGACTTGGTAAGAATTGATAAGCACAAGATGTGCCTCTATTCGAAACATTTGGGGAACCTGGTTAATTGTGTTTTAAATAAGCTGGTTGCACGTAACGACTCCAAGCAATTGTAAGACTTGGCTTAATTAATAAACAGGCGTTGGAAAGAATACGAAAATTCTTAAGGGGACCAGTAAACCGATGATAGGTAGTCCCGAGGCAATCGCATATAGCTTAATGAAGTAAGACACAGGCAAAAATATGCCGTAGATAACGTAAGAAAGATATAACCTTGTATTTTTTTTAGAGACGCATGAATGTGGGATATATCTGCTGGATCTTGAGAGCTCTAGTGAGAAAAAAGAAAAATCACAAAAAATCGGGCAATTAGATAGAATTTAGTGCGCAATTAAGGTGTTGGGCACAAAAAGGTGTTAGTTAGTTAGGGGTGATTATTCTAAATCCTCGTCGAAGTTTCAAGACTCCCAGCAAGGAAATCCGAGTGAATCCGTATGAGAGAAAAAAAGGTATATCTTAAACTTCTGAAGCCAACCACAAAGATTTAATATATATCATATACATGAGCTTTAGTATGTCCCGTATCAGATAGTTATAGAATTAAAAAAAACAAAGCCATACTTGATAAGACTAACCATGCGGAGAGAGTTGATCAGGACACTTTTGGGACGAAGGAAGTCGTCAATTTGGTGCGGTGTGGAAACCTCTAGTCTGCGGCATATGGGTGGCTTTAAAGTAGCTGATGTGAATCATAGGTAAAGACCCTACACCAAAAAAGTAAATGCCAAGAAGATCAGAAAGGTTCTGATCTTATAAAAAATAAATAATTGTGCAGTCGGCCGTGGAGGGCTGACTGAAATAGATTTTTTTGTTTTTTTAGCCTGATCTTTCTAGCCGTGTGGTTGTGGAGATGTAAAAATAAAAAATGTACTAAATCTAAAAATGCATACATTTTTTTTGTGAAATATGGAAGGGAGGGATGTTACATGATAAGGCTGCCCCCTCTTCATGTAAGTATAAAAATAGAGAGATTACTTAAAATGAAAATAAAATGAGAGAAAGCAGAAATCCAACCTTGGATATAAGTTTTAAAGAACAATAGGTTTAAACGGAATTCCCACTTAATTGTTAATTCGGATGAAATAAATAATAAATAAACTATTCAATTGTTAGGAAGAATGTGGATAATAAAATATGGGTTAAATAAATTAGATATGTAGGTTGAATTCCTTTGTAAAAACATCAAAGAAAAATAGGTTATTGGGAAATCATAATGTTCGGGAAACGTGCGACTCGTGCATGTGATGGTACGTGAATTTTGCTCACGAGGCCGGACACGCATGGATTTCTCAATATTGGAAGTGAGAGTTAGTTTGTTAGGGAGAGAGTCAGTAAGAAACTTAGAGAGAGTCTGGAGTTTGTAGATTAGAACGTCTAGAAGCGAGATGATCACTTTTAAACCTAATATGTGAAGCTTTGAATTCTTGATGAGAAAACCACGGCCGGTCGTGAAGAAATAAACCCATCATGTGTTTTGATAAAGCTCGTCTTTGTGTTTGTTATTCTTACAAAAAGGTAAAGTGAATTGTTATTATACGTCTGTGTTATAAAATGTCGTGACATACACATCTCATATCCACAATGTGAATCTACATCTCATATCTACACTAAGACTGTCTGAACACTATCTCCTAACTAAGAGATTCCTCCATCAACACTTCCAAGTAATAATGAACATTTTAATATATGAATCACTTCATAACAGAAAAAACGACATTCTTCAAAACACGAACACGAAACGAACAATTTCGCTCTCACAACATCCCTCTCTCTAGAACTCTTACAACAACATCATCTCTCTCTCTAAGACACAACAT